>NC_090928.1:552956129-553259159 GCF_040938575.1 Ambystoma mexicanum
GGCTTAACAGTGTGTGACCCTACAAGTGATTGTTCTACAAATTCTCTAAGTTTGTGCAAGACTTTGATTTAAGAAGTGCCTCAGATCCATAGTCTGTGCTCCAATTGACTTTGGCTGTCCTGGCTCCCTGACGACTCTTCTAGTCCATTGACTTTGATATTGTGTGTCTGTCATAGGTGGTAGCTTGTTGTGAACTGTTACTGATGGGAAAGTCTTGCCTAGATTTCATTGGAAGATTAAGTTGTCCTCACATTTACTGAGAACCTATTTAACCTTTTCCTTCCCTAAACATTTCCTTTCTGCAACCTCAGAATCTGCAAAGTGTAACTCGTGTGATATGTAAATGCCATTACAGTCCTTGTGATTGAAGTCACCCAGGGTGTAGGAATTGTGTAAGAAGCATTCCAAAGATGATCCACTAACTTATCTTGAGTCTGAAAAGTATTTTTAAAGTATATTTACCTTGTTACAGGAGTTGCCTTTTTAAAGAAGGCTTATTTAAAATTTGATGTTAATTAAATAAATAAATATTTATAACTGAAACATTGGGCCTCATTACACGGTAGGCGGTAAGGGTTTACCGGTACCGGTAAGGGCACCGGTACCGGTAAACCCTTACCGCCTTACTACGAGGTCCCTTTGCGGGACCCGACCTTAACGGCTGGTGTAGACCAGCCGTTAAAGTTGAGACCCGCAAAGGGACCTTGGTGCTATTGCGGTACCGTAATTAGCTCCTTCCCCATTCCCATTGAGCCCTATGGGGCAAAAATGGGAATGTGGAAGGGCCATGGAGAAAGGGGGAATTACCGCCCCGCCAACCTTGGGATGGGGTGGTAGTTCCCCTTTTCTCCATGGTGGTACCGGTATGGTACCGGCAGCAACCATGGTGCTAATAGCACCATGGTTTACCGCATAACGGGCCTCATTACAACCCTGGCGTTAAGGGGTTAACGGCGCCGTAAAAGGCTGCGGCGCCGTTAAACCCTTAACGCCCGATTCACACTTTAACGCCTGCTTTTTGCAGGCGTTAAAGTCCAACCCGCTAAGGGACCTTGGTGCTAGTTACGGCACCATAATTTACGGTGCCGTAATTAGCGCCTTCCCCATTCCCATTGAGCCCTATGGGCCAAAAATGGGAATGGGGAAGGGGCCATGGTGAATGGGGATTTACCGCCCCGCCAACCTTGGAATGGGGCGGTAAATCCGCCATCCACCATGGCGGAATCCGGCATGGACCATGGTGATAATAGCACCATGGTCCAACGCCAGGGTTGTAATGAGGCCCAATGTGTAATGAGGCCCATTGAGTGTAAGTGTTACTTGGCTACTTGTGTTTACAGATTTCATTTGTACAGCTCTACAGCTCACATTTACCCGTCTTGAGATAGCCCTGGCTGCTCAGTCACACTACCAACTTGTGTAGTACAGACCTATACCAAAAGGTGGGTTGCCTAATACCAAGCAGATACGTGTTGTGTAGTCTCATACAGTGTGACTGCATCAAATCTTACCTAACAGTTTGTGAGAAGCAATGTCAACAATAAGTGCAGATGGTGTGTCTTGCCTGCATGGGGAGAGAAGGGTGATGAAATCATTAGAGAGAACATACCTGATTAGTGAAGAGCAGAGCATCTAGCTTTGCTATTTCATGTTTCAAAGTTATCCACAATGAACTATACTGAACTATGTTACTACTACTCTTAGGAAGTCTGGAAGAGGGATTGTCAGTGACCTAAGAGTGGAAAAAAAGGAAAGCAAGTGGCTTGGAAGCACAGGTGAGTGGGAATCATTTCACATCATATACAACAAAACAACTTCCACCAGTTGTCCTCTTGTGCAATTACACTTGTCTCCCACACTGACAGATACTTCTCCTTCAAGGTGCACATAGCAATAAACGAAGAAAGAG
This sequence comes from Ambystoma mexicanum, assembly GCF_040938575.1. NCBI lineage: Eukaryota > Metazoa > Chordata > Amphibia > Caudata > Ambystomatidae > Ambystoma > Ambystoma mexicanum. The sequence goes on from NC_090928.1 coordinate 552,958,039, forward strand.
AACAGTAGTAATATGCACCCACCTTAATGCCTCTACCATGCCCACTCTCAGATCTCTTCTGGACTCTACCCTTACACACCAGAAAGGAGTCCTACATGTTTCCCATAATCCATGAAAGGACAGCTAAGTCTAGCACAGTGTATGCACCCTCATAGAACACTATTGTCTCACGCATGACACACAGGTAGGGATCAAATTCAAAATAGCATTCACTTTCTGCAAGCCTCTCTCCTTCAAGTCCCAAATCCACCTTCCTGTTAACATATGCACCCACTCAGCCCTACAATCCAGCAGAAGCAAGGACATGTGCAGACTTCTACTCTGCTTGGTTAGGAGGGAATAAAGAAACACATGCCTCCTATGTCCATGACCACAGACCCTGCAACACACTCCCCATGAACATCATTATCTCCAGGATTTGGCTGATCCACGACACCTACCTACACGAACCTCCACTCCCTACCAAGCCTAACAATAGACATTATCAACCCAATGCTACATCAATTGGTTGCATGCACATTTCATGCACCATATTTGCATCCACTCCCCCATTGTTATTTCCCCACACCTGTTCAATGGTCTCTTTCCAACTGCTCCCTTCCATATGCACACCCTCATAGGACCAAGTAAGTGCACTGTACATATCTGAATCAAGCACCACTGCAAAGAAACACACAAATGAAAACAATAGGAAGAAAAGTGCAAAGCTACTCAAAGGCCACTTCGCCTCCTGAAGCTACCACTTACAGCAATTACCTGCCTGCACATCTATCGAACACTGGAAGCTGCAAAACAAGACATGTGCTGGCCATAGTCTTGAAAATATTAAAACTGTGAACATGTCTCCTGCTAAATATGTACTCAGTGACCATCTACACACAGTGCCCATGAAACACGAATATGCATACGTACATGGTGCCATGAAGCATATAAACATGTCCTGCAGGATCCGCTGAGTATTACATCTAACACTGTGACACATATACCACAGACCCTGGAACATGGAGATGATGTGTCTTTCTAGGACATGGGTATCAGCCTACCCACATGCAAGTGATAATTCATGATTGCACAGTCCTCTTGCCCTATCATTATGTATGGGTTGCACATATGCATACAAGTCCCCACTAGCTACCCCCTTGAGTCCCAGCTGTCATTCATTAACACCCCCATGTTGATGCAAGTTCATGTCCCTCTATCATCTTCATTGTCACTTGTGTTTCATCACCTACATGTCTTCACTGGGATTACAACACAGTCTCACAGTAACCCAGGGCTATTTTGTACTGATTCCAAACTGAACATGGACAGCATGGATGACAGTAGGCACTTTGTGGTTGTCCATGTTAAACTTGCATGGGCAACTTTAACCCCATGAAATGAGGGGTGCACTTATATTGTCGACGGAAACCTGGGAATCGTTTTACCAGGTCACTTAGGTGATGTTGTTACATGTCACCTATGTCAATGAGTGAATCAGTCATGAAAGTACTGCTGCAACACTGTCCCTGGGAAATGTGACTACATCATATGTGCAATACCACAATAAATGGGTTTAGTGCTGTACACATGACAGTAATATTGCAGAGAGGAACAGCAGGAGTCATACTAATGGTCTCACTAATCACATTCATGACATTTAACAGCTTAAAATATTGGTTAATATCAAGAAAGAGGCACATTCCATTTGTAACATTCACCATACACATGTATGACAGTGCACAGTGACATTGTCAATTCATGAAGTCACATATATGTGCACTTGCCCATTAAACACGATGTACACATCACTCAGCCGCATCGGAAGGAGACTTCATACCCTCCTGTGCACCTTTGATGAAAAGAACGTCACAGTGAGAACCAAAGTCACCATGCACACCTGGGTCTAACCATACGGGGGCACATATGTGTCAAGGCATCCCGTGCGACCACCATATCAGAGAAAATTAGTCCAATTTCCACCTCTTCAAATGGGGTTAGCCCGTTCACTAGGGGAATCCTCCACCAATTTCCATGGCGACTGCTCATTCCTCCCCAACTTTGCCTTGGTGCTCCTACTGTGATCTCCCATGCATTTAATGACTTCCTTGTGAGTGTGATGTTCCACTCTACATGCATTTATCTGGTCTGTCAATTGCTGCGATAGGTGGTCATGTTCTGAGACAGAGGTCCTCATAATGTTCCTAAACAAAATCTATCAGAATTGCCAGCTGCTCATCTGTGAACCTTTTCTTGCAAGAGGCTCCTTTATCCCTGCTTTGCTCTTCATTCTTTCTTAAAATGCAAATATGCTGTGCACGGGACCACTCAAAAAAGTTTGGAGTTTCAATGTAATAGCATCAAACAAGTGCAATCTGAGTATGTGCTCCCTATTCACATTTGCGGTTAAGATGTGCATGTATAGCACGTGTAGAGTGATGTGTGTAGCTTGCATGCACAGAGATTTTCTTCACATTTCCTCACTATGTTGCCTCACTGAGCCAGGGACGCAACCTTCTGCCTTATTAGTCGTCCTGCATTCCCCATGTGTTGCCTCCTCCTGCCTTTTTTGCCTTCTCTGTGTAACAACTCCGGCTGGAGGTAATGTGTCACTGGTTGGTGGCCACTTGCACTGTCTTGGATTGACTGATTGTCTGCTACAGCATGTCAATCCTGCTAGGGGCCTGTGCAGCATATCTCCTGATATTCCCTGTGACCACCTCATCTGTCTCACTAGGACAACCACACCTCCCTGGTACCATTGCAGCTCTCTCAATAGGTGTGGTCAGGAGCCATTGTCACCCCTCAGGCCTCACCACGGAAGGTCTGCTACATCATCCAGCATCGCCAAGGTGAGGCTGTCAACGCCTCAGCCATTGAAGTTTGCATCCTCGATGACCAAGTCCTGACACATTATGGGCCGGCTTCGCCTGCCGGCTCCCGATAGGTAGCTGAAGAAGGGTCACCAGCCAATCGGGACTCAGCAGCGTCTGCTGGGTGGATTAGGCAGTGGATGCCTCAAATGGGTGGCGGGCGGCCATCTTTGAGTGTGCTGGGCTCCACATGGTGAGCAATGGTGGAAGCATGCCCACGGTCGCAATTTCGGCCTGGGTGTCTCCTACACAAACTACGCGGACGACACCCAGATACTCATCCCTATCACAGGAGACTACACAGCTGACACCAAAGCCCTTAACGATGTTTACTCGGTCATCCAGGCCTGGATGGCACAGCATTATTGAAAGAAATGTACATGGCCTCTTTGGCGAATGGGCTACTACCGACTACCACAAGACATGCTATGATTTCAGTATACCCAAAAAAAGGGAAAGATGATACGTTTGCTGCGAGCTATAGGCTAAGTCTCATTAATACAGACAATAAAATCCTTGCAAAGGTCTTAGCAATTAGACTGGAAAGTATTATCCCTACTTTGATCCACAAAAATCAATCGGGTTTCGTGAAAGGAAGGAAAACATCTAGTAAGATTAAGAGGCTTTTCCATATGATTTCAAAGGCAACAGATCCATTGGATAATGCTGAAGTTTTTTCGTTAGATGCAGAAAAAACATTTGATCAAGTAGACGTGGACTTCCTCTTTTCAGTCCTTGAAAAAATGGGTTTTGGTGAGACATTCAGGTCTTTGAATAGATTGCTTTACACAGAACCAACAGCTGACGTCAATACAATGGCTTACGCTCTGAACCGTTCAAGCTAGAAAGAGGGTCATGGCAGGGATGTCCTCTATTCCCTCTGCTGTCTGTTATTGCGATCGAACCCCTGGCTGCTGTAATTAGAGATCACCCAAATATAAAAGGATTGTCATGCTGGGGGTTGCAACAAAAATTGTGGCTATTTGCAGATGACTTGCTACTAGTACTCAGGGAATTTCGGCCAACAAAATAGAAGTAGGACTAAAGTCGAATGTGTATTTTTCTTTAGTCCTACTTCTATTTCCATAGACCGTCCGGGTTTTTTTTTTAGAAAATCTGGTCACCCTAATGTCAGCTTTCCCCACTACTTTTAGCTCGCGCTCAGGATCGGGCCCTCTCTGAGTCTATATAAAGAAAGGTGTGGAACAATGCTTTCTCACTTTACATGGAGCTCAGTGTCAGGCCCACCCTGCATGTCATCCGGAATGAGGGCAATATCTACAACGTCTGTTCTAAATGCCACCATTACCCGGCAGTATTTTGATCAGGCCTCTAATATCATTCACGGAATAAAAGATTCACAAAGCACACGCGGGCCCGGCCAGAGAGGACATTATTGGCGCTCAGAGAGGCACAAGGCGCTTCCCGCGCCTGGCTGCCAGCAATTACTGATCAGCAGCGTGTGCTGCGTGCCTCTCCTCGCCTGCGTGATAGATCAGAAATCACAGACTAGCCACGGCAGCCCCTGTATAATGGCGGAGTTGCATTTTGGGGGGTTGCCGCGGCTAGTCTGTGATTTCTGATCTATCACGCAGGTGAGAGGCACGCAGCACAAATTATTCTTTGCAAAATGCAACTCCGCCATTATACGGATCACGGGGGCTGCCGCGGCTAGTCTGTGATTTCTGATCTATCACGCAGGCGAGAGGCGCGAAGCACAAATTATTCTTTGCAAAATGCAACTCCGCCATTATACGGATTACGGGAGCTGCCGTGGCTAGTCTGTGGTTTCTGATCTATCTATCACGCAGGCGAGAGGCGCGCAGGTTCATAGGTTCAGCACATAGGGTCTCTCTATGTGAAACTGCCTGACATCTGCATGCAATGCACCCAGTACCTTCTGAGATGCCTTTATGTGAAGGAGCCTTGAACATCTGACTTTTACATTGCACCTCACATATCTGTTTTTGGATGGATGGGGGCTTGGTTATTTGATTGCTCATATTGGATAAAGATGAACATGCTGGGAATTCTACAGATCCCCCAGTGTCTTGAAAATGTCCTTTCTTTGGGGCATCTTGCATATTAGATGAGCTTGTGGGCAGTGTGTCACTTTAATACATGATTCTTCTGCGCCAACTCCTTCAGTGCTCATTGTTCCCCGTCACAAATGTTTCTTTATCTTTGGGTCATTTGGTTTGTCGGGTGGACACCACTATGTAATTGACAGCCAGGTTTTTATATTTATTTGTTTCATTTTTATTCAACTGTTATACACCTATGCAACCTGTGCAACTATTTATTACTGCGGTTTTGAACACATTAAGGTAATTAGCTCTCTAAATCTACTTCAATGGTTCTTTATCATAGGCATAATGAGGAGGAGCACACGCAGGAAATGGAATGTCCATTGTATACCAGTCCTCATTCATAAACTGTATTGCCATACACCAAGATAATTTTGTCTGACATGCATTATGGGAAGGTTAAACACGCTAATGTGTTGGACTAAAACAGCATTTCGTTTGGTTTATAGATAGATATATTTTGACACCGAGCTGAGAGCACTCAAATCCCGTGTATTTTGAATGTTTGATTGGAAGGTATAGATGCAATCTTGGTATCTTGGTGTTAATCTCTATTTGATGGTTGGAAATAGGGGGGTTATACTTACCTTGAATCTGAGTCATATAGATATTGGCCAGGTGAGTTTCAGCTATGTCCTATGTATGATTTGCTCTTCCTGGGTTGTTGCTAATAGTGAAATAATAGGGAGGGGTTTGAATGCATGATTGGAGTATTATATCTTGGATAACTAAGCAACCCAATCTCCTGGACAGTCATCGATATCTGGGTAGATAGATTCCCATCCAGTAACTTCTGTGGGTGGTTCATGCGTTCTAGGTGGCTTTATTCCTTGAATATATTTGAAAATTAGGGCCGGAATAGTTTTGTTAAGAGTATTGCTTGTACATTTTTAACCTTGCTGATGGTGATGGTCAATATTCAGAATGAGGTAGGCTTATATTTTCGTGGAGCTATATTTGGAGTGTAATGGAAATGTTGATTGTTAATTTACCTCTAATGCTTACTTATGGTTGATGAATTTATGGGGAAACATCTTGATGATGAAATACCTTGTGAGTTGAGCTTTCCTAATTGCCCTTTACCACCGAATGATTGGGGGTTGGTGCTTGGACTTAGAATATGCCCTATATTTCAACTCTTTACATCTTTTCTTGTTCAATCTGGTTAAAGGGTGGGCGGTTTATGCTTACATGGGTCATGTTTTAGTGATTATAATCTTATGAAGGCATTTCTCATCCTTGCGTTACATTCCCATCTCAACCTGAGTCTAAGGCCCTCATTCCGAGTTTGGAGGCAGCCATGGCGCTATTAGCGCCATGGCTGCCTCCAAAATCGGTCCGACTCCGGTCTGGTGAAGGGAGTAATTACCGGTCCAGTCCGAGGTCGCCGGGACCGGTAATTCCCCATTCACCAGAGCCATTCCCCAATCCCATTTGAGCCGTCATAGGGCTCAATTGGAAGGGGGAAGGCGGCAATAACGGTACCACAAATTGCAGTACCGTTATTGACCCTGGTATCCCTTTGCGGGTCCCGTCCATAATGCCTGGTAATGCCTGGTAAAACCAGGCGTTAACGGAGGGACCCGCAAAGGGACCTCGGAATAGGGCGCAAAGGGATTACCGGCACCAGTGTCATTACCAGTGCCCGGTATCTCTTTACGCCCCAGGTCATAATGACCCCCTAAGTGTCTATGTGTCAGTTCAGTCAAATTACATTTTACACCGTGTTTACTAATTCACTGGTTGGAATAATGTTGCTTATGTTTGCCGGTCACAATGCATGATACATTATCAGTAGTTAATGACGCATGTTATTAATAGATACTAAGATGACACCTGAACCTGGAAATAATATGATACGGGAATCCGAATGATGCATGATTAAGGACTACACGTTGCATTTACTTCATGGAAGAGTTGACTAATGCAACTGACTTTATTGAATCTATTGACCTTGGATTATGTATAATGCAATCTTGGTTTTGACTTTGTTCAACGGAGTAGAAACGGTTGAGGATGTATCTGTATGAATGTTGTGAGAGGGGTATCTGACATTTTGGTAATGTGAATAATTCCCTTAATGGTCCATTGTAACTGTTTTATTGGGCACAAGTCAGTCAAAAGTGAACCCATAAGGTTTCTTGTCGTGGAACATGGAATTTCGTATAGATGTAGCTGAGCTTGTTACAGCTTACAATGGTTTCTGTTTATTTTACTGGGACTCGGATGGGTCATTGGGCTTAATTGAGGGTAGGCAATACCATAGCTTGGGTTTAGAAGGTTGACATAGGCACCTTGAATTACATTGGGCGATTTATGGGATTGATTGCTGAATATAACTAGGTTGTCCCATTTAAATTAGGTAGATGATTGCAATGTATATTATAATGTGGGGTAAGCAGTATATATTGAGAGCGTATAGAAAGAAGTTGGAGGGTTGGAGGTAGTTGATTCGGAAATTGAGGATGGGGACTGTCTAGCTCATTTACTTAGGCATGGTGTTTTAATAGGATTTCCGAGTTTTTATGTTATGCTAGTATGATTAGTATTATAATGGGGATCTTGATTTAACAAGATGGGGACAATGTTTATCTAAAGTTGGGTTCCTCAGTTTCTTATTGTTGTTATTTGTGAAGTTCATTTGTATATAGGAGAGGTGTCACTGGAATGTTTAAAATGTTATTTTCAGTTTGTCAATTTTTTCTGCTGTTGATGTCTTGCTTCTTTTTCAGAGGGGGGGAATTGGATTCACATCTGTAAATCATTTGTTGTGTATAATTGCTTTGGTTGGGTCTCCTTTAATTAAACAACCATTTACTGTTGGTAGGGTGGTGAATATGGCGACTGATCTACATGTGGCTACATGGAATGTTAATGGATTAAATAATCCCCCAAAAAATTAAGATTTTGTCCTATTTGAAGGAATTGAAGACTGATGTGTGTTTCATTCAAGAAACTCATCTCTTAAAAGATGAAATTGAAACCTTGGAGAAAGGATGGGTTGGGAGGGCATATGGTTCCTCCTTTTCCTCACAATAAGAGGTGTCACTATTTTGCTTCGGAGACATGTTATGATTAAAGTACTGAGGGAAATAACTGACCTGGAGGGTAGATTGGTGGCATTATTGGTAAATATTCAAGGCTGTGTGGTTGCTTTATGTAATATATATGCCCCATCAGTGGATGATGGGTCGTTTTTTAGGAAAGTGGCTCAGACAATACAAGATTTAGGAACAAATAACATAATTCTAGGTGGAGATTTTAATACTGTTTTGAACAAGGACATGGATAGAAGTGTATCTACTAGAAGTAAACAGACTGATCATCATCATCTAGTTCTGGGAGACCTGCTTAAGGAACATACCTTGAAAGACTGCTGGCGGCTGGAACATCCGTGCATAAGAGAATATAGTTTTTACTCTGGTGCTCACTCTGTATATTCCAGACTTGATATGCTGTTAACGGTGGGGAAAATGACTGAGAATTATAAGTCAAGTGGAATAGGCAACATTTTATTAACGGATCATGCCCATGTAACTATGCACATTAAATTGATTAGTGACAGACAAAGACACCATACTTGGAAGATGAATAGTGCAGTCCTACAAAACGAGGAGGTACTAGAGAACTTGAGAACAGAAATTGAATTTTTCGTGTCAGAAAATCACAAGGGTGATTTGAGGCCAGATATTGTATGGGAAGCATTCAAATGTACCATGCGAGGCTATTTGATTGGTCTGATGTGTGGGGTAAATAGAAATTGTGACACTAAACAAAATGAACTTGAGAAAAAGATTGATGATCTGGCTAGGAAACAGATGGCGAATCCATATGACCAAGACTGTATGGCGGAGTTGTTGAAACTAAAGAAGGAACTGAAAAATATAATTGATGAATGGACGGAAAGGAGATACCATTACTAGAACTGTGTATATTTTGAAAAAGTGCGACAGATGGCTGGCCTACAGACTGAAGAAGAGGGAATCAGAGAGATCTATTACATCTATTCGAGACAAAGAAGGATAGGTCACCTTTCATCCAGAAGAGATCAACAATATTTTTCATGAATATTATATGGATTTATATCAAAATGAATTTGCCACAACTGTCAGAGGAAAAGATTTTCTAGAGAAAGCGGAAATTTCTAAACTTACGGTCTCTGATTCCGAATTTCTTGAGAGTGAGATATCATTGGATGAGCTCAAAAGAGCTATCAGCAGATTGAATGTAGGAAAATCACCATGACCTGATGGATTCCCAATGGAATTTTATAGGTTGTTACCAGACTCGGCCATTGCATTATTGAAAGAAATGTACATGGCCTCTTTGGCGAATGGGCTACTACCGACTACCACAAGACATGCTATGATTTCAGTATACCCAAAAAAAGGGAAAGATGATACGTTTGCTGCGAGCTATAGGCTAAGTCTCATTAATACAGACAATAAAATCCTTGCTAAGGTCTTAGCAATTAGACTGGAAAGTATTATCCCTACTTTGATCCACAAAAATCAATCGGGTTTCGTGAAAGGAAGGAAAACATCTAGTAAGATTAAGAGGCTTTTCCATATGATTTCAAAGGCAACAGATCCATTGGATAATGCTGCAGTTTTTTCGTTAGATGCAGAAAAAACATTTGATCAAGTAGACGTGGACTTCCTCTTTTCAGTCCTTGAAAAAATGGGTTTTGGTGAGACATTCAGGTCTTTGAATAGATTGCTTTACACAGAACCAACAGCTGACGTCAATACAAATGGCTTACGCTCTGAACCGTTCAAGCTAGAAAGAGGGTCATGGCAGGGATGTCCTCTATTCCCTCTGCTGTCTGTTATTGCGATCGAACCCCTGGCTGCTGTAATTAGAGATCACCCAAATATAAAAGGATTGTCATGCTGGGGGTTGCAACAAAAATTGTGGCTATTTGCAGATGACTTGCTACTAGTACTCAGGGAATTGGATCAGTCTTTGCCCGCTCTCATGGAAATTTTGGCTTGTTCCACAAGTCCTCCGGATACCAAATAAATTGGACAAAATCGGAAGTGTTACCCCTGGTACCATGCTGTAGTAAACGGTTTATAACCGATCTGCGATTTAGATGGTGCCCAGATAAAATGAAGTATCTAGGGATCTGGATTACTAAAAAAATCAGTGATCTGGTGAAGATAAACATAGATGAGGTTTGTTCAAACTTTAAAAATGATTTGGAGCGCTGGGGCTTTTTAAATCTTTCATTATGGGGTAAGGTTAATGCTTTAAAAATGGTGCCCACCCCTAAGATCAACTATGTCCTAAGTATGATTCAGCCTAATGTCGATACAAAATTTTGGAATGAGTTGGATAGGCTTATCCAAGGCTTCTTGTAGAATGGGAAACCCCCTAGATTGAAGTCGTGAAAATTGCAATTACCTTTGGATAAACGTGGAATGGGGATGCCGAACTTTAAGGCATATCATCTTGCCTACATTTGTGACTTTATGGTTAAATTCCTAGCGCCGTCACTTGATGAGTGGGTTGTGGCAGAGACGAGCTATAATGGTCCTCTAACACCGAGGGCGATGTTTACTACAGAACCTAGAATGAGATGTGTGAAAGATCGATTGCTGTTTGTCTGAGAAACTCATGGGAAAAATTGAATAGATTACTGAATGTGAATGCGTTTAAAGATCCTGGGGCATCGGTATGGATGAATCCTTCCATTAAATTGGAGAACAAACCTTTATTTTGGCCGGAATGGGTTTTGGGGGGAGTTAATTGGATTGAAGATCTCTTTACGGAGGGAAAATGGTTGAATGTAAGAGAAATACAACAACAATATAGTATTGAAAATTTCAGAGCCTCAGAGTACACAAAATTAAAAAATGCTATTGGAGAGATTGATGTGAAAGCTAGAATTGATCTGAAAATACTCACAAGAGAGCCAAAGGATGGGGAGGGTGGTCTAGCAAGCCGTGTGTACAAGCTAATTGTGAACGAATATAAAGGAAATGACTTGTTGAGAGATGAATGGAGTCACAGAATTGGCTCTGAAATTACTGTGGAATCTTGGACAAGAATGTGTGAAAATGTTAAACTATGTTCCTTGGAATTGACTGAGAGGACAAGACAAATTAAGATCCTAAATCGGGTTTATTGGACCCCCGAAAGTTTATGGAAGAGAGGTATGAAAGATGATCCAGGTTGTTGGAATTGTGTTCATGAGAGTGGCACTTTGGAACATATGTGGTGGGCCTGCAGAAAGGTGCGAGAACTTTTGACAGAATTAGGGGAGATCTTCGAGAAGGTTTTAAATGAAAGGATTGAGCTTGATTTTCAAACATTGGTCTTGGCTTGTGATGATAACTTGTTAGATCTTATACAATGCAAGAAGAAATGGTTATATAGAGGTGCCATGATTGGAAAAAAAAATCATCTTAAGGAATTGGAAAACTGCTACTACCTTACACAAAGATGTTTAGTTTCATGAAATGCCTAGTCTGGCTGATGTGGAAAAGTTATTGTATAAAAGACAAGAAAGAAAATGCTATTTAATAAGATATGGGGGAGATTTCTTTCAATATATTGAACCTGACAATTGTATATTTTCAGATGTGGATTCTAAGACTGGGGGTTGCGGTGGAATTTTTGTTCAGTGATTTGTAATCTTGTATATAGTTTATTATTGTATTACCTTGTTGTTTTTAATGTATTGTTGCATTGTTAAAATTGAAAATAAAAATTTCAGAAGCAAAGTTTCCTGTTATCGCTTCCCATATCTGAGCAATACAGTTCCTCAGCGCTATTTGTTGTACTCTTAGTGCTTGTTGTGGGTGTGCCCGGTGCAACAGATTTCCCTTTGTGCTGTTGGTTTCGGCACAGCATTACTTCTGTGAATCAGTTCCCAGCTCAATGTGTTCCATGCAATCTTACCACTGGCGCTAACTTGGTGCAGAGTTGGCGCTTTTTTTGTGAATTAGGCCCTTTGTCTGCTTGCTCAATGCAGTAAGGAGACTTTTAAGCTGGGGGTGGCACAGGCTCCTTGGGCGAGGTACTCAAAGGCATACATTTGGAAACGTTGAATGCATGCCAGACACTCACATGTGCATTGCCCATGGATCTCACACTGGCAGGCGGATGTGGTCATCCCTGTCTTTTTATTTTACTATTCATCTACCTACTGTATTTCTCTCGTGAGCGATCAGCGTGTTGTTCCCTTGACGCCTATGTCTCCTCCGTGTCCCATTGCCTTCCATGATCATACTCAGGCTTTTCTTGGTCCTTTTTCACCCCCAACTGCATTGGCTTTAGGTCTGTGCTTTGCTAATTTTCGTACAGAATTAACATCAACATGCTTGAAATGCCACTCATTCTGCCAGACACAGTATCCAATTTCAGAACCTTTTAATCTCATAGTCATTTTGCGCTTCATTTACCGGCAGCTTATTTTATTGCATGTGGTGATGGCATCATGATATGTGACACACTGACAGCGTTGAGGGTTGATGTCTTATTCATGATATGTAAGCTACATAAAAATAAACAGATTTTTTAGGGTAAACATGCCAATTCTCCTGCATTATCTAGATTGACATGCATAATTGTGATGCACTTTGCAAAAGGAAGGAACATGTCAATCTGAACTGCATTGCAGCACTTCTGGTTGTCATCCAGGAAGGCAGGGTGGTGTGAGAACACGATTTTGTGTTTATGGGAAAATCAGGTGTTAAACTATTCAATTTGAATGGCCACTGAGTCCTCACATATGATTGGTGCCCATGAACATATGTCCACTATGATGCAATTGATAGACAGGTGAGAATGACGAGTAACGATCAATGAAGAGGGATCTGATAGAGCAGAGATAAACAGTTGTATTTCAAAAAATGCAACTACCATTTTGTTTAAGTTTGTATAAATTCTCTTTGTTGAGGACTTTACTTTTTTGATGAGTTAGAATTATTGTATTTTTTATTATTTTAAATGGGGTTACCACACCACATATCCCATCCCTATCACCTGCCTCAATCTTGCCCCGCTCAATGTTTTTCTTACCTGCCACTTCTTTTGCTGTTTTTTTTCCCTTTTCCATAATTTTTGCTTACCTTTCCTGATACCAAATTTGTTTATCATAGCCATATGAAGTCGTCAAAAACTGTTTGTCAGACAGGGATTAATTCGTTATTTTTTTATTTCAATTTACTGAACACCATGAGAGAAGCTCTGACCATTGAGGTACATGAGCCTTAATCAAGTTCTTTTCTTGTTATTGTGTTGTTTGTAGGGGGCACTATCACAATTTCTGGCAACTTGGCACTGTAGACATACACCAGAGGAAATAGTCCAGTACATTTAAATCTGAAATGAGTCTTCGCTAAACAGCCATGTTTTTCTCTTTTTCCTAAACTGACAGTTTATGGTTATTGCCTGGCAGCTTGTTAAAGTGGCATGTATGTCCAATCGTCTTGCAATGTATCAACGTAATCTGGGTGAATACAGGTGGACTTGTCTATAGGGAACTCTGGAGATTTCCTGGTAGGCCTCTGCACCCTGGACCACTTCTGTGTGTTATTTCCAAATGTTCACATAGGAAATACTTGGCCTTGCTGAAAATGTGTAATATGGGCCAGTTTGAAAATTATTTCCAGGGCCTCTTTTGGTTTACAGTGCACCCTTGGGTGAATATAAGACTCTGAAGGGAATTGGTTCACTTTACACTCCCGTAAAGAATCCAAATATCCTGTGACATGGGCTCGAGCAAGGCTAGGCTGCTTCTCCCGCATTCTCTCCAGCGGGATACGCGAATGCTGCCACCACATGATATTTGGGGCAACGTTTTGCTCTGTGTTGAATAGAGTTCGGTAGGTTTTTGTTAGAACTGCACAGGGTTTTTGGTGAAGCAAAGTCGCATAGTTCTAATAGTGATTCGTTGTCTGACTGACATATTCGAATACCGTTTCACAAAAAGAGCAGCCAACTAAAACAATGAAACAGTGCATGCACTCTAACCTATATGTTCCATTCTTTATCCACAACCCCCCGTGAAAAGCAAGGAAAAAACATTTGGGGGAAAAAAATTAGAACAAAGTCTTCCCAATCGCTTCTCCAAGTGAAATATTTACCCAGTGATAACAAGTGTATCATCAAGAACTGCATCATACGCAATAAGCCGTTTGAAAAGGGGGGTCTTTGGTGAACGGTGTCCTTGTGGCTGACACCTGGCAATTTTGTGCAACTTCTAGTGTATTTTGTATGTTTATAACAGTTGAAATGATTGTCGGTATATACATTTTGCTTTTTGTTGGAAGAGCAAACATAATGAGATCGGAAGGGGTTTGGCAACAGTTAACTAAAAGTAACACATTCGACCCGAGTATGTAACAGAACTTAATGATGGCGCCCACCGCACGGTGCACCTATGGTTGCTACTGTGAATATCGGCCCTATCTCCCATCGTTTCTGTCTCCCCCTTAGCAGCCGCTGACCCCATACAAGTCTCATGCGGTGTTCCCCAAGGATCATGTGTTTCTCCGACGATGTACAACATCTTTACTAAACCCTTGTTTGACAAGTTGGACAGACTAGGTGTTGTCTACACTAACTATGCAGACGACACTCAGATTCTAATCCCCCTTTCAGGTAACTTCTTGGAAGACACGGCCTTAGTAAATAAGATATATCTCCTCATTCAGGCTTGGATGGCATCACACGGCCTCTGCCTGAACGACGACAAGACTGAGCTACTGATCCTTGGCTCAGCATTGACCATCAAAAAACTTGACCCCAACTATGCCTCATTCAGCATTGACAATAACGTCATTAAAGTGATGCCTGCCGTCAAGACCCTTGGGGTTTATCTTGACTCAGCGCTTACCTTCAAAAAACAAACGAACTCTCTAGCATCTTCCACTGCATATACTTGCAAATTGATCCGAGCATGCAGACCATTTCTAACTGAAACTAGCTGCATTACATTAGCCAATGCCCTCATCATATCTAAGCTAGATTATTGCAATGCCCTCTATGCAGGTTCCAACAAGTATATCCTAGACAAACTACAAACTCTCCAAAACAACGCTATCAGAGTAGCTTTAAATATTCCTAACAGAGCTCACATCTCCGCCTTTAGGAAAAATATCCACTGGCTAAAAATCAAAGACAGGATCGCCCTCAAAATACTTTCCCTTACATCCAAATGTCTTAACAACATAGCCCCTCCCTACCTGGCAAACAGAATCCACAAGAGAACCTCAAACCGTCCTACCAGATTGACCAACGCATTCACCTTAGTGATGCCTAGATACAAAAAGTGTACAGCTGGCGGCTCTAGTTTCCCCGTCATAGCCGCGCAAACATGGAACAAACTCCCTCTGGATCTTAGAATGGACCAACCCTACCTCGGCTTCAGGCGAAAAGTCCTCACTTGGATTCGCACCAATGACACTTAGTATGACCTCCCACCTCATAGACACTAGACAACCGTAATGACATCTGCATGACAAACGACACCTGTAACCAGATGAATGACATCTGGTCAATTAGACTGATCTGTATTTTATTTTTTATTTTATTTTTTTTCCTTTTTTTCTGCTCTTTGTATACCTACCTCTGCTTTAATTGTGAACTGCATAAACTGTATGCTTCCTGTAACTAAGTCTTCAAGTAACCTTGTACTGCTCTGCGCCCAGCTACCCTTGCGGGTTTGGTTCCGCGCCATATCAAATAAACAAACAAACAAACCTTTTGTCACTTGTATTTACAGTTCCTTTTATTCCCATTGCTCCAAAGCGCCTATGCATACATGCGGCTTGTACAAAATCTTTTTAGTTGCTTTAAAAAAAAAATGATTTTCACGTGTTAAAACATAGCTTATTCACCCTATGTTTGCATAAAATGAGGGCGCGTAATGACACATTTGAGTTGGTGATTAGTGCCTCAGAGTGCAGCGTGTCTAACAATGCATCAGCAGGACACGATTTCGATGCTGAGTGGAGAGGGAAAGTAGAAGGCATTGATCTAAAAGATGTGGTGTAATTAAGGCAATTTATTGCAAAAAGAAGGTATCATTACAATGCAATTAGTGCAAAGTGTATGTTATTCAGCAATGTTAACGTATGCTAATAAACTATTGCACATGTAAAACTGATAATGATGTATTTAATCTCTGGTGAATGAGAGAACAGAGACAATGTTTAATATGACGAGGTAAAGGCGATCTAGTGCGCTGAAAGATCTCATTGAAACACACATTTGTGTTTGCCGTACATGATATTCTGCATCTAGCCAGCCCTGGCAGCATGCTGGGGCAGTGTTTTGCGAGGTGATGCGGTGGCATGGAAGGAGGAAGGATGATGTATAATTCTCTCAATAAATGACAGGAGGCAGTGTTGCTTCAGGTGATGTCCTTTTATTAATATGTGACATCAAGGTAAATCTGCAATTTTTTAGGAAGGATTTGCAAAGGGACACTGGCCCTCGAACAGTGGTGCAGCTGGTGCGATAGTCAATAGTCTCTCCGTAGGCACTCGGGCCTCTGCTGGGGAGGAGCGCCCAGGAGCACGTCTGACTCCGGTGGCTCGCTCCCTCTCAATCCGCGCTCAGCGCGCGGGGGCCGCACTTCCGGCCGAGCACGAGATCTCGCGAGACCAGCGGGTCTCGCGATATCTCTACAAAGGAGAAGGGGGTGTTCCGGCACTAGGTGTGTGATGATGTCACCACCTCACAGTGGATTGTTATGTTATGGTATGTTATGTTAATATTATTGATTGAGTGCAACATTCGCCAAAAGAGATATCTTGTCACTATTTGACAGGAATGTGCGAAAGGGCAGATTTGAACAGGAATGTTTTCAACGCATGGCGGAAAGAAAGCTGATTAACCGTGGCACGAAGATGACGAGGCAGGAAGTTCCACTGCAAATCGGCTACAACAGAAAACAAGCGACTCCAAATCTGACTGAGTTTGAACCTGGGGGATGGGGACAAGGCAGGCATTCGTGGAGTAAAGTGCAGACTGGGGATGGTACTCAGCCCACTGACCGTGAAGGGCATGGTGTACCAAGCAATACGCTTTGAATTGAACGCACTGGACTACCTGGATCCAGTGCAGCTTGCACAGCACAGGAGAAATGTGGGCACAGCCGGGCGTGGAATTGGCCAGGTGTGCATTGTGCTGGAAGTGCCCCAGAACTGTTAGAGACCCTGGCACAGAGAGCCCCAGGGATGTAAAAGGAGCAGGGGGATCGAGCCCCCCCCCCTCTTTTTTGTCACTGACCCAAAGAGCGATGGTTTCTGATGGCCACCAGCCCTCACAGAAGCTCTTCCTTATCTCAGGCCTACCTGGGCTTGGACTGGGGGTCACTAAAGCCGATGTCTTCCCCCCACAGTGGAGAAGAAAGCCATATCTGCAGCCAGGAAGGGAGCACAGCCAATCAAGTGGCTGGAACAGTGTGAGAGAATACACATTTGCTTACTGCTATTTCCAGCCACCCGAGACCCTTTTCTGGAGGCAGAGGCAACAGGGAACCTCTACCTCTTGCCTCACCCCCCTCAAACCCCAAAACAAACCATATCCCGTCCCCACCACCTCCCTCGCCTGCAGGACCAGAGCTTTGTGCTCCAGTCCTGGTGATCCTCCTGCTCCTGACCACCATAGAGATCTAAGAGGAGATCTTAAATACACCATTTGCAGCCCGGGGTGCGAACGGCTTCCTCTCCCGATGTGAATGGCGGATATGGCCAGTAACAGCCCCCAGCCCTCACCAAGGCCCTTGCTTCGCTTGGGCCTACCTAGGATCCAGCTGGAGAGCCGTTACCAGCCATGTTCACCCCCCACAGAGGGGGTGAAAGCCATATTCAGTGGCTTTAACGGAGTGCATTGTGTATTAATAGTCTGAAATAATTATTGTTTCTCATGTAGATGTCAGATGGGTATTTGGAGGTTCGAGAATGCATTCAGTGGCTGTAACTGGCTGGAGTGTGCTGTCTTATTGTGGGCAGAGGAAATGCGCATATCTTGCATAGCAAAATCGTATAATTCTTCATAGATGAAAGGATATCATATTCAGTGGTTGTGATTTTGCTATTTTAGAACTAGTAGGGTGTGGAATGAATCCCATTGACCACATTATAGATCTTAACCTATGTGACATTCCTTGGCACAGTAAGAAGCAGAAAATCACTGAGTTTGAGGTCATAGGGAGCAATCAGTGGGTGTGACTGCATCTGTGACCTTTTTGTGGATAAAAAAGTAT
Source organism: Ambystoma mexicanum (assembly GCF_040938575.1). Lineage (NCBI taxonomy): Eukaryota > Metazoa > Chordata > Amphibia > Caudata > Ambystomatidae > Ambystoma > Ambystoma mexicanum. The sequence goes on from NC_090928.1 coordinate 552,976,203, forward strand.
GCGTTGCGAGAAACTTCTTGAATATTGCGCCTTCTACTTTAGAACCATACAAAATGCACAAAGAACCTCCTTCAACCAGGCCAGAGATTGGGCTGCAGCCATTTTTCAGTACTGTGAAAGGAAAAGTGAAATTATGAGCATTTACTATCTACTCAAGTCCCTGCAAAATTAGAGCACAGCAACCAGACACATGTGGAACGGTTTCAACTGCAACACTGTTCTGTGTTGCATTTCCTTGTTCTTCAGCACGAATTGCTCTGTAGTTCATTTCCAAAATTGCAAATATGCAAACAGCTGCCATAGAAAACATTCCAAAAGCCACAGGCCATCAATGACAAGACAGAATATTTGAAGAACTAGCCAAGGCTGCCCATTGATCTCCCATTCAGCTACAAGGTTGTTGGCTGTTGATGGAGCAAGTGCCAATTCCCATCGCCCACAAACCTGAAGTCCAGCTCCATCTAATGAATGGTCATCACGCAATAAAGGTTGTGTGTGCCAGGATGCCACATCATTCAGTTTATCCCAGCCGGCCCACCCCACAGTGCTACCATCGCAAACAATAAGCTGCACTGGAGCTGCCGGTGGAAGTGCCACCTGTGTTTTAGCCACCGAAGGCAGATGTTCTTGAGAAGGCTTAAACAGTGGCAGAGGAAAGCTAAGGGGTATTTGTGCTGGAGTGTCAGAGACCAGAGACAGGCAGGTACTGTGAAAGAGTAGTCACTGGATGCTGACATTCACACATTAGAACTAGTCAGACTATGCATCAGTTTCATGTGTCTGTACACTGCCATGGTTCCCAAGGAGCAAACCTTTTTGTACACAGTGACTTACCCACCACACTCCTATGGTGCATATGAGAGTGCCTTCGTGCCCACTCACATTCCTTGCCTTCCGAAAGCTATGGTGGTCCCAGATCCAAGACAAGATGGGAAATTCCTCTAACCCCCCAGTTAGGATGGCCAGCGTTCCACCTGAAACTTGGCAACATACACCTATGCATGCCTTTGCCCTTTGGCAAGGGCAGACACATATGCAGAGACCTATTCCTTCATTTGAGCCAACTGATGGGGGACCACCTCTGTTTCTCATCTTGCCTTTACCATAAATCCACCTTCTGTTGCTCCCCCACCCTCATCCTCTCCTCATCCTTCTTGGGGGATTCCATCAACCTCCGCTGCACTCTCTACCAGACGACTTCCCTCTACAACTACAAAGTTGATTGCTGCATTTCCCTGATAAATACCACAGCTATAATGTGCTCCTGCATGAATACAATTATAGTTACCTTGCCCGTTCTTTCCACCACCCCTGGTAGACCACTCCCTGCATGGCTCCCACTAAACACCCTGCCTCCTACATTTCCCTCTCTTCTCCCTGATACTTCCCACAATGGTTGTTCCTCCTTTTGTTGGACTTTCACTTGCGAAGAACACCTAGCACCTAGAGGCCACATAACCACGAGAGGGGCATCATTCCCATATGTCATGCCCATGTGGCTATAAACATCATCAATCCCTGGGAAGTGAACCTCGTCTTCCAACTCCACCCCTCCATGCTTAAAATACAAATTTCGCTGCCAAGTCATGATTTCAATTCCTTTTTTAGGAATAACTAACACTACACACAAATCACAAACACTGTAACTTATCTGGGCAAAGAAATTGAATCACACAAGGTTCTTGGCCACACAAATAAAGGTGGCTGAAGTACAGGACAAAAAATAATGGTAAGAATGTTTAGGTTTCACAAACAAGCAGGTATCCAAAAAGTAACAGTTTGTGGTGCTTTTCCATCTTTGTTAGGTTGATGCAAGATCAGGGAGACAAATGAAACACAAATGAAAGAGGTCACACAAGGCCAAGTAGGGCAAAGACACAGCTAAAGGGTACTCGGAAAATACAATGCAAACCTTTAACCTTTTGGAGTGACAGAAAAGTAATAGGGTGTAACAGAGATGGAAAACTAATTTTGTTTTATTTCTTAAGAGGCAATGTAACTGTAAGAATGGACATATGAGCCAGTCGTATACACTTATAATGATAAAGGATCTAACTACTACCTACAGTGTGAACCAACTTGATGACCCTTCCCCCGATAACATCAGTAAACAATTCTGATGTTGGAGTCCATAAATTCATTGTGATCTCTTTAGATGACTTTGAAAAATGTAGCACATCACCAATCGCAATGTGTTAAGACATCCCGCTAGCGCATGGCATTGTTAAGGTTAAGACTATTTGTTTATGGAGTTTCAGAAAAATAAAAGTTTACTTAATAGCTCTTGAACCTCTCCATGAAAAAATAAGAAACAACTGCACAACAAAATGTCAAGTTCGCAACCCCTGCATGGAAAAAGTTTTTTCATAGACAGCTTCATAGTTTACACAAATGTTGTTTTGACAGGATTTACAGCAGATTTTAACATAGGGTTTTCACGTAGACAAACTGAATATTTTTTTCAGCCCAAAAGAAATCTAAAAATTGACTGCTTAGATTTTAAAGATCGTTGGCATGTACCTTGATATAATCATGAATTGGTCCTTTATAGGAACTGTACACGTACGTGTAGGAGATGTACATTACATATATGTAGACTACTATATGTATGAAAATTCACATCAAAGTTAGGACCGACTTTGATGTCAATTTTCATATGTATATAAAATGTAAAGTAGATTTAAATAGCTTAAATGCACGCAATGTAAAACTCATATATGTCTCTAAGTTGTTTTGAACATTTACATCAGAGTTAGAGCTCTCTTTAATGTGAGCTTCTAAACGTGTAGCAGGAATATAGAAAAAATAAAAGAATGAGCTCACATTATATTCACGAAGTGTACACATACTTGAGGGAGACATACATTTCATATATGTACACAAATACAGGTGTGAAAACTGAGAGCAAAGGCGACAGTGACTTTGATGTCAGTTTTCAGGACATGTTAATTTCATCTGTGCACAACTGGACCAATACATACTGACATAAAAGTTAAACCTGACTACAGGGTGAGAGTTCATACATAGAGGAGGAGTAGAGAACATGTGCATTAGATGACTTTATATCAAGCACTCATAATCTCCTTTAATGACATTACCTTACCTGCAACACACTTACACACCACACACTCGGAGCCTTATTCCACCAACACTTATAGCAAACATTCTTACATCACACACTCTTATGAAACACACTTATACAACTTACACTCGCACAGCACACACTTTTACAACACACGCTTTGGAAGTGGGAGGCAGGCCAAAATGGGGGAGGCCATGAGGGAGACCCCAGCAGAGCCACAGTTTTGGACCAGGGAGTCAACAGACATGGTGAGGGTGCGTTGTGTACACAGACAGACTGGGTCCCCCCCCTATGGCAATAACAGGCAGGCTACACTTAAAAGTGGGAACACAATGAAGGCACCAATGTCTATGTAGAAATCCGGAACAGATTTATCACAGGAAGAGGAGTAAACTCATTGCCAGGAGGATACTTTAGACCCACTGGGCTAGCTAACCACACCCACTGGCATCGAACCCAGTGCCTGGGCACTACCCTTGGATGCAGGGGGAAGGGATGCCAAGGGAGAAAGGGAAGTGTTGGAGAGGGAATTGGAGAGGGGGCTGTTAGAGATATTGAGGTGGAAAAGAGAGAGAGAGGCAGGTGCAGAGAAGCACAGAGAGAGAGACACAGGAAGAGAGAAAGAGTGGATAGCCCAGGGCAACAGATATAGGGAGATAATGAGACAGGGGCACTAGGAGACAGACACTCAGATACAGGGAGAGGGGAACAGGCACAGAGGCACAGGGGGGCGGAGAGGCAGAGAGGGACAGAAAAGCACAGAGGGGCAGGCAGAGGGAACAGATGCTGAGAGACGAGGGGAGAGAAGCAGGGGGAGGCAGATAGTTCCTGTCTATAAGAAAGGCGCGAGGGGCGATCCTAGGTCATACCGACCGATCGCCCTGTTAGACTGCCCTGGTAAGATCTTTGCGCGCATCGTGTTAGTAGCATTCAACGCTTGGTTAACAGCAAACTCCTTTAGGGATGAGTTCCAAACAGGCTTTGTAGCTGGCCTTGGTACTTCTATAAACCTAATTACGTTGAATTCTCTGATAAACGCGCACAAGCAAAGGAAGCAGCCCATTTTTGTTGCCTTTATAGATTTCCGCACGGCATTTAATGGTGTTCCTCGTGAACTATTGTTCAAAAAACTCCTAGAAAAGGGCTGTCCATGGCCCATCCTGCGATGGATAATTCAGTTTCACTCCAAAACAACCATTCAGGTTCGACTTCGCAGGGATGGACTCCTATCCGGCTATATTCAAACAGACCGGGGTTTAAAACAGGGCTGTATCTTGGCCTCGGCTATTTTTAATTTTTTCATCTCGGACATAGGTATCGTATTTAAAGATATAAGAACTGATGCCCCTCGCCTCAAGGGAATGCCCATAAACTATCTGCTTTATGCGGATGATATGGTTCTTGTGTCTAAGACCCCTCAGGGACTCAAAAGTATGTTGAAAGCTCTTGAGGGCTATGCTCATTCCAACTGCATAGCCATCAATACTTCCAAAACACAAATCATTCAATTTGGGATCCCTAAACAAAGATGCAGAACCTACTCATGGATATTACAGAACAGCTCCTTAAGCATTGTTTCAACGTATACCTATCTAGGTGTTTTAATAACTAACCACCCGACTGATTTACCCTTTGAGGAAGCTAAGAGAGCAAAACTTCACAATGCAATTTCCCAAGCAAGAATTATCAGGGCAAAATTTTGTAAATTTTCGATATTTCCAATCATAACTTATTATAAACAGAAAACCTCACCTATATTATTATATGGGACAGAAACCAAACACTGGCGACCATACACCTATTGGGCTAAGATGGAAGGAGCTTTTTGGAGAAAAATGTTGCATCTACCTAGTTCGGAACCACTACCTCTAATTCGCTATGAATTGGGATTAATATCACTTCATGCCAGATGTAAGTGGCTCTGTTGCTCCTTGTATCGCAAACTTGTAATGGGTAACTTGGAAAATGGCCTAACTCGAATTATGGCCGACTATGCTGCACAAGAAACCCATGACGTATTTATAAGAGTTTGGAGACAAAGAGTGTTGAAATTGCTTGATGATGCTAACATAACTATCCAATTGCTAATTGATAACCCCTGCAAGGCCAAAGAAAGCATGTGGCGGTATGATTGGATTCTCACTATTGCCCAGTGTGCACAATATAAAAAATTTCAGGAGAACCCATTTGAGCCAAAAAGATTTGGCCAAACTGCTCAGTACTTATTGATCTCCCCAAGTCCTCAGCACCGCCAGGCATTCATGCGCTTTAGACTAGGATTGTGCTCTACAGCTGACCTTCTTTATAAGCGCAAAATTCTATCAAAGGAAGAAAACAAATGTAGGTTTTGTCATCATATGTTGGAGACTGTGCGCCATTTATTGGTTGATTGTGACCATTGGACAGAATTAAGAGCTAAACTGTTCAAACCGTTCTTTGAAGGGCATATCAATGTAACCTATGACCAACTATGGTCTACACTGTTTCACACGAACAAGAAAGCGATACAGTATGCGATTGTTAATTTTCTGAAAATTATGAAGATTTGAATATGTTGGGAAAAAATTTGTTTTAGAAATGGAAAAAAAAGCAAAAGATTGAATTATATACATTATGTTTCTTTTCTGAAAGCTCTGACTGTTCACAGGGGTTTTAATTCAACTCTTAATTTAATTTTTAATAGAAAATTATTCTGTTTGTAATGTAGATTTAAATGTATTGTTGAAAGGTTGGAAACATTTATTTTTCCTTGCCAAAACAACAACCAATAAAAAAAAAAAGAAAAGCACAGAGGGGCAGGCAGAGGGAACAGATGCTGAGAGACGAGGGGAGAGAAGCAGGGGGAGGCAGAGAGGCCAGGAGACCCACTGGTGGACAAATAGAGCAGGTTGGGGAGGAAGGGAACCAGGAGAGAAGGAAAAGGCCAGGCAGGGGGAAGGGTACCTGCTACAAGGGCAAGGGTCTCAGTAGCCTCTGCCCCCAAACCCCACAGTCAGCACACCACCACCAGCCAAAAAGAAGAGCCTGCAATCCATTCTCCACAGGTTTATATAAGGATATTGCTCCAGCCCACTACAGGGCCGGCCTCTGACCCAGGCATGTGTATGTTTGGCCGTTGCCAGGACACATTTTGTTGCTACACCCCCTCCTGGAGTATTTGTTTGCCTGTTGCCAGGACACATTTTGCCACTCCCAGGAGAGGAGAGATGGGAACATGTTATCAGGTAATTACAAGGGGTAGGACTTCTAGAGACCACCCCCACCACAAGTGGCTTTCCAGAGCTCGACCCCTCTATGATAGACACAACAAGTGGCCTGACAGGGTGTAAAAGGGCAGGCCAACTGTCATTGGGCAATGGGGAGGGTCTCAAGGAAGGGGAGTAAAGATTCAGCCTCAGGCGGAAGTTTACACTGGGGCTGATTTCTGGCTCAAGGAGGCTGCTGAACAGGTTTTTATCCAACAGGGGAGTAGGCCAGGCCTTTGGGAGGAATGTGATCCCTTAGATACTGGCTGTAGACTGGTTGCCTGGGAGTGGAGTCCCCAGTTGAGCAATGTCCAGTGGGCCAGAAGCAAGCAACTACATGGATTATGAAGTTACAAAATATAGTAACTAGGCAATGTTGGAACCAAGCACTCCACAGGTGAGCAATGTCCAGTGTGCCAGAAACAAGCAACTATAGGGATTATGAAGGTACAATTTCCACAGAATTCTCATCTACAGGTGTGTGATTGTTCGCCAGTGCTCTCAAAGAGGTTTCGGGTCTGCAGTAACAACCCTTCCGTAGCTAGCCACCGGACACAGTGCTACGCGGCTGTGGTGGCAAGGAGAGAGGCCTCCCAAGATGTCCGCCAAACGGAACACACAAGGGATCGGGGACATCCTTCATTAAATAAAACCCACTTACACTGGGGATCCATGTGGAGCTATCAGGAAGCAGCAGCATAACTGCTTACCGAAATCAGAACCCTGGTGTCAAATTTGCACTGCTTGGAAGCCTGCGGGGCCCCCTCCTGGGTCGAGATGAGCTAGGAAAGGGGGAGGTGACAAGGAGACCCTCCTGCGCTGTGTCGGAGCCCCCACACCGATGTGGTCTCGGTGCCCTGATGCGAGTGAACTCACCAGTCATACGGGCCATCAGGGGACTCTCGCTGCTGAGCTAGGGAGACGAAACGCTCAGGCTTCCCCGACTGAGGACCTGGCTTGCCTCTGCAAGGAGCTGTGGCTGGTGCACATGGGACTGCACCTGGAACTGGGGCAGCGGACGAGCCGGTTTGGTTGTGTCAAGTGACGGAGGGGTTGCTGGTGTGATCTCCCCGCAGGCCTCTACTGGTGAGGCAGACGCCGGACCTGGACTGCCACACTGAGGCTATACACGGCCTCACTGCATGATAACAGAGGTGGGGAGAGGGTTGGATGGTCTGCCCGACTGCTGTCACCGACACGACGCCCGCTGTGCAGGCGGGGGCGGAGAACACCCAACCTGGCACGGACCGACACCGGCCCCGGGCTGACCCGCTCCTGCAGTCTGGTGGGATCCGGGGAGCCCCGCATACTCTGCGTGCAGCACGTACTCTGTCGCAGTAGCAACCCCCGTCGAGCTGGCCGACTCACTGGGATGGACCATGTATGAGCGATTGTGCCCCCACTAGTCTGCAACATCGGAGCGTCATTGTGCTGGGGGGATGCGCCACAGTGACTGAGATAAAGCGCTGTATAAAATAGGACCCTGAGGCATGGGAAGCCATGGATTACTAACTGAATGTGTCACGAAAGAGCCCAGCCCATCAAAGTGTAGGAGACAATCCAATTGGGAGAGTGTGCCAAAACTGAAGCCCACCAACCCCTCTCCAATACAATAAAACGGCGCTGAGCAGAGATCAGCAGCGTTGGGGCCGACCACCCTCGAGGACTCGCCTCCAGATAAGACCCAGTGACATTAAGAACACAGAGGGTGCACACGGGACCGCAGGACGCCGCCGTATGACTACCAGGTGAGGGAATGGGCCACAAATAGAATGTGCCCTTGAGGGAGCACCCTGGGACACACCAGTAAGTCCTAGAGACACTGGGGCTCAGAGAGCGCACGCTAATAGTGCATTGCCCCAAAACCAAACAGCACAGCCCATTGTTCGCCCCACACATGGACAATTCACGGGCTGGCCCTTGCTAACTGGGCACTCTCACCTGGCGGTGATATTGGATAACCTGATTTTATAGTTTTACCCCACACACCCTTATCCTTTCAACGGACAGCACTACAGATAGCGCCACAGTAGGGAAGAGCCCAGAGTGACACAGGTTGTGGCTCCCCCAGCTGAATGCCACCGAGTGATTGGTAAGAGCCACAACTGCCTTGGGGGTCATCCCCGAGTGGTAATCGGTGACACTCTCCTAACTGTGGCAAAGATCACTACAACACTCAAACCTGTTGGTGACCCTGCAGTGCAGGCGACGCATCCTGTGTCCATCTCATCTCGCCCCACCATGCTACACTTGGCGCAACACTGGAAGTGAAGATGGTAAAGGACAAAAGTAAAAGAACCACCACACAAAGTACTATGGACCAGTATGCCACGAGTTCATCCGCCGCAACTCTGAGGGCGGAGACGCAACCAACCCGACACCATCAGACGACTCCCTGACTCTGAAGGACGTGATGGCAGCCATCGCCAACTCACGCTCCTCAATGGAGAAGAAGATGGACGATATTTCAGCCAAAGTATCCTTCCTTCTCACGATCTCCAAAAACTCTCTGCCCGAACTGGAGAGGTAGAAAATTGGGTGTCTGGAGTGGAGGACGGTCTGGGTGGGGTACAGCAACAACTATCACAGGCACTAACATGCCTGAAAACACTGGAGGCTCGTGTGGACGAGAGTGAGGGCCGATCGCGGAGGAGCAACATCCACATACTGGGCCTCCCAGAAAATGCAGAAGGGCCCATTATGGAACTCTTCTTGGAGAAATGGTTGGCAGATCTCTTTGTGCCAAGAACCCTCTCGAAGTTCTTCACTATCGAGCAGGCCCACAGGATCCCAGCAGGCAGACCAACTCCTGCAGCATCCCCGAGAACGGTTATCACCAAACCTTTGAATTACAGCGACAGGGTTGCAATATTGCAGATGGCCCAGACAAAAGGGTCGATCACATACAACGGCAATAAGATCGGCTTTTTCCCTGACTACACCCAAGAGGTTCAGAAGGCCAGGCAGTCATTTGAACACCTCAAAAGGAAGCTTCACTCTATGAACGTGAAATACAGACTTTTATTCCTGGTCCACCTTAGGATACAGCATCAAGGCACTACAGTCCATTTCACTGACCCGCAGGAAGCTTGGAAATGGGCTGAAACCCATATTGATGGGGACTGGTCAGCACCAGACCCTGGGAACAGACCACGAAACAGACCATGTCAAGAGAGACCCCCAAGACGGCCCATTCCACAAGAAATACCAGAACTGGAAAGAAATGTGGAACATTGAGGACATTCATACATAGAAAGGTTTCATGAGGCACAGCAATTATCAAATAATCAAACTGATGTGGGTTGTCATCCCACCGGCCACCAGCCTCATCAATGCCTTACCCGCCTCCAACTCTGATGTCGGCGGCCGAGACAGCTGCCAACTAAAACCCCGGGATCTCAGAGAGGACAGTGAGCACCGGATACGAGAGTTTCTTTAGTTAAGTAACGCTGTAGCGCTAGTTCCCCAGCGCCAGCAATGTTCGGGCGACAGATACTTCAGGTTAGGGTGGAGTATAGGGATGGGGTAAAGGGAATTGTTTATAGATATATTTACAGGGTAGTTACAACAGTTTCATTGCCACTCAAGAGCTTGTCACCCACTCTATACTGGGTACACACACCGCTCTTCCTTGTGGCTGCTATGTCCACTGCGGCAAACGCACCAAACGTTCATTTCAGATGCCACCACATCCTCCATAACATAACCTACAACACAAATCACTAGTGACCACATATCTGCACGAACTCCACTAACATCTGCAGACCACTTCAAACCCCTTAAATTCCTCACTTGGAATGTCAATGGCATCGGATCGAGCATTAAACAACGCCTCATTGTTCAGTTCCTGAACAGGTGCTCTCCCGACGTGGCCCTCCTCACTGTGACCCACTTAACTCGCTCGACGTGCCATTTTCTTCGCAGAACTAATTATCGTTTGGCGTTCCACGCGGGGTACATTAGGGGGTCCTGGGGGATCTTGATCCTCCTCCTTAAGCATTTCCCATTTGAGCTAAGTGTGGTGGAGCAGGATCCTAACGGCTGGTTTGTACTGGTGCGGGGCACGCTCTGGTGGGAACACTAGGAATATTAGCAATATACTCCCCACCCAGATTGGGGGGAAGGGCTATTGGGAGAGGTGACCACCTTACTGGGCCATTACCAGCCTGACCTGTGGATTCTGAGGGAGGATTTGAATGATGTACTATGCAACTCGCGTGAGCGAACTCACATTCGGAACCGTAACCCCAACATACCCACTAGATTGGCTACGTTTTCATTCGCGCTAGGCCTATGTGACGTCTGGAGGGAACTCCACCCCGCAGACCAAGGCTTTTCCTTCCACTGGGGAGCCCACGTGTCCTTGTCCAGGATTGACTACTTTTTTCTCCCAACACCGGAGGCGTGTAGAGTAATTAACGCAGAACTACTTCCCTGAGGGATCTCAGATCATTCTCCCCTGGAGATGGAGATTCGCACGTGTCGGCCACTGCCCGTCAAGACGTGGAGACTGAATAACTATTATCTGGGCCTTCACGAATTTATAGAGTTTATTACTGTGAAATCTGACGAATACTTCGAAATAAACGCAGGCACGGTAGAGGACCCTGTGGGAGGCACATAAGTCATTGCTTAGAAGGGAGATGATTGCCTGGACGAGTAACAGAAGGAACGAACACCACAGGAAGGTGGTTGAGGCAGAGAGGGAGGTGGAAAAATGGGAAACCGAGTATATATTAGAAGCCTCTCCAGAGATGCACAGCTCCCTTATTAAAGCCAGGGAATCCCTTCGCAATATGGCACTAGATAATGCAAAACAGGCGCACAGGGAGTCAAGGACTAGGCTCTACAAATGTGGTGACAAGGCAGGCAAGTTGCTGGCCTTGTTGGAGAAACACGAGGAGGGACACAGATATGTCAGGCAGATTGTTGACAACCAGAATAGGACAGCCCAAACAGATTCGGAGATAGCAGAGGGATTCTTGTAAAAGGCTGACTCACCCGCCAAGCCTCCGCACTCCCATTCATTTCAATGGGCGTCTCACCCGCCAAAAACAAAATCGGGTGATTTCACCCGCCTTTGCAACACAAATGGTTGAGAGCTATGGGAGTGGCAGAGAACAAACCTTGATAGAGAGTTAGAGGAAACCGAAATAGTGGAGGCCATAGCCCAGTTAGAATCCGGGAAGAAGGCGGGCCCCAACGGATTCCCGGTTGAAACGTGGAAGAGACTGGGAAGCGACAAGATGGTAACACCTCTCCATAAAATGTCCCTCGCGGCTAGAGAACAGAGCACTCTCCCCTTGGACCTTAAAAGAGCCAGCATCGTGGTAATCCCTAAACAGGGGAAACCCCCTGAATCATGGTCATCATACAGACCAATATCGCTTATTAATGGCGAGGCCAAAATTCTCGCCAAAGTATTGGCCACCTGGCTGCAATCAGTTGTATCCTGTCTGGTTCATCCTGATCAGTGTGAATCTACGCCGACTTCATTTATTGCTGAAATGTGCACCGATTCTCGAACTGCCACTCACTCTTCTAGCAATCGATTATGAGAAGGCGTTTGATTCAGTGTTATGGGGAAGTCTGTGGGCGATGGTGCGCCGCATGGGGTTTGGAGAATCCTTCATTAGATGTGTTCAGTTTTTATATGAGGCACCACAAGCAGAGATTAGGGTAAACGGCTGGTCATCCAGGACCTTCCTGTTAGGCAGGGGCACGAGGCAGGGGTGTCTGCTATCTCCCCTCATCTTTGCGCTGGCAATCAAACCACTAGCACAGTGGTTCTGACAGGTCACTGCATGGCATGGGTTACGAAGGCCGGAAGGATGAGAAGACAAGGTCTCCCTCTACGCGGATGACCTGTAACTCTATTTGAGCGACCCGAATCATGCATGCCCAATAGTGGCCCAGATGTTGACGGCCTATGGGGAGTTTAGTTGTCTAAAAGTAAACTGGAGCAAATCGGTTCTTTTCCCAGTTAAAGAAGGAGATCGGGCAATTCCAAGGAATGTCTCCTACCGGGTGAAGAAGGAGGACTTTCGCTATTTTGGGAACCTCTCGGCCTTTCTGCAACCTGCACCCTTTAACGGATCATTTTGCTGAAGATGTGAAGCAGTGGATGCTTCTCCCCCTCACGATAATGGGCAGAGCAGCACTCTTCAAGATGCTGGCACTCCCACATTTTGTATATGTGCTGCAGAATGCCCCGCATGCAATACCGGAAGCAGAGTTCACCCGAGTAGGAACGCCTTCTTAGGAAACTGATATGGAAGGGTGGGAAGCCCCGTATCGCGCTGACAACGCTACAGAGGTCTATTTGGGAAGGGGGGTATTGGAGTACCACACCTTCGGTCCTACTATTGGGCTGCCAAACTAACAGTGGTCAACGATCTGGTTCACGGGAATCATGAACTCCCACATATTAAGGCAGAGATGACCATTGCACAGGGCATCCCGCCACTCGCCACATTATACCAGACTCTTCCCAGGCCCCCCCCCGCAAACTACTTCCGCACATATCGCAATTACCTGGAGGCAGGCGCATACACATATAGGCTGGGGGAATAGATTGACCCTGACGCAACTGCTATGGCACAACTATATCCTCACAGAACTGCAGAAACTCGCCATAAAGACCAAGTGGGTGGAGGCAGGGATAACCACAGAGGGTGAACATAATGACAGGTAGCGCCATCCTCCCGTTTGAGATGCTGCAACAAAAATGTGGAATTCCCGACAATGAGAGGTATCATTATTTGCAATTGAGACATGCCCTCAGTGGCCACAGGCAAGCACTCATAGACGCACCAGAATGCACCCCCCTGGAGCGTAACCTACTTCCACAACACATCCCCAATAAAGTCACGTCCATTTTATATAAAGCCATAACCACATACGCCACCCCGGAATTGGTCAGCCTCAAAACTAGGTGGGAGGGGGACGTATGCCCTAAAGAACCAGAGGACTGGATTCAAGTACTTATGCACCCACGTGAGATCACCATAGACTCTAAAATCCGATTGGTACAACTTAAAATATTGCACGGAGTATACTACTCCCGAGTTGCCCTGTTCGGATGGGGACGAGCCTCTGATCCCAACTGTTTGAGATGTCGAGGAGAGGAGGGTACCTTCTTCCATCTGCTCTGGTAATGTCCCCGGATTAAAACCTTCTGGACGCAATGCTGTCAAAAACAAACCAGGGTCCTGGGTCACACAGTAGCACAGGAACCTGCAAAGCTGTTGCTAGAAGTCCCAGATGAAAATGGCTCAAATAAATGGGAGAATATCTTCCTGCCTAATGCAATGCGTTTGATAACACGTGATATTGCACAAAAATGGGCAGCCCCGGACTGTCCAACCCTGGCCCAATGGTCCGCTGAAATGGATGCCTGCGCAGCGAAAGAGCACAGAATATACACTGAACGGGGGTGCCCGGCCAAGGCTACCAAGATATTGAAGAAATGACAAGTACTGTTTGCTGTTGCTGCCTCGTCTCTCTATTCGTGACTTTATTCATCTTGGACCTTTTTGGATTGTGCACGACGGAATTGCCCAACATCTTTGTCACGGCCTGGAGGACGTCCTTTAAGGGTGCACTAACGTGCCTGGCCCAAAGGTCTTTCCTGTTGTGGAGGCCACGCCCCCCATATCGCGTCACGCCCTGCAACCTGCGTCCTCAAGTACCAGTTGCCTCGCGCACCTGCGCCGCGCACCAAGTACAGGACAAGTACTGTTTGCTGTTGCTGCCTCGTCTCTCTATTCGTGACTTTATTCATCTTGGACCTTTTTGGATTGTGCACGACGGAATTGCCCAACATCTTTGTCACGGCCTGGAGGACGTCCTTTAAGGGTGCACTAACGTGCCTGGCCCAAAGGTGACTGTTTGCATAATTAGTGCTACACACAGAGGGCTCTCTGTGTTACTTGACAATTCGAGCATTGCACAACTGTGCCTTTCACAACTGTGCCCCTTTCAAATTGTGTGTTATAAGCAGTGTTGCTTTACGGCTTGTGCATGGCAGTTTTTTCCTTTGTGCTCCTTTACTAAAAATCGCCTTTTCTGCTTTCTTCTGCAAAGGTCTTTCCTGTTGTGGAGGCCACGCCCCCCATATCGCGTCACGCCCTGCAACCTGCGTCCTCAAGTACCGGTTGCCTCGCGCACCTGCGCCGCGCACCAAGTACAGGACAAGTACTGTTTGCTGTTCGCGGTGCGTGGCGCGGGGCCTCCTGATACTGGTTTCCTTGTTGACAAAGGAGAATTAGCTACTGTGTGGTGTAGGCTTTACAATGGTGGTTAGTCTGCGAAGCAGTAAGAGCCTCGCTGAAGGCAATTCTCACGCAGGGATGTATGTCTCTAATCCAGTGCTATTACATGACTCCGATATGGATCTAAATTCAATTGCAGCGATTGGTGAAGATGGTTTAAACGATATAAATAACATCCCGTATAGCCTGCAACCATTAGCAGTAGAACCTAATGACGATGAATGCAATCAATTACAATCTTGTATATCTAACGCTCCTCCTGCAGATGGTGAATCATTTAAAAAGCCCACCATTAGTAATACTGATGATATAGCAAATTCAGAGGAGCCAGCAGGGAATTTGGCAGCTACTAAGAAAGTTGTCAAAACTTATGTGGCATCTAATATTATTTCGGATGTTTCTTTTCTGGGCCCCGCATTGATTGGCGAATGGGAGAAACGCTGCCGGATTTCAATGACTCCGAACTCACCTGTTGTATTTTTGCCTTCGGAGGTTGAACGCATCTGTTTGCATAATGGGCCCTCTATCCATTCATCTGCGTGTATTGATCCTTACCATCATGAACATGCAAAGCGACCTTCCTGCAGCTCGCCTATATTTTGTAAAACCTCTACTGATCCAGGCCCCATTTCAGCCCCTAAACAAATGGTGAATGAGACCTTTGATGAAGATTTGTGCTACGAGGTAGGGGCACGATCATCACCAGTCAAACTTCAACAATCTAATCCCAAGGATCTAATTAAAGATGATGATCTAAGTAATTTTCCGGTGATTTCATCTCTCTTAAATCTTTTGGATAAGGGTCATGACTTAACTCACATGCAAATCAACTCCCTAAAAGAAATAGTGTTAACTCTCACTAATAAGGTTTCAAAAATTGAGGGCATGCTGATTTCGCAATCTGCTGTTCAATCAGAGAAACAGGCACTTATTGATGCATGCCTACTGAAAGCTTTGTCAATCAACAACCAAACGCGCATGAATCAATTTACACAAACTGATGATTCTTCTGTAACTGTGGCATTTGATTCACGCACGTATGCAAGAGCTGTAGTGGAAGGACCAAAGGAGGTATGTTCCTCTGTGACTTATGCTGGTTCTACTGCCTTAGTGGATGAAGTGAAACAGAACTCTCGGATATTAGATGAGTTAGTTTGTTTATTAACAAGGCAACATTTAGACTTAAAATTTGGTGGGGGACGTCTTGATGAGCATGCTGATGCTATTGGTTCTGTGTCAATTCCAAAAGAGAACACACCTAATAGCCCCTCTCCCCTGGTAAATGTCATAATTGAAGCCGAAGAAGAACAACGGAGAAACGAAACTACTCTCGCTGAAAATTTGGTAAAATTTAGTGAGAAGGGAGTCATAGTGAGTACTGAGTGTGAGGACTTTGATCCTGAAGGGTCACAGGTACCTTTTATGTCACGCAAAATGAAGCGAGCTCATATTAGGGCAATTAAAAGAGAAAATAAACTGAAAAAAAAGCTATCAACACTGGATGTAAAAAAAACGAGCCAGGCTGATAGCAAAAAAAATAAAAAAAACAAAAAGAGAGAGGCTATCGCCGCTGACTTGGATGAGTTGCAGTCTTCAAATTCAAATGAAGGCTCAGCAAACGTCTCGAAGATTGACTTGACTCAACTGAATGATGAATCAAAGTTAGTCCTAAATGTGGTTCCTGCAACTGCTTCCCATTCTAATTAAAAAAAAACGAGAACCTCTGTAAAGTCATCTGTGGTAGAGTTGGGATTGGTTAATTCAGGACAGATGGCACAAGGCAGGCTTTCGACCTTTTATCCTATCATTGAAAAAAAAACCACGGTTAAGGGTCAAATGAAGGATTCTGCTCCAGATAAGCTTACCGGGGCAGTTACTAAACAAAAAAAGGCCTGCGCTATGTTGACGGAAAAAAGTTCGGCAAGGAACACAGATAATCCCCGATCTGACGAGGAATCTGAAAATAACGACAATTGTCCAGAAAGCCAAATCGATTCAAACGATGTTAAGGGGGCATTTATAAATGCAGAAATGGAAGCTACTGATACCAGAGAATCAGTTGAGAATAAGCCTCTGCCACCAGGCAGTAATGATAAAGAAGAAATTAATTATGTTTTTGAAAGAAATGTTAGATATTTTCTAGGCTGGTCTAGTGATCAGGCAATTAATGGTAAGCAAAGGTTGAACAGATCGTTTTTGTTTAATATCTTTAGAGAGAGCCCCAATCTAAGAACCCTCAGCATGGATGATATTGAGTGGTTAAGGCTAGCAAACCATAACAATCTCAGAATGATTTGTGCCCCACATTCAGCGATGATACTCCGGTTATTGTGGGACCATAGAGAAGATTTCAAATCCAGCGGGCTAACCCTACATTTATTTAGAACTATTGAAGAAGCTGAGATATTTCTGAATGAAATGTTAGAACCTGAGGTTGTGAGTGGTACCAATCGAGCATACTCATCAGCTGGTTCCGAACATACTGTTGAATTAATTACAAAAATTTCTGAGCTGATGGCAACCACTTCGAATATTTCTTGGTTAGCTCCCCTTATGTCCTCCATTCTTGATTTTTCTAACAAGCAAAATAAACAATAGACAAATAATGTCACAGCTCAGAAGGTTCAGAATCTCAAAATAATATCTTGGAACTGTTGTGGGAAAAGTAACCTAGAGAAATGGTCATCCCATTTTGCTTCAATGGGCCCGAACACTATTATATTCTTACAAGAAACTATGTGTGTCGACAAATTGAATATTGAGGGTTATTCCAACTTCTGTGTAGCTGCTGTGAGAGGTGTAATTGGTCGACCGCTTGGAGGTATTGGTATACTCATTAACAACAACATAAATCACATTTCAAAGGTCATGTACGCAAAACACGGAGTGTTGGCAGTTGAGTCTATCCTTACAGGCGCAATGTCAAATATAATGTTATTGGTATGTGTGTACCACAACCCAGCCAATGTAGCGATTGAGGCTGCATTGGATAACATGGATGAGCTACTCGAGGAAGCCATGGTTAGAAACCCAAAATATACGATTGTAATTGGGGGCGACTTTAATACCTTCTGTCTATCAACGTCATCTAAGTTACTTCACAAGTGCAAGTCTTCCTCGAGAGCTTCGGAATCTATGGGGAAGCGTTGGGTCTCATATCTCAAAGATTGGAATATCCAATTGCTGGAATTTCTTACTGGCGACCACAAAGGTACATGGAAGAGGGGAATTCACTCCACTTATATAGACTATTTTTTTGTCTCATCCGTATGCATGCCTTTGGTAAACAATGTTTTAATTCACAACCAAACTATGAGTGACCATTTTCCAATAAGCACAAGTATTAGATGTGACCTGGCATCTTTAAATAAAGAAGCAGCGTTGGGATTGGTGACTCTCCATCGACCACAGAATTATGTAGGCTGGTCTCCTAAAATGTGCAGAGAGCTTTCCTTTTTGGTTCATAGAGATGTGATTCGGGTTTATAACGGGGCTGAATTGTTTTTTGATGCATGTAGAAGAGAGGATTGGAACTCCTTCGTAATTAAAAAACATATTGACTATTTAGTCCAAAAAGTTCAATCACGTAACCCATCAGGTGAGAGTGGGTACAATTTGGAAATAGCAGCAATCAAGAGGGAAAAAAATCGATCTATTCGTGCTTTAAAGAAAAAAAATCTACAATCTTATCTGTTTCACTCCACAAAGATGGGTATCTTAAACGAATATAGGCATAAAATTGCATCTATAAAGTTTAACGCAAAACTATCGGCCAATCAGCAAATGATGAAGTATCTCATCACTCATGATACCAGGAACATATGGGCAATACTCAACAATAAAAAGGGGGCGTTGTTGCATGACTTTGCCTCCCCAATTGCTGCAAGTACATGGATCGACTATTTTAAATGCAAATATAGTTTGCCTGTCCAATTTAAGATACATAACTCTGGTATACTTGAGCAACATTGTAAGGATCTTATATTATTCTCTATGAATGAAATTGTTGAGGCCATCAATCTGCTCAATTATTCCAAAGCTGCCGGGCCTGATGGTCTACCTGCCTGTATTCTAAAAGATGACCCATATTTTTGGGGTGCGATTCTCTATACCAAATTTGTATATATTCTATCTACCAATCTCATCCCAAAATCTTGGCTTAACGCCATCATAATTCCTCTATATAAGAAAGGGAATCCAAATTTACCCTCGAATTTCAGACCAATTGCATTAATGGATGCCTCTGAAAAGGTTTTTTCTATAATTCTACTTCAACGGCTCCAAAGTTTTATTAGGAATAAGAATATATTCTCAAAGTTTCAAACAGGGTTTCGTAAGTACATGGGGACTTCGTTAAACGCTCTCATTATCTCCCACATATTTGCTCAAACCAAAATATCAGATTCTGGCACAGTCTATATGGCTGCACTTGATATGAGCAGTGCTTTTGACTCAGTCATAAGAGAGGTTTTATGGTCAAAACTCTTAAAACTTGGTTTTCCAAAAAGATTGATTCAACTGATTGCAATGCTACACAACCACACGACGTATCAAATTAGGGTAACCAGAGATGGCGCCTTAACTGCTCCTATTATGACTATGACAGGTGTCAAACAAGGCTGCAATATGGCTGCCACTTTATTTAATCTATACCTTTGTGATATGGATATGTTGTGGAATGAATCTGGTATGTTTCCTGTGAAACTAGGGGAACTGAAAATTTCATGGTTATGTTTTGCAGACGATATCTTACTATTTGATCGCACTCCTAGTGGTCTACAGTTAAAATTGAATAGTTTTGCTAAATATGCAGCCTCTCACAATCTATCACCCAATTCTTCAAAATCACAAATTGTGGTTTTCCGAAATTTCAGAAAAATTAAATCGTACAAGTGGCAACTTAATGGCATTGATATCGAATGCGAAAACTCGATTCGTTATCTGGGGTATCCCCTAAATGTCCAGTACTCACTCATATTTTGGCAGAAATACCTAAAAATGAAGGTTCGTCCACTGGTGTCGATGATGAAGGTCATGCTGAGAACAATCTGTGAATTTTCATTGCAACCATTGATTGATTTTTATTTATTGAAAGTGGAACCGATCCTTTTATATGGGTTAGATATATGTCTTCATGATGTCGGGGTCATATTGAATCAAATTCAGGGTAGTGTGTGGAAAAGTGTATTGGGGCTATCTACTTCAGTTCCCAATTCTATAATTAGGCACGAACTTGGTCTAGTATCTCTAGCAGCTAGATGGGTTTGGCGAAAACTATCACGCTATGCTGATATTATGGCACCTCAAAAGTACTCTCTATATGTGGACGTATATGGGTTGGTTGTGCGGTCAGAATTAAAATCCATGTGTGCTTTTGTTAATCAAATTAATTCAATTCTCGTTGATTGTGATTGCACAATTACTGACCTAGTAATGAAACTTCCAAAAGTCAAAAGAAATCTTTTTGATCGGGACTGGTCAACTACTTTAGATTGTAACAATTCATATCGTCTGTATGCGGAATATGCCAAAAGGCCACGTAGGAGAGATATGAGATCGTCGTATTTGGTGTTATGTCCTTCAAGTAAGATACGGAGAGCATATTTAAGGTTTAAACTAAATCAATATCATACACTTGAAAGAATCTACATGTGGAGCATACATAAAGGTGCCTTTTCAACTCAACACTGTCGCTTTTGTGACTGTGACATTATTGAAACCATGAAACATCTTGTTATTGAATGCATTTTTTTTTAACAGGATAGGAAAAATTTATTGGGGAAATTTGCTCCGAAAGATACTGATATCTCCAAAACATCATTATGGGACAGTTGTATGTATGGAGGGTGCATGGTACTTGTCATTTCGCTAACTCGTTTGTTGAGTAAAATTGAAAATGCGTTAGAAAGTGTAAATGTCTATTACAACCCTACAAGCTAAATCTGTGCATTTTAAGGTGTGTTTTATCAAAATCTTTGGTATGTCTAGCGCAGGCCAATCTTAACATGGGTATGAGAAGGTCGCGTAAAGTTACAAATCATAAAGATACAATGTAATCTTCTGAATTAACAATGCCAAATTTTAAGTTGCAAAAGAAACGGCTGATGATCTATCTGTCTGTCATCTGAAATTTTAATGAATAACTTATGAAATTTCGAAAGTTTTGTAAAAGTTTGCTTTTTGTAAAACTATAAGCAAAACGTTAATAAAAATTTAAAAAAAAATAAATAAATAACAAAAAAAAAAAAAGAAGAGGGTGTGAACTGAAAACCAGCGTGAGGTAGTGGGAGGAGGTAAGAGGAGTACTCAGTAAAGTAGCGTATGGTACGCAGTAACAGAGACAATACAAATCGGTACAACAAAGCTGATGGACCTGATGAGGCAGCAATGGAATGGCAGGGGGAGGGGTGGTGTTTATATTTTATATTCATATGTTGTACAATGTTAATAAAAGCAATAAAATGTGATACAAAAAATAAAAAACATATGCTGATACTGTTTGATCAACTGGATGTAGAGGGTACTTGTTACGCCAACTATGCAGATGACACTCAGTGTCTCTTCCCTCTTACTGGGAATTACATCAAAGACACTGATGTCATCAAAGGCACCTACAATAGAATTGTTGGATGTTGTACAATGGCCTAGCCCTGAACAATTCCAAACAGAGCTTATAATCCTTGGCACTCCTTCTCAGCTGCATTACTTAGACCAGGCCTACTCTCCCATACAAATCACAGATTGTCTGCTGCCCACTCTCAAAAAAATGAAGTCCATGGGAGTCACTATCATTCAAGAACTCTCAATGAGGGTTCACATTAGCTATCTAGTGTCCAGCTATTCATACTATATCAAGCTCTTGGCTACACTCAGACCATTTCTTTTTTTTTTTTTTTTAATATGTACCATATTTACTGTCATAGTTACTCTCCCACTCTAAATGGATATCTCTTATACAATGTTAACTTTGTACATTTAGGAAATATATTAAAATTAATCACTTTAATATTTGTACAATTTTAGCGAATGCTAAAAGATTCACCAACGCCTCTCGAAATATTACATATTTGACCATTGAAATGGAAGGTAGAAAAAAGGATCAAGGAATTCAAAGATACACAGGGCAGGAAATTTAATTGTGTAATCTAAATAATATTCTATTAAAACCAGTACAATAGGAATTCAAATCTGTAACGAAATATTTAAACCAGCAGTATAGCTAGGGCTTACATGCCGGTACTTCCTGTTTGTGGCTAATCAGAGCTCAGGCAGTCTTGTTGTCAGTGAACGATTCGGAACCCAAAATATTGGAATACAAGTTAAAAAAAAAAAAAATAGGACTAAGACGTGAAACCAAGAAGACCGTCACAAAACGTGTTTGCTCAGGGTGCTTCTGGGAACTGAGCCCAAAAAAGAAAATTAAAAGATTACGCTCAGTTTAAAAATCAGGATGCTGGTTGTGGTAGATTCTCATTCACGTTCTGCAATAACAAAGTTTCTAGAAGTGGCACTTTCCCAGCAATAAATATTCAAGTGATGAGGCATCGTAGGGCTGTTAACAGCAAGACTGCAGCTGGTTCCAGTGGAGTGAGTGCTTTCAACATCTTTGACCCGTCTCATTCACAACCACAAGCAACAGAGTGAAGGTGGAAGATTCTATTTAAATGTCCAGCAATGCTGCCCTGGCTAGAACTATTATAGGCAGCCGTGTGGACTACTGTGCAAGCATTCTACTGGGTGTGGGTAAGGGGGAGATCAACTGCTTACAAGTTGTTCGGAACAATGCAGTCAGGGTAGTAGCAGGCCTGCGAAAAACTGACCATGTGTCGGCAGTAAGGCGATCACCACATTGGCTTCCTGTAACCAAGAAGGTTATGTTTGGACTCTATGCATTGCGCATTCTTGTCTCTATGGAAAAGTTCCAACCAACCTGACATCTCAACTTAAATGGTTACCAAACAGATGCAGTCTTAGGTCTAATAACACCAGTCTACTGCAACTACTGAAAGCAAATCTGTCACTTGTAGAAAGAGGATGTTTCCCATTCTCGACTCCATGTCTCTGGAATACCCTGTCACCTGACTTGAGACTGTGTCCTATTCTCGCCAGTTTCAAACGCAACCTGAATGCCGTTCTTTTTGAATAACTGTACACATTGGTGTGTTCACCCTTAAGCACTATCCTGGCCTGTTATTTGTTGTCTGTTGTTCGTTAGTCTTAGCACTTTCATGCCCCCTTACATCCTGGAATTCAGACTCCCTAAACCAAGAATTTTACAGACTCTCCCAGATCGAGGTGTTCAGCGCTTTACAAATAAATAAAATAAATAAATAAATACATATTCAGGAAAAATTGAAGTCACACACAGCCATTTCCACAGCCTCTGTACTGAAAGGGTCCACACCAACTGTGTTGGGGACCAGCGTCACATCCGATCTGGGAGAGTCTGTAAAATTCTTGGTTTAGGGAGTCTGAATTCCAGGATGTAAGGGGGATATGAGCCATGGTCAAGTATGGCCCAGGGGTTTGACAATGGTTTGATATGAGGCACCAGAGTATTTTGCAGATGACAATGGTACAAGCAACCCCCCAACAAGCAACCCCCCAATAGCATACAATAGCACACTGTGCAACTGCTCATCCAGGCTGTTTGCCCTGCATTTTGTCCATTTGGGCAAATCACCTCCATTGTGCCCCACGAGGAACACCATAGGAAAAGATGGCCACCCTGTATTTCGTTTGACCACTGCTACAACGTAGGCTGCCTGCATCCCGCCTCCGACGCCTGATTGGTTTGCTGCTCGTATTTCTCCTCCAACCAGACGCCGGCAGGCGGCAGCCGGCTCCCCCAACGAAGGTACACCAACAAAGGTGCCTGTCTGGAGCTGTATGGGGGCGAAGGGCCCATGCTCGCTGCCTGTCACCACGGCGCCTACCTGGTAAGAACTGCTGCGTGCTCCCTGCATCCTGCGCTCGCAAGGCTACGCGTCGCTCACAATCCCTGTGAGCCGGAAGTAACGTCTATTGCTAAACCAGCCCTGCCTGACTCTGCCTAACACGGTACGCGCCCAAAATGACTTGGCCCCACTACTATCCTCCGGTAGTGCAGACACTTGGTGCTTAAATAGTATTCTCCTCCACCGACCTTCCCCAGCCTTACCTTTGCATATGTATCCTCACCACGCTTGCGACATCTATGCCTCCAATTCTTCTAATATTACTTGCTTCCATCTATCTTGACAAAATGACTGCATGTTGCCTGTTCCCCAAACTAGCACATAATAATGAGCTCCTACACGTCGTCGCTTAACTTAGCCACGGCATAGATATTGAACTTAGCCCTACTGTATACTGCATCCTGACATTTATGCCTATTTCAAACCCAGTCATATGTGTTTAATTTGAATCTACATATCTGTACACATTTCTGCTTCTAGCCCCAGTGTCTTCACTTGTTGCTGACTTTAAAGCCAGATACTTACCCTTCGGGTAAGGCTCCTCTGACTCCATTGCCTGCCATCTCGAACCTTGAACATAACGTTGCCTACTTTGTTTTGCATCTGTGGGGTAGCTGTAAGGTGCATTGGTAACATCTCGATTTCTGTGGACTCTGCTATTATGCTGCTGGCCTGCTGTATATGCTTTATTGAGCCGCTCTAGGTCGCTCCCCTCAGGGTATTGTCCCATCAACTCTCCTTTAAGGTAACTTAAGGTCGCTTTCAGACCATCTTGAACTATGTTGTGCCTTAAGGTCGCCTCCAGACCTTTTTAAACTGTGTTGTGCATTAAGGTCACCTCCAGACGTTTTTAAACTGTGTTGTGCCTTAAGGTCGCCTCCAGACCTTTTAAACTGTGTTGTGCCTTAAGGTCGCTTTCAGACCATTTTGAACTGTGTTGTGCCTTATGGTCGCTTTCAGACCATTTTGAACTGTGTCGTGCCTTATGGTCGCTTTCAGACCATTTTGAACTGTGTTGTGCCTTAAGGTCGCTTTCAGACCATTTTGAACTGTGTTGTGCCTTATGGTCGCTTTCAATACATTTTAACTGTGCTGGGCCTTGCCTGATTTGGGTCATGTCGAATCTAGGTGTGTGCTACTGCCCATGGCTTCAGCCTGTGATTTGTCAAAGTGCATACTAGCTATTGTGATATCCCTTTCTAGGTGTATGCTACTTGGCCACTGTGATATGTCAAATTTAGGTGTGGCCCTGCCGTGTGCACCCTAACCCACTGTAACCTGCTACATCCAATGCCACTAGGTGTACTTCAGCCTAACTGCAACACCTCTGCCTGGTGCATCCCGCACTATTGTATTTAATGAGCCTGACACCTAAACATAGCTGCGCTGCATCTTGCAATGCCTCTTCCAGGTTTCTAGTCATACTACACCATCTGCACTTATTGCCATTGTCACACCTGTCCCATTCATGAGACCTAATCCTGTCCCTTGCCAACAAGCTCTTAGGTACCCCATTCAGGCAGCTAGCACCACCATCATGCACGTCAGTATGCGCCTTCTACTGCACTACATTCTAGCTACACATGTTGCCCTAATCATTCAACTACCCACGGCAACTACCCATACCCTTGGGGTTAATAATCTGGCCTACCCTAGCCTACACTACCCAGCTTCACCTACCATGACTATGACCCCTATAACGAGCCCCTCAGCAACTACCATAGGCGTTCACCACTCTAGCAACCAGTTTAACCAATACCTTAATGACCCAGCTCTCTGGCTGGAACAGTTTGCTACGAAACCAACTCCAAACCAACCTTGCCCACTCATTCTCAGGAATAAGAGACTAGGCACTAGATTCCACATTCGTCATTCCCGCACCAATGCTACCAAGCAAGCCCCACATACTCCACCCAGCCCACCCTCGCCCACCGCCACATGCAAAACCAAGACCACAGGAGTCAAACTGCCTGTGTTCAAGGGTGCCCTTATTAATGCTAGATCTCTCACAGCACACGCTCTTGACATAGCCGACCTCATCACCACTGCTGACCTTGACTTCATTGCCATATCCAAAACATGGCTACATGCCGCATCTGGCCCCTCTCTATCCCTAGCCTTACCGCCTGACTATGGCATCACGCACTGTGACCGCTCCTCTGCACAAACTAGAGGTGGTGGCGTGGCCTTCATCCACAAAAACTCCCTTGACCTAAGAGTGGTATCCGATTCCAAACTCGAATCAGCTGAACTGCTATCTATCAAATTATTACTAACACCCAACCAAACGGCCACCCTTCATCTTATCTACAGGCCCCCTGGTCCGGCACCCACCTTTGTCAGTGAAATTTCCACTCTCCTTCTTGACAAAACGAAAAACAACTCCCAAACAATCATCTTACGTGACCTTAATTTAGGTCGTGGGGACCCAAAAGATCCCGTAGCAAGTGATCTGGAGAATGCTCTCATAGACCTAGTCCTCACCTTGTACATCCAAGAACCAACCCATATCAAAGACAGGACCATCGATTGGTTAGCCGGCTCTAACTGCAACATTCAGGTCCTCAACAACTCCCCATGCTTATGGTCCGACTATCACATCATAACGTTTAATATTGAAGCTACCCCGCAAGCTCCGACAGAAATAGCCCCAGCACTCCCCACTCGCAATAAAAAAAATATAACGAAGGAACAACTCCTCCCATTGTTACTCCCTTCCCTTAATGCGGCTACTAACTCATGTTCTGATCCCACCTCCCTAGCAGACACCTATAACCAAACTATGCTCACGGCTATAGACTCTATAGCACCAATCAAACCTAGGAAGGCCAAACCACGAGCACATCTCAACTCTTGGTTCACTCTACAGCTAAGAATCCTCCGCAAAGTTAAACACTGTGCAGAAAATCACTGGAAAAGCCACTCGTCTGATGAGCATAAAGATGGCTTCCTCCTCGCCTCCCTTACTTATAAAGATGCCATCATCACTGCTAA
Source organism: Ambystoma mexicanum (assembly GCF_040938575.1). Lineage (NCBI taxonomy): Eukaryota > Metazoa > Chordata > Amphibia > Caudata > Ambystomatidae > Ambystoma > Ambystoma mexicanum. Next base: position 553,002,754 of record NC_090928.1, read on the forward strand.
AAAAGAATCGCTTAACAATCGTATCCTGCAAGCTGATTCAAACTCCAAGGAACTCTTTAGAATCCTAAAAGAACTCGAAACTCCAGTTTCCCCTCCAGACACATGCACGAAAGACAGCAAATGGTGTGCTAACATTCAAGCAGCCTTGCTAAACAAAATATCTATGCTCCAATCCAAAATTAAAGAAAAGCAGGACAGCCTGAAGCGTGACAACCGCTCACTCTCCCCTACCAGGCCCACCCATTCAAACATTGCTAACACTAAACCTTTCACCTTCTAACCACTCACTGTCACTGAGGTAGAAAGCATCATCCTGAGGATTAAACCGTCTAACTGCCAAGGTAACCCGTGCCCAGCTCCCATCATTAAGGATTCTGCCCATGATTTAGCTCCATTCATTACTGCCTTCATCAACTCCTCCTTTAAAACCGGTACTGTCCCGGACAACCTTAAGGACGCATGGGTGATCCCGCTACTAAAAAAACCTTCTCTAGACCCAAGTATACCCACGAACTTCCGACCTATAACTACAGTACCATTTCTGCTTAAGATACTGGACCGCGCAGCTTACCTGCAGATCCAAAACTATCTCGAATCAAACAATCTGTTAGGTCTATGACAATCCGGATTTCGGCCCAGACATGGGACCGAAACGGCTCTATTAGACCTAAAAACTCAGATCGAAGTATTGAAGGACAAGGGCAAACTAGCAATGCTATTACTCCTTGACCTTTCCGCCGCATTTGATTTGGTTAACCACCAGATCCTTTGCAGGCACCTCCACTCGGCTGCCAACTTCTCACCGTCCGCTGCGGCCTGGATCAAATCCTACTTGAGCAACAGATCCATGAGGGTCTTTGCACCGTCCACAACCGCGGATCCCTCCCCTATTCATTGCGGCGTACCTCAGGGCTCTTGCGTGTCACCTACACTTTACAACATCTTTATGAAACCACTCTTTGATGTGCTTGATTATCTGGGTGTCTCTTACACCAACTATGCGGACGACACCCAGATACTCATTCCCATCTCAGGTGATTATCTAGCTGACACCGAGGCCCTCAATGACGTCTACCTGGTCATCCAAGCTTGGATGGCCCAGCACCAGTTATGTCTAAAGGACGATAAGACGGAGCTCCTTATCTTGGGTACCTCACAACGCCTGAGCAAACTTGAGCCATCTTATCAGTCATTCACCATAGAAGGCAATACCATACGAGTCTCGAAAGACACCAAAACATTAGGTTTCTACCTGGACTCCAGCCTATCCTTAGCTAGACAAACAAACGCAGTCAGGTCTGCCTCCGCCTACACGTGCAAACTCATCTCAGCGTGCAGACCGTTTCTCACCACCCCTAACAGTGTAAGACTAGCCAGAACACTTATCATGGCAAAAATTGATTACTGTAGTGCTCTTTACTTAGGCACCAGCCAAGAGAACCTGTCCAAACTCCAAACGACCCAGAATAATGCTATTCGAGCGGCCTTGAACATCCCTCGCAACCACCAGATTTCAGAAGCCAGAACCAGCCTAAAGTGGTTACCTGTGAAGCAAAGAATCTCTCTAAAAACTCTTGCCCTCACGCACAAATGCCCAGCCAACAAGGGCCCGAACTATCTCTGCAGTCGGCTATCGCGCCACTCTACTGCCAGACCACTAAGAACTGCTCAGACTCACTGCCTAACGATCCCTAGGTTTAAGCTTCAAAAAGCGGGAGGTACCAGCTTCCCTGTCCTAGCCTCTAAACTATGGAACACCCTCCCTGCTACTATCAGAGCCGAAAACTCCTTCAACACCTTCAAGACTAAAACCAAATCTTGGCTCTCTGATCAGCAATAAGAAATGTTCGACTTCTCTGTCCTACTTACTCTGGTCCGTTTCCCCTGACACCATTTCCGGCCCGCTACCTCTGCTAACTATATCAATTCACCCTAGGATACATCCTCTGTTAATCCTAGTTACACCGTAACCTATGTAATATATGTAATTAGTAAGATTGTTATTATGCTGATACTGTTTTAAATTTTGTAATGTAACCTCTTGCCTGTATGTTTTCTTGCAACTCTGTACAAATTGCACCCTGATGCCTCCGGGCCTGATGGTTTGCACGTTATAAATAAACAAATACAAATACAAATGATATATGAAAGCAGTTTTCCCCAGTAGGAGCTGAAACAGTCTTTTATTCCTTCTACAAAGTCTTTGGATGTACCTTTGGGGATGTCCCCAAGGGAGGTGATGTGAGCGACATGCTCAATGATTTCTGGCAAAAATACACAACACTCTGACCCAACAAGTACACACACTCCGCCATGGGAAGCCAATATCATATTGAAGGCCATACCATTTTGGAAAGCCAGCTTTCTCAACTCCCTCTACTCTGCTGCCAGTATCTCCAGTGCGACAGCAGTCTCAATCGCCACCACCTCCAGAATTGCGTGTAACCAATAGACAGCCCACCAGACTCTCATGATACCCATCTGTGGCACTAATTTGGTGCCATACTGCTGTGAGTCTGTTAGAGGAGTGTAGGTGTTCACTATGTCATGGGCTGTTGTATGTCACATGCATTTCAGACCTCAACAGGGAGATCTTTGTTTGGTGACCCTGATGGTGGGCACCACGTGTCCTAGGGTGCACCTGCCACTCCATATTTGAGGTAGCTTCTTGTAGGCTTTGCTGCCACAGATCCAGAAGAGGTCTTCAGGTGCCAAACAGATGTCTGTTGGCTGCAGTCAGGCAAGGGTAGCTTCCAAACCCAGCAGGCAATGTAAGGTACTAGGCGGAGCTGTATTGTTGAAAAGTTAGTTGGGGTGTTTTCACAGGGAGAGGATGTTCGGTTATCTGAGTTGTCAGGACAGTCCATGTTAGATTGTGCCAGTTTCTTCACAACCAATGGACATTCATGGAACTGGAGTCTCGTGGACTGGCATCTGGTGGTGGTGCCCACATTTTCTGCCCCTTCTTCACCTACCCACTTGAAGCACACAGGAAAATTGGCCTTTTACCGCACCGATAGAGATGATTTTTCCAGGTGTGCACTGGGCTTCCCGGGATGGCAGAGGAATATTGCAGAGACACTGGCAGGTACGGCTTGGAGCAGGAATTCTGCACCCTGATTGGAGAGCATATGGGCACAGACCCAGCAGTTGGTTTGATTGAGTATGTGGGCCACCAAATGGCAGACCAGGAGGAAAGAGTTCTCTTGGTAGTTACCGTGGGAGCGAGGACCAGAGCAAGCCTGATTAACTGGCTCATGGCAGACATTGCAGATCGGCTTTGGGGACCCACGGAGAACATGACCATCCGGGTTGGTGCAGAGCGTGTTTAGATGAGTCAGGGTGTCTCTGTCCACTAAGTCCTTCGGGGAGCAAATGAAGAGTTCACTTGATTCTGGGGAAAGCAGAGATCTCACAAGAGAGCAAGCTTAAATAAATCAAATATAAAGGTGGGATGATGGCATAGCACAATAACGAAAGATAAAAGGCAAGGCTGATACGCTGCAACAGAAAATGAAAAATAAATACATTTAAAGAAAAGTGATCTTGATACACTGTAGCTGTATGGTGGTCACACTGAGATACTAAGGGTCATTCAAAAACGCAGGTCAAACTGAAAACATAAAAAATCAAAATATTGCAAATGATGTTGAAAAAAAAAAAAATATATATATATATATATATATATATATATATATATATATATATGTTCCACAATTAAATTCCCAAAGTAACTAATTATAATTTGAAACTCAGATCAATAATAACATGTAAACTATAATATTAAATGTAAAAGTATAAAATATTAAAATAAAAAAAACATAAAAATGTCAAATACAATTTAAAAAAGTACAATAAAAAATTAAACAAATGATAACAAAAAATACAAATGCTGTCCACCAAAATCCCAATTCAAGAGATCAGAGTCAAAACTGGGTTCCAAAGCAGCAAATCAAAAAGGACATTTTTGTTTAAAAAAATAAAATAAAAAATCACACTTCACAAATATAGCAAAAATCTAAATATTTATATTCAGGCTGTGCTGTCTTTTGAGCAAAGGTGATTTCCCCAGAGAGAGAGAAGATGCTGATACTGTTTACATGCCGGCAATGCTTCAGAGTGGGGTTGAGGGCAGATTTTGAATAAATATCTTTACTTATGGTCCTGGTTAATTCCTGGGCTTCAGATTATAGCAGGGCTCCACTGGGTTGGGTCCCTTACCCTTCAGGGCAGGGGGGGGGTGGTGTGAGCACAGGGTGCCAGATTTGTAGTAGGCATCACTGGGGGTTCTACCTCAGGATGGGCCCTCACATTCTTGGTATGGGTGGCATGAAACCAAGACTTTACACCTTGCAGCTTCAGGGTGGTGTCTGTGGTCATAATGACTGTAAATGGTCCTTTCCACCTGAGTTGTAAGCTATTTTCATGGGCAAAGTCATTGAGCATCACTAGGTCTCCCCCATGTATTGAATGTATTTTCTGCTAGCCTGGCACAGGTTGTGTTTAGCTGACTTGGCGGTAGATCTGTCTCATGACAGAATTAATGTGTTTGAAATAAGCCAGAACTGAATTATCAGTCAATGCCAATGAGAACCTGTTCACAGAGGGAAGCGCTATGATATGATATATGATATTTTATTTGTATTGCGCTCATACACACATGTTTCAGAGCACGATGAGGCAAGGGAAGGGATCAAGGGAGGACACAACAATGATCTTACTAGGCCCAGTGACATTGAGGATGTGCAAGTGCAGAGGAGAAGGAAGGGGGAAAGTGCAAGGGAGAGGGGAGAGGTGGAAAGTGCTGAGCAAGGGATAAAATAACAACAACTCATAGTGCAGCAAACAGGGTGGCAAGTGCGAGGTTAAAAAGCCCAAACAAGGGGTGTCTGATAAGTGTAGGTAAGGGGACTGTAGGGTTACAGATACAGACCCAACTGCAAGGGTTACCAGGGGGCAGTGCTGGGTGAGCAGGGACCTGGGCCCAAAATCAGAGGGTAGCCAGGTGCTTGGAACCGAAGCAGACTGATCAGCAGGGGAGAGGAAGAGGAAGGTCTTGTGGTCCTTCCGGAACCGTAGATGGTTCTCCTCAAGTTGCAGAGTGGCAGAAAGTCTGTTCCAGAGGTATGCCCCAGCTGAGGAAATAGATCTATCCCCAACTCATTGCTGGGAGAAGCGGCAGACCCAGAGGGAGTTGGAGGTAGAGGAGTGAAGAGCTCAAGTAGGAAGGTAATTACAGAGGGAGAGTTGAAGGTATTTAGGACCCAGGCCCCGTGAAGGCCTTGTGGACAATGGGGCATTGGTCTTGCCATCAGGATGTCAAATGGAGAGAGTGCAGCAAAGCGGCTGGGCATACCTTTCATGTACATGATGGCAAAGGGCAATGCATCTGGCCAACTTAGCCCTGTCTGTATGCACACTTTTGCCAGCTTGTTGCTCCCCATTCTTCCTTTCTCTTTTCTCCAAGCTTTGTGTTCTATTTTGCCCCTACGGTAACCTGCAGCTTTGTGTAGCAATGTTGTCAGTTCTGCTACCGGATCTTGTACTGGAGAATTGGGGGGAAGGGACCAGGGACACAGAACCTGCAACAGAGTGCAGAGAAAAAATGATTAGGGCAGCTGCAACAGGGTCATCAAGTGGAGTGCTCCAGTGGGCCAGATGCCTCAGTGTGCCACAATGATCTTGAAGCAGTACCCCTGAAGCTATTCCTTTCTTCTCATGACAGTAAAGGATGAAGAATTTGGCGCAGTCAGGCAGACCCAATTCAGGAACACTGCACAGGGCTTCTTTGACTCGTATAAAGCTTCCCTTGGCTCAGAGGTCCAAAGCACAAGGTCTACATTATCCGACAGGATGGCCACCTGCAGTGGTCTTACTAAGATGGCATAATCACAGATCCACAACTGGCAGTATCCTACTATGCATAGGAAGGAGCACACCCCGCTCTGAGTCACTGGGGTAGGTAGGGCTGAGATAGCATTCACTCTCTCTGGATCCAGGGACATGCAACCCTGCTGGTGATATGCCCCAGATACTTCACCTCAGTTTTACAGAGCTTCGCCTTTCATGCCTTATGGCCTTTTCTAGAGAGCTCAGTGCGCAGATGAATCATGTCAAGAGTGCATATTTCCTCTGTCGTGGAGCAGATCAGCCGATCATTCACGTAGATCAAAATCTCACTGGAGCCAGGCAGCACTATCTCAGAGAGGTTCTGTTGGAGAATTTAGGAGAACACTGTAGAGGCATGGATATATCCTACTGGCATTCTTTTCCAAATCATCAGCACACACGTAAAGGAAAAGGCAAACAGATGCCAGGAGTCTGGATGTAGAAGAGCACTGAAGAAGGCACTGCAAAGATCAATGACACTGAAGTGGGAAGCTGTCACAGGGATGGCAGCTAAAACAGTGGCAGGATTTGTGGCGACGGCTTTGAGGGGCTCACTTATAAGTTTAATGGGTCTGAGGTCCTGAACTAGGGGATAGGTGTTAGAATTGGGCTTTTGCACTGACATAATGGTGGTACTGGCAGGGGACTGTGCCACGGCCAGGATGTCCTGTCTTATAAAGGTATTTGTGACAGGGACAGCACCCTTTCAGCAACTGGCTTCATAGGGTACTGGGAAGTCAGAGGCAGGGAGGATCCAGGGATCACCTGAATACGCAGGGCGGATTTGATCAGTCCTGCTTCCATGCTCTGGGTGGCCCACAGGGTGACTGGCACTGTGCCAGCTTCTGCTCATCAACCTCCATCAGAACCATGTGTTACAAGCGGTCACGGTTATGGGCCGCGCCACTGGTCTCTATGGCAATGGTGGCGGTGTCGCTCTCCTATTGCCTTATCCTCACTCAAGATGGTGCCTAGATTGCAAGGTGCCGCTCTAGATATTCAGGCGGATTCTGCGGTATTCGCTCCTCCCTCCTTCCCAGAAGAAGTACTTCAGAACCTGTCTACAACATCGCCGCACGTTGCTACTGTGTACAGCAGCTACTCTCCGTAAGTTCGAATTTAGGATCTCCTATTCGCTCTCTACTATCCGTAGCCTTACCTCCTTTGTTCACGTCTTCTTGTCCATTTCAGGATATCTGGCTTGCATCTCAGATTCCCTGCGGAGCCTTCTTATAACCAAATCAGCTCAGGATATCAAAGCTTCTGCTCTCATGTAGGTTTTCCCTTTACGTTGTTTTCGTCCTTCTCACGACATTCGACTCAGAAAGTAACTTCTTGCTTCTACAGCAGATAAAGAACGATCTGTCTATCATGGAACTACAGTTCCCAGTTCGCATTGCAAAGTATATCAAGAGCCTTCCATTTCATCCCAGCGAGAACTGCCCTTCCAGAGTCATAGCAGTACGTTTTAGACCAGAACTCTCATTCTTCCTTATTCTCCTTGCCTTCTACTTAATACTTACCGCTCATTCTTTTGTCTTTCATTAAAGACCACTCCCTTTGCAGACGGTATGGGTCTTCTACTCCTTTCTTCAGTCTTCCAGGTTCTTTAAGAGGTATGCCTTCAGATCTCATGGGCTCCTCACCCTATGCTCAATTATTGTTCTAACTGTCCTATCTCTTCTACAGCTTCCTGCCATTTCCAGAGACAGCGCTCCCGGCAGACTGCCCCACTCCATCTACACTCCAGCTTCCATCTGGACGACTGTAACAGCGCTCTCTAGCTACACAGGGTTTTCTTGTTTGTTTGTTTGTTTATTTATTTGGTAACGCGCCAAACCCTTGGGTAGCTGGGCGCAACAGTGTACAAGAAATCTTAAGCTTATTACAGTATTTGGCATGAATATATAACACATATAGGCAAAAAATATATACAAGAATATATACAAACATATCTATAAGTACAGGGCATATCTAGAGGTGTCCAAGGCACTCTAGCAAGTTACCTAAACAGACAGATATATAATCAGGTTTATAAGTCAGACTCATAAGTCTAAGTATCATATATGGGCTAGGTAGGTAGGTGGTAAAGCATGCTCAGCTGTCTCGAGTACGGGATAGTTCATGGAAGCAGAAAGGTTCGGTATGGGCCTGGTAGAAGTAGGCTGGGTGTCAGTCAAGTTATGTGTTATTAGCACGCAGCCATTTAAGTATCTTGTGTCTGAATTTAGGGTACGGTTGTTCATTTCTGAGGTCGAGTGGTAACTTGTTCCAGCAGTGGGCCGCTTTGACAGGAAAACTAATTCCTCCCGCCGTCGAGCGTTTGAACCTAGGGGTCTCTAATTTGAAGGTGTTAGCAGATCTCGTGGGGCGCATGGATGTTTTCTTCATGATTTTTTCCACTAGGTACGGGGGAGCTAGGTTGTTTAAACATTTAGAGGTGACGGAAGCTGTTTTGAGTAGGATTCTGTCTGTTATCTTTAACCAGTTAACCTATTTCCTGTATTTGGTGATGTGCTCTCTATGAGGGATGTTTAATGCTGCTCTCAAGGCATTGTTCTGCAGTCTTCGAATTTTGTCTGTGATGTATTTATTGGCTCCTGAGTACAAGGCATTGCAGTAGTCTAACCTAGACATGATAAGAGCATTGGCTAGAGTGACAGAGCTAGCACTGGAAAGGTACGGTCTGGATGCGCGGATGAGTTTGCAGGTATAGGTGGTAGAGGAGGCAAGGGAGTTGACTTGCTTCTTGAGCGTAAGGGAGGAGTCCAGATAGAATCCAAGGGTTTTAACCACAGACATCACCTTGATAGGGTTGTTATCAATGTTGAAGGATGTGTAGTTTGGGCTTAGTTTTTGGATGTTAGCTTCAGAGCCTAGGATTAGTATCTCCGTTTTATCGTTGTTCAGGCAGAGGCCATGGGAGGCCATTCATGCCTGAATGATGGTGTATATCTTGTTCACCAAGGCTGAGTCTACCTCGAAGTTGCCTGAAAGGGGAATGAGGATCTGGGTGTCGTCTGCATAGTTCGTATAGGTGTCACCCAGTCTGTCCAACTTGTCAAACAAAGGCTTGGTGAAGATGTTGTACATGGTGGGGGAGACACAAGATCCCTGTGGGACACCACAGGTTATTTTAATAGGGTCAGTAGAGTCAGGCGTGGAAAAGACTTGCATGCTGCGATTAGCTAAGAAGGATTGGTCCCAAGCTATGGCATCTCCGGTGAAGTTGGTGGCAGATCTGAGGTGGTTGCATAAGACTGCATGGTCCACCAAGTTGAAAGCTGCCGACAAATCCAGTAGGAGTAGCAGGGCTGTTTTTCCATTATCCTTTAGTTCCTCAATTTGTGTCTTGAGGTATAGCAGAGCTGTTTCCGTGCCATGGAGTGGGCGGAAGCCAGATTGCCATGAGCCAAGCAGGTGGTTAGCTTCCAGGTAGTCCTGGATTTGTATGTAGGCAGCTCGGTCTAGGATTTTAAGTAAGAATGGCACGGTGGTGATTGGTCTATAGTTAGTCGGGATAGTGGGGTCCAAGGTTTGTTTTTTAAGTAATGGGAGGACCCATGATTCTTTGAGGTTGGTTGGTACCGTGTTCGATTTAAAGGAGGAGTTTATAAGCTTGGAGATAAAGGGAGCTAGGTCCCTCGCTGCGTCCTTTATTATTTGTGCAGGGCAGGAATCACCCTTGCAGTTTGAGGGTTTGAGGGAGAGTATTATTTTTTCTGTGTCGATTATGGAGATGGTCTTGAATCTGAAGGGTGTGGTAGTCTTATTTTCCTGAGGTTGAGGTGTTTGTAGGTCCAAAGGTGATAGTGTGGCCTTTTTTTTGCAATTTTGCATTGAAGAGAGGAGATTTTGTTAGAAAGGGCGTTTTGTATGTTGGTACACCATACTTTGTTTTTAGGGGCATTGTCTATGGGTTGAATTGGGGATTCCAGTTCACGGAGGATGGCGAATAGCTCTTTAGTATTAGAGTTAGCTTTCACAATCCTATCATTAAAGGTGTTCTTCTTGGTTTTGATTATTTCTTTTTTGTAAAATTTGGCAAATTGAGTTAGGTTGTTTTTGTTGTTTTCAGTGGGTGAGTGGCGCCAGGTGGATTGGAGCTTTCTTTTTTGTAATCTTAGAGATTTAAGATGAGGCGTAAACCAGGCATTTAAGTGGGCTTCCTGTTTAGCTTTGCGCAGTTTTATTGGAGCAATTACGTCTAGTGCTTTGGTTACAGCATCGTTGAAAGTATTTACTAAGGAGTCAGGGTTGTTACTTTCCAATCCAGATATAGCTGGAAGGAGGAGAGGGATAATATTTTCAGCAGTTATATCCTTCTTACTTCTGGTCGGGAGAGGGGGTACCATGTTGTTGGTTTTAGGGCTAAGGAGATCTAGTGTGGCGGAGAAGGTTATTAAATAATGATCGGTCCATGTTTGTGGAGCAATGTCAGTAATGCTGATGTTACAATTCAGTTCAGATACCCAGTCAAGGATCCTTCCTTTGATGTGGGTTGGGGAGAGGACTTTTTGATTAAGAACGTGGTCCTTTAGCAGGGCTGTAACTGACTCTGCATGTTTATTGTTGGTCTTATTGAAACCGAGATTGAAGTCTCCCAGCAGTAAAGTTTGGGAGTGGTCTTTGGTGTTGTTGGCTATAATGCTAGTTAGGTCATCTTCAAAGGTGCCTAATGGCCCTGGGGGTCTGTATATCAAGTGGATTGAGAGTGTGCGATTATTGGAGAGGGACATTTTGGCTGAAAGAATTTCACAAGATGAGTAAGCGACTGATGTGGCAGGTCTAATGGGACGGGTGGATTTGAAGATGATGGCTTGTCCACCGCCTCTGGCATTTGGCCTGTCAGCTCTGAGGATTTGGTAACTATCGGGCACTGCTAGCATTAGAGTTGGTCCTGCAGCCTTGTGAAGCCAAGTCTCAGTTATAGCCAATAGGTCCAGGTTATCATTATTTAGGATGTCCGCAATTTCTGAGGCGTGGGCTACCACTGATCTAGCGTTAATGAGGGATCCTCTTAGTGTTAAGGAGCTATTAGGTTTGTTTGTTTGAGGAGTATTGGGTGATGAGGTATCTATAGTTGTCTGTGTCTGCATTTTAGTAGGAGTTAGAGCGCAGGTAAAGGTGGGCTGCTTGACTAATCGAGGCAAGTTTTTTGGCTGGATGATGGAGCGTCTGTTGGCATTATTAGAATGGTTTCTTACAGGTTCGTAGATGCTAGGCAATCTGGACCTGAGTCTCAGGTTTCTATCTTTGGGGGGGGCTGGTTTTGATAGTAAAGGCCATTGTACTAAGTATAGCGGTGGTAAGTATTAGGGTCTGAGTGACTTTGATAAGGTAGGCGAGGGACATTTTCTGTCTATGCCAGGAGCATGCTGTGTGCTGGCGTCTAGGTGTTTACAGTCTGGCTAGCAGGTACATTACTGTATTAAGTCTAAAGGGTGCTATTAGCTGAAATCTAGGTTCGATTTTTGCACGGGAGCTTGAGACACTGGTGATTGGAGGCACTAGTATTTGCTAACACACTAACAAGAGCTAACTCAAAATACATGCTAATATTCAGTACATTAGCTGGTATCTAGATTCAATTTTTCACGGGGGCTTGAGACACTGGTGATTGGAGGCACTAATATTTACTAACACACTAGCAAGAACTAACTTTCAATACATGCTAACATTCAGTACATTAGCTGATATCTAGATTCGATTTTTGCACGACTTCTTCCCCACAAGGGTTTTGCACGATTTCTTCCCCACAAGGGTTTCCCCGGGGCTTTCTCTCTGTGCCTGTCGTTCTAGGCATAGTGAGGGAGACTCAGGTGAGCTTTCCTCTCTCCATATCGTTCTGAAGAACAGGTCAGTGATTTGTATTTCGGTTGTATTCCGGTTGCAAATGTGTGAGCTTGATTGTTTAAGACGTGCTCCTAAACGATAATTATCAAAGAATTATATTGGAAGCTTGTCTCAATATTACACCATGACAAAAATGGTAGGGCACACATTTCTGAATCCCTCTGTTTCGGCTCTGGTTTTGCAGATGTCCATGAAGAACTTATCAGGATTGTCTGGGATGTAGAGAGTGCCTTGACCCTTTTTACAAAAGATCACTGCACCCACCTTTCCCAGGAAATCAATGTCCAGCAGGTTTTCAGGAGAGGACGCACTCAACATGATAGCCTGTGTGTCACTAATGGGACCCAGACAAACCCTATCTGGCAAGGTAGCAGGCACCTTAGAGGGGATACCCTCTGCCCTTACAGCTGTGACTGTTCATCCACACACTGTGGTATCCGGAGACTCTCCCAGCCTCAGTGTGCTGAAGGTGGCTCCTGCGTCTACCAGCATCCTGGCATGCTTGTTACCTACCTGGACTGTTATGTAGGGGCCACGGGATGGGAAGGTATTGGTTAGGGCAAGGACTTGGTGTGCTGGGGGTACTTCAACTGGGTCCAGTTCCTGTCAGGCTTGAGGGAACTGGAATGGGCTCTGGCCTGGCTGCTGGGACCAGGGGTGCAACGTGGTGCCAGAGGAGGAACCCTGGCTATTTTAACTGCTGGCTGTGGAATGAAAAGCATTGGTTTGGGTCCGGCCTGGGGTTGTCCAGGCTGGGGTGCATTCTAATTTGGGGGTCTAGCCTGAGCGGGGAGCTGAAAGTGACCAGGCGGGTATGGTCCAGGTAGCTGTGATTGGGCCTGAGCAGACAGGGCTGTGATCTGGTTCTGCTCATGCTAGATCCGCTGAGGACAGATGTACTTCCAATGACCCCATTCCTTACAATAGGCACACTGTTCCTGATGCACAAGGGGGCCCAACTGGGATGGGTACCATCCTGAGGGTAGATACTGTCCTGAGACAGGCTGAGGCATGTACTGGGGATTCTGCCAACCCCAATAGTGGGGGTTCAGTGGTGTCATCTGGGAGTGGTAAATGATTCCTCCTCTTCCTCCCCTGCTAAATGTGTGCAGTCCTCTATATGCCCCATACTGATCCCCATAGGGTGACAGTACAGGGTTTGAAGCAGCAGGGGAGTGTACACAAGGGGCAGATAGTGGGAAGGGAGGAATTGCAGAACAATCTAGAACATTCACTTAGGCAGAAGGGGGCCACTGGGGCAACACTGGGAACAGGCAGGGGTTACACCCATAACTGGGGTCATTTCTCATTTTCTCTATATTAGGCTGTTCTAGCTTTCTCTCTAGGGTCACTTGTCGTTCCAGCTACTTCTTTCTTGCCACAGACTCACTCTGCAGCACCATAGAGTTTAGGCCTCCGACTGCATAACTGCTGTATTTCCATTCTCCCTTTTAAGAACCCCACACACCTCAGCTAGGTGAGCCTCATTGAAGGAGCCTTCTAGGGCCTGACCAGTAGGTTCTGACGCGTGGTCTGTTTATGACATACTGGCATCCATCTGACAATGTCTGGGCCATGCATTGTAGCCATGAGTACCACATGGGGATCAGGGGAAAGGCTCACTCCCTGGCTTGCAGAATTTCCAATTCCGACAGGTAAAAAGATGTTGTACACAAACTAAGATGTCTTGACAAAAACTACATCACTACAGGGAGTAGGTCAGCACCACTGACTCCCTACTATCCAAGTTTGTCATCCAGGTTTACTCTAGCACACTCACAATCTGTGAGACACTCCAAAATAAAATAAACCAAAAAAAAGACTCTCTGAATCTACAGCACCCTCCCAACACCCCTTTACCTGGTGATACACCTACTGCCCAGGTCACTAGATTCCGCTTCACTAAAACTTCCATCTTAGAGGTAGAGAAAGTTACCTTATCTCTCAAACCATCCAACTGTAAAGGCAACCTCTGCCCAGCTCAAATTATAAAAGACGCTGCCAGAGACCTGTCTCTATTTATATCCAAATTGATCACCTCTGGCACCATCCCCTCCAACCTAAAACAATCATGGGTACTCCCACTCTTAGAGAAACAAACCCTAGACCCACTCGTTCCCACCAATTACCGAGCTATCACGAAGGTACCATTCCTACTCAAAATACTGGATAAAGTCGCATATACACAGATACAAAAATATTTTGAACTGCATAAGCTCCTGGGAGCTAGACAATCTGGCTTTCGCCCACTACATGGGACGGAAACTGCCCTTATCGATTTAAAAACACAGATTGATGAGCTGAGAGATAAAGGTAAAACAGCCCTCCTCCTACTATTAGATCTCTCAGCTGCATTTGATATAGTGGCTCATAAGGTCCTTTGTAATCACTTGGACTCAGCAGCTCACTTTTCTACAGAAGCTATCAGATGGATAGAATCATTCCTGAGTGAGAAAACCATGAGGGTCTTCTCACTATCGGCAGCAGCGGACTCTGTCCCTATGGTTCCATGTAATAATGTCGCCACAAAAATCTCGGCATGCAAAAATATCGCCGAAAAATTGCCATTTCTTGTGGTGACATTATTGCATGGAACATGCGGGGGACAACCCCGCAACCCCCAAACTTTTTTTTTTTCTTTTGTCTTTTTTTTTAATCGTTTTGCCCCTGTCACCCATATAATATCGCCATGACCTTTTCCCGGCGATATTATTTACGGCAACCATATATATGGGGATAATATTACCTGATACCGTCCCTATCACTTGCGGTGTACCCCAGGGCTCCTGTGTCTCCCCCACCCTGTATAACATATTCACCAAACCCTTGTTCGATGATCTGATCCTTCTGGGTATCACCTGCACTAACTATGCAGATGATACACAGATTCTCCTCCCTCTTTCTGGGGATTATGGCAAGGATTTGGAGTTGGTGAACAGGGTATATCTCATCATCAGGCATGGATGGCCACACACGGACTATGCCTGAATGATGATAAGACAGAGCTGATAATCCAGGGTACCCACTCTAGCCTCAACAAATTAGGCCATGAATATTCTTCATTTACCATAGATGGAAATGTCATCAAAGTATCTAAGGAGGTAAAAACATTTGGCTTTTACCTTGATTCGAACATGTCCTTTGACAAACAAGTGAAATCATTGGCTTCCACCACCGCTTACACTTGTAAACTTATCAGGGCAGGCAAACCATTCCTCTCAAATGACAGCTGCATGATCTTGGCTAGAGCATTAGTACTCTCGAGGTTAGATTATTGCAATGCTCTATACAGTGGCGCTAATAAAGCTATCATACAGAGGTTACAAACTCTTCAAAATAATGCCTTAAGATCTGCACTAGGCATTAATAAAAGAGAACATATCTCTGCTACCAGAAGGCAATACTACCCACATTAAAATCTTGCTAAAAACCGTCTCCTTGACCCACAAAGCATTAAATAATGCTGCCCCCAGCTACCAAGCATGCAGATTAAATAGAAGACCGTCTCTTAGAACGACAAGAGCTGGTAATACCATCTGCCTCGTGGTACCGAGATTTAGACTTACCAAGATTGGCAGTAATAGCTTTCCAGTGAAGGCTGCTAAACATTGGAACTCCTTGCCGCATGAGCTCAGAGCAGACCAACCATACTTACACCTTAGAAAGAACTGTATCAACCTTCTCAACTCCACTGACCACTAGTGTTTACTACTTCCATCTATATTGCCTTAGCTCACCTTGTTAATATACTGTATTCTTGAACCTAACTTGTTTATAATCTGTACATTTGTCTATACTTCTCTTTGTAATCATACTTGTAATTATATTGTGTGTTCTGTTTTGTCTATAATACTATGACCTACTTTTAACCTTGTAAGCTTTGTATCTCCTTACTACTGCGCCCTGTTACACTTGAGTCTGGTGCACATTAGAAATAAACAAACAAACAATCGCTCAATGGGCACTCACAGATGCACAATCACAGGCGCTCAACTAGGGAAGTGGTTGGATGATAAACTGTTGCAGGGCAGGGGGCACGGTAATGCCAAGCTACTGGTCCACTTCCAAAAGTAGAGTTAAGCATAATTCCCAGGCATCCCTTCAAAACTACTCGGATTTAGGCAGGCAGACAGGGCGGGCACTCTGCACAAAAGAGTTCCAGGCGCAGACGATCTCTCATGGTCCTAAAGAAGCACATGGCACTCACAACCAGGAAATGGACACAATAAAAATGGGTGAGTGGTGGCTCTGGTACTAGTAAACTAAATTAGGCGCTTTGGTGTGGTGAGGGCTCCAGCAGCCGCCCAGACAAGCAAGATGAAGGGTGCCACGTGCATACTCCAGAGAGATATCTAATGGTGGAATTACCATAAAGATGTCACCTCACTCCTGGGTGAAGGCTCCGTCCAACCAGACAAGCAAACTGAAGGATATGAGGGCACACTCCACAAAGGTATCTACAGAAGGACTTACTTTTAAGATGCCTCCTCATCACTCTTTGTACCCAGATTCAGGCACAGTAGTAGACTGAATTAAGCGACATGTAGTGCACTCTAAAATGAGGCTCTTGGTGGACCGGTCCCTAAGGTGAGCAATGAGCGACAGCTATGCTTGTTCACCCTCCAGTATGGGCCTAGAAGATGGGTTTGTTATGAAGTAGATGACTCCCCTCACCCGAGGAACTCCCAGGATTAAAACTGAACACCGGATAAAACTAGGGGTTGAGAACTGAAGGCTATGAATAGTTGGGTAGATTATCTGGAAGGTACATCCTACAATTTGCCAGCACAATGTATTTATTTATTTATTTAATTAATTAATTAATTATTTATTTATTTATAGTGTGCCTGTTAGGCGCTTATACAAGAAGTAAATACTGTTTCAAAGCGCCCACGGGCAACAAGGATGGGACAAGGGGAAGAGAAGCTGTTAAAATACATAAAAAAATATATTTATTAAATGCAGTGTGGGGGGACAAACCTATTATGCCTTGTGAGTGTTCAGAACGTGCAAGTGCAGAAGGGAGGGGAAATGGGATAGGTGCTGGGGGGCTCATAGATGAGCAACAGGTCAATTGCAATGTAAGGTAAGTGCGAACATCCAGGGTCGAAGGTGAGCCTAGGCAAGTGCTGAAGATAGACAGAAGCTGGGGTGATTCGTTGTGGGAGGTCAGGGCCCTGAGGTTGCATAAGGGCATTGAACAACAAATAAGCAACTGTGCGATATAGAAGAGGAGAGAGGGAGGGAAGGAGGAAGTAAAGAAGAAAGTCTTGAGCTTCCGGAATTTAAGAAAGTCCTGCTCAAGATGAAGAGGGAGGGGGAGGCTATTCCAAAGAAGGGAGCCAGCTGAGGAAAGCGATTGATCCCTGCCCCCTGTTTAGGGAAACGCTTTACACACAAAGAGTTGGTGCGAAAGGAGCACAGAGGTTTAGAGGGGGAATATTTAGTAAGAGAGAGTTGCAGATAGTGTGGGCCCAGGCCCAAGGCAACCTTGTGGAGGATACAGAGCGATTTAAATTTAATATGTGAAGACATTTTAGGGCAGGAGAGATACGGTCTCTGAGCTAGAGTCCAAGGATAAGTCTTGCTGCCCTATTCTGGATTAAGTGGAGGGGCCGCAGAGTGGAAGAAGGTAAATTCAGGAGGAGGTTATTGCAATAAACAAGCCTAGAGAGAACCAGGGCTCAGGTAACACTGAGCTTCTAGGGGGAGGTGAGAAAAGGTAGAATTACTTTGAGAAGGAAGAGTTGAAAGAGGGACATCTTGGGAATGTCCTGAGTGTGATGGAAGAAGGAGAGAGAGGAGTTGAAGATGACGCCAAGGTTACTGGCTTCAGAAGAGGGAGCCGGGGCAGAGCCCATGGAAGAAGGCCAGAGTGAAGGGAAGAAGTCAGAAGCAGTGGTCCCAATGGGAAGAATCTCTGTTTTGCTGGCATTGAGGCAGAGATCATTGGAAGTACACCAGGCCTGTATGGCAGAAATGCAGCCAGAAATGATGGAAGGGGCAAGAGGGTCAGCAGGAAGTTTTATAAGAAAAGTTGTGTGCCATCTGCATAACACTGGAATTTGGGGGAGAAGGAGGAGATGAGGAGAGCCAGCTGAGTAAAGTAGATGTTAAAGAGCCAATGGGAGGGAATAGAGCCCTAGGGGACACCACAGGTGGAGAAAGAAGCAGTAGAAGAGAAGGTGTCGAGGATGACTTTGGAGGAGCGGTCAGTTAGGAAGGTCAGCCAGTCCAGTGCCCACTCCGAGATACCAAGGGTGTCGTGCAGCCTTTGTATGAGGATGGAGAGGTTGACCATGCCAAATGCAGAGAGAGATCGAGAAGGATGAGGACAGAAGGGGAGTTGGAATCCAGCGATGGGACCAGTTCTTAGATCAGAAATAGATTTGTGTGCAATTTGACAAGGGGAGGATCCTCTGACCATAAACCTACCTCATCACTCTGACTCACAACCCAGTTCCCCCAATCAAGGGAGAGAGGAGAAACTCGCCAATGATAAGTTGAGAGGGTTGGGCATAGAAGATGAGCCGACCCTCCCACTTTCTAAACACATAAAAGGAGACTGTGCAGGACAGGTAGGGACATTCACTTCCCACTTCAAGCTGATTTCTTGCGGAGCGTTTTGCCAGAAGACACCAGATCCAGCACTTAGACTTCAAATCCAGACAGAGTCCAGAACTTTGAATTCAGACTTCAGAATTTGTCAGCCGGCCTCAAAATCTTTTGCAAACTGATTCACCCCAGACTTCCAAGGGGCACATCAGAGTAAAACAGCCGGGCTGAGCTGTTTGATTCTGGCCTAAAACCCTGTGCCAGAAACACCCAGAAAGCAGAGCTGTACCCGGAAACCAGAGACCAGACCACCGTGCAGTGCCAAGAACTTTTGCCAGAACCTGAGATCCAGACTACTATGCAGTGCCGCTAGCAGAGCTGACCCAGATCGCTGTGAGCAGAACCAGGCAGAGACCGTCCGTGGCGAGGGAACCGCAGTCCAATCCTGACCCGATCCGTGGCGAAGTCGCATTCTGGTCCAAAATATAGTGTGAGTACCGCCAGGATTGTGCAAAACCAATCTCTTAGTTTAAAATATTCTAATTCAAACTATTTAACCTATCTAGAACTACACCATAGCATTGTGTGTCCTTCTGTGACTTTAAAGCTGCAAAACTGTCATCTGTCATTCTGAAACTTTAAAATTTCATTTCTGAAAATCTACCTCCACAAAATCGTCCGTATCTTTTGAACCGTTT
Organism: Ambystoma mexicanum; assembly: GCF_040938575.1. Classification (NCBI taxonomy): domain Eukaryota; kingdom Metazoa; phylum Chordata; class Amphibia; order Caudata; family Ambystomatidae; genus Ambystoma; species Ambystoma mexicanum. The sequence goes on from NC_090928.1 coordinate 553,021,752, forward strand.
GTGATAGAAGCGAGATTTAACTTATTTAAATTGCCACGATTTGACATTTTGCTTCATTTCAGCCACGTGTAAAAATATTTGTCCTTGCTTTCCTTTGCTGAAATTCGTTTGCAACCTGACAATCATTCATAGAGCATTGCTAAAGTGATCCTGAACTAATTTAAAGTAGCTATCACTCACCTTGAACCTCTAGAGGGAATTAAAATAATTTTTAGCATATTTTTTTCTTCTTTGCATACCACCTTTAAAGTACTTTGCCTGTGTTTAAAATCATCCCTGTTGATCTAAGCTTGCTAGGGGGGAACTTAATTTGGGATTGTACTGTGAGTGTATTCCTGAAGACTGTGTGTGTCACTTCCACCTCCTTACATTGCATAGAGGGGGGGGTGAATTGCCAAAAGGAGAAAAGTGATTATATTATGTTTTGCTGAAATCATATCAAGTGTATTCCTGTGTTGCTTCTTTTCCCCCTTGCATTTCCTTGTACCATATAAAGCATTCTCAGCTACCTTATCCTATATACTACTCCTAAGTAATTAAACCAGCGTGCTAGTATCACCTCATCCATTGCTGATTACTGCTCATATTCACAAGTGTGATATCAATTATTAATTTATTATAAAAGTGTGATATATATATATTGTTTAATTCTCGAATAAACCTTTTCAATTTGCAAAACAAACTTACTTTTTGGCTCAGTGGAGTCAGGGGGATTCTGGGAGTGTTATATAAGGGTTGTCATCCAGAGTACATGAACTGGACATAAAAATATATAAATAAGGGCTTCCCTTGAGCAATCCCAGACAAGGCACTGATTTAGTGGGACTGCTTGATTGGAGTCTTTAACAAAGTGGGGGCTCGTAGCCGGGGATTCTGGATTAGACCTGTCACTTGTGCAGATTAATACAGTGTGCCAGCTGACAGGATACATATCCGGTTAGATCACCACGCTGTGTTACGCTGTAAAGCACTCCTCAAAGGAATGCTCTAAGGAAACGGTCTGTTTTGCAAAATAAAATACAAACTTCTGTAAATCAGGAAGGAAATCAAGTTCCAGAATGACGACCTTGGTAGATATGAAGATAGCTAGGGAGCACCTCTTACATAAACTGTTTGTGAGAGGTTAATGGTCTGAACAGGACCAAAATGTATGGTTGCAGGCGATCACACAACAGGTCACTACAACTGGGTAAGATATGTGGAGAGATCAGGGTCCCTTACATGTGGCCCTGAGTGAACTATATATGGCTCCTAAAGCCAAAGATGAACACAATAAGATTGTCAGGATAGCGGCATATTTGTATCTATATATGGGAGCCATGCAGGACAAATGCGCTGAAGGCCAAGATCTGGAAAATAGGCAACAGATGGCGTTAGAAAAGGCCCAATCTGACCTGGTCTCTTCTGAGCAGAGGCTGCACAGAAGCCAGGAGTCAGAAAAAGAGAGTAGACAATACATCATTAAAATGAAGGAGGATATGGATATCCTGCAACAGGAAAAGGCTGACCAGGATACCAGAATTCTGGCTTTGTAGAAGGAGCACCAAGACAGTTTGGACTCCTTACTGCAGTTCCAGAAAAAGCTGGAGCAACAGATCAATTTCAACAGGGCATGCACAGAGCAGGTAGCCACCCTGCAAATCCAACTAGACAGAGAGAAAGAGGAAAGCAATAAAATGATTTTGAAAGACCTGGATACCCAGGCAGAGTTTGATGAAAAGCGTCAGAAAGCTGGTGCCCTTCAATGGCAGAGGGATGACCTGGCAGCACAGATGCAGGCTCTTACTCAGGAAAGGGATACCATATGCCGGGAAGTCTGCCATTTAAAAAGGAAAATGGAAGAAAATCACCTGGCCCTCCAGGGGCTGGGTGACCTCCAAAAAGAGCATCAGAACTTGTTAGAGCACACCAGGAGGGTGGAAGATGCTCTGGCAAGAAAGGAGCAGGCCAGTAGGGATGGGACTCAGGAGGTAACCCTCCTGCAGCAAAGACTGGCCCAGTACTCCAGGACCAATCAGGAGGCACAGAGAGAGAATGAGGCTCTCTGTCAGCACAATGATAGGCTCCAGAAACAGGTAGCCATGCAGGAGAGACTGATAGAGTCTAGTAAGGCCTTGGTTGAGGAACTGAAAGCCCAGGCTCTTGCATTGCAACCAGGCGCAGGGGCTGATAGAGATGAAGTTCGCTGGGAAAGGGAAACACCTGAGCATAACCTCAGGAGCCCTAGTACCAGAGGGATTCATCTCTCCCAGTCCCTGGACTCTGCCACCCTCATGTCCCCTAGCGCACATGAGCACAGGGCCACAGGGATGGCAGATTACTATCCAGCCAAAAGGATGGGGCTCATAGGCCAGTACCACCCAGGAATGGATGGGTGGGCATCCGGGCATGGGCACCTAAGCACAGTGCAATTTAGTGGGGAACCCCAGGAGAGTAGGCCCACTAAGGGCATCCTGAAAAACTCTGCCCAGTTAGGTCAGTGGGGGTGGGGTACCCAGCAAATCCTGGTAGCAAGGAGGGATCTGAAGACTCCTCTGAGCATCACAGGACACCAGGTCCCCACATTCTGCCAGCCATTCCCAGGCTCGCAGAATCCGGGAAAACCTGGAAGATCAGACGGGCACCTCTGGGAGCAGTGCTTCTGAGTCGGAGGATGAATGGACCAGGGTTACCCGAACCAAAAAGGCCAATAAGGCAAAAAGGGCCTTGCTTAAGGACCCCTTAAAACAGATTAAGGCAATCAGGAGTGTCATCACGCCTTATCACAAGAACTCCAAGTATTCTGTGTGGGAACACTTGGAGCTCTTTGAGCAAATGATGGAGACCTTCCATTTGAAGGACAGCAGTAGCTGCATCCAGTACGTCAAATGGACATTCTCCCCAGAATACTCCAGTTTCTTTGCGGGGCTGGAGGACCAAAACCATTCAAGATGGTCCACATACAGGGCGGCCACCTTGAAACATTTTTCTGTTCATAGAAATCCCCAAGAGGCTCGCAAGGCGGCCTACAATTTGCAATGTGGGGAGGATCAGGCCCCACAAGAATTTATGCAAGAATTAAAGCGTGCCTTTGCGCAGACCACCAGAAGGGTGCGCACGGACAGCAGAGAATTCATCAACACATTTTTCCATGCACTCCCCAAATACATGATGACCCAGCTTGTGAGAGATTTTCATGAGAAAAGATCTTTAGACTGGGTCATTGAACAAGCCACCCGCATCTATGAGGTGCAGAAACCGGTGGAAAAAAAAAATCAGCCAACAAAAAAAAAAAACAACAGCACCCCTGCTGCTGCCAAGGTGGCAGAGTTAAGGGTTGCCCCCGTTTTAGATTTGGAGATGGGGGGACCTAAAAACCTGCCTGCACCAAATAATTCACAGCCCAGAAGGCCCTCGGGCCAGTCACAGACAGGGAGTCGAGGAGGTAGTCCCACAAATGGGGTCCCTCGCTCCCCTGACTATGTAAGTCCCCGCTATAAGGGAAACAGTCCAATCCTGGGTTATGTGTCGACTCCTCCGGCCCAAGGGGGGGATCCAACCAAGCGCCCAACCCAGGGACTTCCCTGCGCACTCCCCCCAGGAGGGCAGAAATTCTCCATATCCTGGGCAGAACTTGTTCCCCAGGTATCCACCCAACTTCCAACCCCAAAACCATCCATCCTTCTTTCCCCAATTCCCTGAGCCAAGACAACCTAATCCGGGAGAGGGGAGGCCAAGGGTGGAGGGGTACCCAAATCTTCCCAACCCAGGGTATTACCAGAGAAGGGATAGCCACCCTTCCCGGGATCAGCCCAGGGGAGAAAACAGGACCCCCTATCAGCCTGAGCGGGTTTCACAACTTGAGCGCCAGGTCCAAAACATGGCACGGGATCTGGGTGACATGCTGAGGGTGCAACAGAACCCTCAGATGAGCATGCCAGCGCAGAATGCCCCAAACTCTGGGCCTGGTGCTCCAGAACAATGACGGGGGCAGCACCCCGATAACCCACTGGTTCCCAGGGAGGAGGCACAAGGGGAAGGGGGGGTGTAAAGCCTTGGAGGAAGCTTCCTCCCCAACTTGTAAACAGCCCCTGGAAAACCAGGAACCGGAAACAAAATCTCCTACCCCTGAAAGTCTGCCACCCCAGGAGTAGAGAGGAGGTAGGAGAAACAAAGGACCCAAACAGACCCATTTTGTGGAGGAGGTACAGGTCTTCCAATTTGAGGGAGAGGGATCCTCAGAGGATCTTGGGAAAAGGATCTTCTCCTTCAGAGATGGGGGAACTCCTCCCAAGGAAAAATGGGTCCCAAGGGATTCCAACCTAGACTGGGTAGATGTGGGGATTGAGCTGTCGCCGACCATCATCCTATCCCAGAACCAACAATACCAAAAACCCCTGGTTCAAACCCATCCTGGTGACTGCCTCCAAAAAGGGGTGGGCGGCCCAGAACTGGAACCAGGGGAACCAAAAACCGCATCAATATCCAGTTGCGAACTTTTTCTTTCAGATTCCCATGACTCTCCACAGAATTCTGCCCAAATCTCTTCTCTCGCCATGTCCAAAACCAGAAGGTTAGCCCACCAGTTGTCCAAAAATGTGCATTATCTGTGCCCCCTTAAGGAGGAGGGAAGATATTATGCCCCGGTACAAGTACAGGGGCAGGGTACAATTTTGGTACTGGTGGACACTGGATCCCAAGCTACCCTTCTGTCCAAAAGGGCCTTTGATGAACTGAATTCAGGTAGGGGGGAGAAGTACCAAATTCCCCTCACCTCTCTTCCTGGACAACTCCAGAACTTTGACGGGAAGGAAATTCCCGTCGAGGGGACTGCAGATTTGGACATCAAAATTGGGCGACACAAGGTGAAACACCCAGTCATAGTAGTGACTCCAGAGGGCAACCCTTGTTTACTAGGGAATGACCTCCTGAGAAGGTTGTCACCCCTAATAGATTGCGTAAACAAGGTCCTCTGGACCCAGACCAGCCGACCAATAAAATTAAAACAGAGTGTCAACCATGTTAGTTTAAACGGCACCTGCCACATGGTTGAACAAAAATCTGACCAAGTAGAATTTCACTTCCAGAACAACCAAATTCCAGACATGACCGTAATAGCAGTAGGACAACAGACTGGTGATGGCGGGTCCTCTCTATTTCTGAAAATAAACCTTCCTTCCAGTTTAAGGTGGTATTCCACACTGGAAGGAAATACTCTGAAATTCTTTACTAATCCACAATCAGACATTCCCACTCTGATAGTCCAGAAAGATGTGAAATCAGCTCAGAGCCTGGCTGAAATTCAGAAAATTGGAGAGCAGTTGTTCATCCCTGTTCAGTTAAATGATGGGAAGGACTCTGTTCTCACTCGAGTGTGTGTGAACAACGGTAAGAGCTTCATCAGCGAAGCCATGTTCCGCCAACTCCCAAAAGATCCAGCCATTCCCGCATTCAAACTGGTAGACAAATGGAAAATGGACCTGGAAGCACCTAATTCCAAACATCTCCTGCCAAGCAGGTGTATGCTCAAAATCTCCATTGGCAACAAGAGCATAGTCCATAATTGTTGGGTCGTGCGAGACGTCACTGCTGCCTTTTACTTAGGCAGTGACATTCTCAATCGCTTTGCCATTAGTTTGGACCTAATAAACTTCAAAGCTTGGTCCCGATTAGCGGATAATCCCATGGGCTTTGATAATCCAGAAAAAGCATTTAGGTCAGTTCAATTGCTACCTTATGCAGTTGAAATTCAGATTAAGGAGGAAGTCATCATCCCAGAAAGGACCCGACAATTCTCCCTGGAAGTGAAAGTTAAAAGAGGACATAAATTGAAAAACCCTGATGCTTACATTCATTTAAATGCTTTCCTTCAACAGCAAGGGTTAGGGGTAAACCCAACACCATTAGTCAACATAGAACATGACACCATTCCAATAGAGGTGGATAACAGCGACTTAAAGAGTATTACTCTAGCCGCTGGCACCATTATTGGAATGGCGGTTGATGACCAATATTTCTCCATTGATTTAGGAAATGAACTGTTAGGACCAATCCCCAAGGACTGTTTTGACAGTGACAGTGATGACAATATACCACCAGACAGGATCTTTACCCGGCATGGGGGGAACTTCCTGGTGTACACTTCTTGCCCTTATGGTAAGGAAGACGTGACTTGTGACTTTAGAAGGGATGAGGTGATTTTCCAGGTCCATGAAGGCTGCTTTTCCCACCTGAAGCCTCCAGTCCAAATCAGCACTCTGACCAGGGACTTCTCCACCTAGCTGGAGGAGGCCGCTGAGATAGCAAAACCAGAAGTCTTTCCAGGCTTCAGGCAGATGGTGGAAGAGAGAGTCAACCTAGCTGATGCCTGCGTGACTCTGGAACAGAAGCAAAAGTTGAAACAAGTTTTCTTGGATTTCCAAGATCTCTTTGCGGTAGACTCATATGACTGTGGTCGCACCGACATCCACACAACAACAATTCCCACGGACCCTGGCATGACCTCAGTGTTTGTGAAGCAATATTGCTTGCCTCTCGCATCCATGGAGTCCCTTGCTGAAATAATTAAGAACCTTGAGTCCCGGGGAATAATCCGTCCAGTACACAGCACCTTCAATAATCCGGTGCTGGGAATATTGAAGCCAAACGGCCAGTGGAGACTCTGTGCCGACCTTAGGGAGCTCAACAAACGGGTCCATACTTCCCGATGGCCTCTGCCCTACATTGACCAAGGGCTGGCCCAGATTCAGGGGTCACAGGTATTCACTGCAATAGACCTGACCAATGGATACTGGACCGTGCCTGTCAGTAGGGAGGACCAATAGAAACTGGCTTTCACCTTTGGGGGCCAGCAGTACACATGGACCCGAACTCCCTTCGGATACCTCAACTCCAGCAATGAATTCAACATTTTCCTACATAAGGCCATGCCCGACCTGGGTGCGAGGGGTAACCTGGCTTATGTAGATGATGTCCTCATCAAAAGTTCATCTGTGGAAGAACACATAGCGGAGATCCGTTATGTTCTGACACAGTTGAGGGCCGCCGGAGCAAAATTTTCCTTTCAGAAAGCACAGTGGTGTAGAACCTGTATTAATTTCTTCGGGCATGAGATTACTCCTCAGGGTCTCTGTCCCCAAGAAAAGAAAGTGGAAGCACTTTAGAAACTGAAGGATCCCACAACTCTGTGGGAACTAAGGAACCTCCTTGGACTGACTAATTACTGCAGAAAGTTCATTGAGGGCTACGCAGAGATCACCAGACCCCTGATTCATCTTTTGAAGGGGGGGGTCAAGTGGAAATGGGGTCCAGAACAATCCGAGGCAGTAAGACAACTCAAAAGAAGCCTCTCACAAGCGCCTTGCCTAGCTTACCCTGTCAGAAACAAGGAGTTCTTCCTGGAGACAGGGTTCTCTAATACGTGCTTGACGGCAGTATTATACCAAAAGCATGACAAGGTCAATAAAGTAATCTCCTATGCGAGCAAAACTTTATCCTCTGTGGAGGAAAAATTCAACGATTGTGAAAAGGCACTCCAGGCAACGGTGTGGGCATTGAAGAATTACCGCCCGTTCATCCAGGGGGAACACATCATAGTGGAGACTCCACACCAGCCTCTGCAATACCTCCAAAGTGACAGAATCCGGGCCGGAAATGTGAGTAATTTCCGAATTACTTCCTGGATTCTGTCAATGCAAGGCTTTCCTGTGGAGGTCATATATGGCCAAAACAAGAAGAGTCCGCTTGCGCAAGGTCACGCTGACTTGCATGATTGTGCCAGAGAAAACTGTCTCGAGGACGAAAGTCTAAAACTCAAGGACAACATGGAGGCATACCTTAATTCCCCACACAAAGTCTTTGAAGAAGACAAGTGTGAGGGAATGCCCACTGTCTATGTGGATGGATGCTCTTACCATGTTGACAACAACGGGGAAAAAGAACTGGTGGCTGGCGTAGGGAATGCATGGGTGAATGAGTCCCCAGAACCCTCCGCTGGGTACAAAATTGGTCCCCGAAATAGTCAGGTAGCAGAGTTGATGGCTGTGCATCAAGCCATCCTCACTGCTGTTCAACATCAGCTCCACGAACTGGTCATAATCACAGATTCGGATTATGTACGGAACGGGATCGTAGAGCACCTGGTCAATTGGAAAACCAGAGGCATGTTATGTGCTTATAACAAACATCTGAAACATGGGAAGTTAATCCAAAACATTGATGATCTGGTCACATCGAATGGGATGACCATCTACTGGAAAAAGATCAAGGGTCATTCCAAAGTAGAGGGACCAGACAAAACTGGAAATGACTTAGCTGATCAGCTGGCCAAATCCGGGGCCATCCAAGGGGATCTAATAGAAATAGAGTCCCTGTTGGGGGAAATCAGGTCACTGCTATCACTAGGTCCCAGACAAATGTTCACAATGATCTTTCAACTGCACAATGGAGTAAGGAGACCCCTGATGCTGATTTGATTACGGCTCAAAAGGGGGATCCAATAATTGGTAAGTTTTACCAACACATTGAGGACCCTGAGAACTTTCCCCTGACGGATACCGATTACATTGGGAAGGAGGAACTTAGAGTGTTGATGAAATGTCCAAAGATGTTCCGAATCCAAGATGGTTTGTTGGTATGGAAATCCCAAGCTGTCCATGATCAGTGGGTGGTCCCTACCTCATTCCGAAGCCTGATGTTAAGTCACGCCCATGATGCGGCCACAGCCGGTCATAGGGGGTTCCACACAACACTTGAGATCTTAAGAGAGGTTGCTTACTGGCCACACATGGGGCAGGACCTTGACCAATACTTGAAGGGGTGTCTTGTGTGTGCACAATTTCATCCATCATCCCTCACACACCCTGCGCCTCTCCAAAAGAGGGGGATGACACTGCCATGGTCAGATTTGCAAATCGACTTGTTAGGCCCTGTGATTCGCTCGTCTAGAGGAAACAAGTACATGTTGACGGTTACATGCTTGTTTACCAAGTGGGTGGAATGTCTCCTGGCCCCAAACTGCAAGGCAGAAACAGCAGCTGCCATGATGATTAACCACATCTTTTCCCGTTTTGGTCTACCTCAAAGGATTGAGTCAGACAGAGGTAGCCATTTCACCAGCGAGGTAATGACAAAGATGTGGGAGATACTGGGGGTACAAAGGAAGCTACACATTGCTTACCGGCCAGCCTCTTCTGGTGCAGTGGAGAGATATAACAGAACCATTGTGAGCATATTAAAAATGTTTGTGGCAGATTCTGAGACAAGTTGGGATATCCGATTACCTCTGGTCCTAATGGCCATCAGATCTACCCCTTCATCTGCAACTAAAATGTCACAGTTTGAGCTGATGACGGGACGCAAGATGGTGCTTCCCCAGCATTTGCTCTACAGGACCCAAGAACAGACATTGATAAATGCCTCCACAACTCATGAGTATGTGGAGAATTTAAGGAAACACCTTCAACATGCTTTTGCCTATGCTCAGCGGAATCTAGAAAGATCAGCTGATAGCATGAAGACCCATTACGATTTGAAAACTTCCAGGAAAGTATATAATGTGGGAGACCGGGTCTATCTATACAATTTCCAAAGGAACCAGGCCAAACAGTGAAAATGTTTGCCTACATGGAAGGGACAGTTTGAAATTACAGACAAGAACTCCCCAGTAGCTTATAAGATCTGCATCCCCAAAGGTAGTCTGGCGGAAGGGGAAGACAAGTGGGTCCATATAAATCAGCTAAAGTGTTGCCATCCCAGGCACACTCTGCAGCAACTGGAGGAGTCGCTGCTATACCAGAGGGGACCGCTCCAGATTCATTCAGTTCCACCCTAAAATATTCCACATATAGCCTATAAAATTCTCTGATTCTTGAATATGTTCTTGCCTCCTGAGTTAAAAAAATGTATATGTTCATGTTCTTGACTATAAAATGTATATGCCGCCCCACTATATCAATAGTGGGGGAGAAATGTTTACGAATAGGTATTGCCGCTTTTGCTTTATCATCCTAGGAGAGATGAAACCCAGAGACTGACCACGGAAGACGACCTGGAGACCGGGAGCAAAGATCCGAGGGGCCCGGGGTACGGCCCAATATTCCCATCAGGACAGGCGAGGAGAACCGATCGATCCAACCGGAGGGAGGAAAAGATGCTGAACTGTGCCATCTACGGAATTGGAAGAAGATGATGCGGACATAACATCGCGTGGATCAAAACATCATTTGCACCCGACTCCCCCTCGACTCGACATCAAAGTGCAGTCGGGCGGGGGGGCTTGTCAAGGGTTTTGACCCATGTTGAATTATTAGACTGGGTAGATGTGGTGATGAGCTGTCGCCGCTCATCATTCTATGCCAGAACAAAACTAAATTAATAGACTGGGTAGATGTGGGGATGAGCTGTCGCCGGCCATCATTCTATCCCAGAACCAGGAGAACCGCGCAGTTTTGCGCACACCAAAATGGTCGCCTGACCTGCCACCCACCAGTGCGAGCATGAGGGGCCAGGAATGCCATGAGTGAAATGTGTGCCAATGGAAAAACAGCAGTGCCGGTGGCTAAAATAAAAAAGCGTGTTGAAATCACCTTTGTTTCTCTGAAATGCAAGCTAAAAATGCCTATTTTAAACATTGCAAGATATTCAAAAATCTCAATGAACACCAGCAGACATTTGGCAAAATGTAGTCTTGTGTGCATACAAAATCTCGAATGAGAAAGAGCCCAAAACAATGTTTATAACAAAACTGGCTGAGCTGTGGATGTCAGCAGCTGAAGTGAAATTGGACTGAAAGACACTAAGATCTAAATGTTTAAAATAAATGAGTGACCTACTGTTGAGTGTCACATAGTTTGCAACTGTTGAAATGTCATAGTTTTGAACTTAGAATCAGCGTTCTAGCTGCATGTGTAAAAATTGTCAGTTTGATTTGAATGTAGAAAACTGGGTACCAAAGTGACCTTTAGCTGAAGCCGGCTTAAAGAGATTGAATTCTGCCTGACAACCACCCCCGACAGGAGTTGAAACTTGATCAGCAGCTGTGTTCCCAGGCAGGGCTGCATTCTGCTGCCCCTGCCAAAAGGAGATGACACCTCTCTGATTGAATTAGGGGAGGAGCACCTGGGGACTACAGGAAACTAAACAAAGCACTGTCCTTGGCCCAGGCAAATGTTAAATTAGGGGGGTCGTAAATGGCTTCCTCTTGGAAGCAATCAGGGAGGGGCACTGTATCTGTCAGCCAGCTGAGCTTGGGGGAAGTGGATAAACCAGAAATTCCACCATGTGCTTTGGGAAACCACACCCCTTTGGGGCCAGAGCATCATTTTAAAAAGATGGACAATTCATAGTGCGGACTTGTAAAAATTATATAAATAACATCATCATTCTTGTGATTTTTTGTGCACATTTTAAGAGGTGTTAGGACCCTGTGGTATGTTCCTGGGGATAGTAGCGGAAAAAAGGTTGTTACTCCAAATGTATGCATGTTAAAAATCTGACACTTTATCATCTGAAACCCATATCCCTGGTGCACATTTGTGTAAAATCTGGAAAGGTTTAGAGGTCGTTATCTGGATGAAAAGGGCAGAATTCTGTCATAAGTGGACACAACATCTTACAAAGACAGGGATCGAATGGTTTGGTGCTACAGAAAATATGTTAACTGGACGTATAATATCAGAAAAATGGTACATAGATAAATATGTATTTGGATCAGAAATAGATTTGTGTGCAATTTGACAAGGGGAGGATCCTCTGACCATAAACCTACCTCATCACTCTGACTCACAACCCAGTTCCCCCAATCAAGGGAGAGAGGAGGAACTCGCCAATGATAAGTTGAGAGGGTTGGGCATAGAAGATGAGCCGACCCTCCGACTTTCTAAACACATAAAAGGAGACTGTGCAGGACAGGTAGGGACATTCACTTCCCACTTCAAGCTGATTTCTTGCGGAGCGTTTTGCCAGAAGACACCAGATCCAGCACTTAGACTTCAAATCCAGACAGAGACCAGAACTTTGAATTCAGACTTCAGAATTTGTCAGCAGGCCTCAAAATCTTTTGCAAACTGATTCACCCCAGACTTCCAAGAGGCACATCAGAGTAAAACAGCTGGGCTGAGCTGTTTGATCTGGCCTAAAACCGTGTGCCAGAAACACCCAGAAAGCAGAGCTTTACCCAGAACCAGAGACCAGACCGCCGTGCAGTGCCAAGAACTTTTGCCAGAACCAGAGATCCAGACCGCTGTGTAGTGCCGCTAGCAGAGCTGACCCAGATCGCTGTGAGCAGAACCAGGCAGATACCGTCCGTGGCGAGGGAACCGCAGTCCAATCCTGACCCGATCCGTGGCGAAGTCGCATTACTGTCCAAAACATAGTGTGAGTCCCGCCAGGACTGTGCAAACCAATCTCTTAGTTTAAAATAATCTAATTCAAACTATTTAACCTATCTATAACTACACCATAGTATTGTGTGTCCTTCTGTGACTTTAAAGCTGCAAAACTGTCATCTGTCATTCTGAAACTTTAAAATTTCATTTCTGAAAATCTACCTCCACAAAACCGTCTGTATCTCTTGAACCGTGATAGAAGCGAGATTTAACTTTTATTTTAAAGCTGAGATTCTAAGGTTTCCAACAAGCTCTAAACCGACTTGCTACTACTTATACTTCCTCCGTAATTGTGCTCGACGCACACGACTAAATTGCCGCGATTTGACATTTTGCTTCATTTCAGCCACGTGTAAAAATATTTGTCCTTGCTTTCCTTTGCTGAAATCCGTTTGCAACCTGACAATCATTCATAGAGCATTGCTAAAGTGATCCTGAACTAATTTAAAGTAGCTATCACTCACCTTGAACCTCTAGAGGGAATTAAAATAATTTTTAGCATATTTTTCCCTTCTTTGCATACCACCTTTAAAGTACTTTGCCTGTGTTTAAAATCATCCCTGTTGATCTAAGCTTGCTAGGGGGGAACTGAATTGGGATTGTACTGTGATTGTATTCCTGAAGACTGTGCGTGTCACTTCCACCTCCTTACATTGCATAGAGGGGGGGTGAATTGCCAAAAGGGGAAAAGTGATTATATATTATGTTTTGCTGAAATCATATCAAGTTTATTCCTGTGTTGCTTCTTTTCCACCTTGCATTTCCTTGTACCATATAAAGCATTCTCAGCTACCTTATCCTATATACTGCTCCTAAGTAATTAAACCAGCGTGCTAGTATCACCTCATCCATTGCTGATTACTGCTCATATTCACAAGTGTGATATCAATTATTAATTTATTATAAAAGTGTGATATATATATATATATTGTTTAATTCTCAAATAAAACTTTTAAATTTGCAAAACAAACTTACTTCTTGGCTCAGTGGGGTCAGGGGGATTCTAAGAGAGGGGTGTTATATAAGGGTTGTCATCCAGAGTACACGAACTGGACATAAAAATATATAAATAAGGGCTTCCCTTGAGCAATCCCAGACAAGGCACTGATTTAGAGGGACTGCTTGATTGGAGTCTTTAACACAGAGATCAGCGAGTGCAGGGGCAAGAGAGCCAATATTGTCCTTGATGGTTCTGGATGAGCAAGGGGAAACCTGTTTGGAAGAGACTTTCATGGAGCAATACGGCTCAGTGGAATGACAGCAACAAATAATTCAAACATACTGTCATGGATTCCATCATGGGCGTGCCGGACAGTAGGCAACAGATGCACACTCTCACGGATTGGAATTGATTTCTGGAAATCTCGTGTTTTTCGCATTTCTCGATTTCCATTACCTACAATTCAATTATAAGAGTGAACCCTTAGAACCAGCAAATAGCAGAGAGTCATTGTCCTTGTTGCTGTTGCTACAGTACAGCTTTGGATACAGTCGCTGCCTGTTAAAAAGAGACAGTCTACTCTCCACAGCAGATGGATGCCCTCAATTGATCACCGATAAAGCAAACCTCTTAGAACAAAACAGATAAACTTTTGACCCAATCTACATACACCAAGGTGATCCAAAATTAAGATTTTTCTTTATGTCCTGATGAGAGCTTTGGTTGGAAAATTGCATCATATACCATGCTCGAAACTCGAGTCGACAGGATAACAGCCCAAGTTCCATTTTAGGATCTCGATTGTTCTGGTTTACATATATGAGTGTGGCAGCCAGTATCATATTAAAAATGGATGCATGCGTGTGCTAATAAATATCATTTTGCATTGAAGGTCTAGTGGTTGGACCTGTTGGTCTTTTGACAAATTGGTAATATTACATTTTTGCACAAGTATGACTGATTTCTGAAAGTGTATGAATGTGATTGACATGGATGAGTCGGTATGTGAGATCACAGTATAGTGTGTGTGCCAACATGATGGAATTGTTCAAGTTTTGATTGTATTGTATTTTCCCATCAAGGTTTTAATGACTGTCATTTTTTTGTATATTGTCTTTATAACATGATAATGATGTTTATAAGAAAACGATAAGAATAAAATAAGAAACTATAAGAATCAATCAATTTTTGAATTCATTTTTATGAGAAGGTATTGAAGTTGAACAGTTATAATGTAATGTGAATGCGAGGAGAGTCCGTACGTGCCCTCATGGTACTTGTATTTATTGTGACTTCCTCTGGTGAGACAAGGGCAAAAGGAGCAGAAGAAAGAAGGAGTATGGTGAGTGGCCAAGGATGCGCCTGAATGTGGGCCCTTTTCTTGGCATGGATAGAGAGTCTGTATTGCCTTTGGAGGAGGCAACAGGACAGTTTGTCAGTGGATGATTCTGAGGATTGCCAATTACGTAAGCAGCTCTGCAACTTTCGTTTCAGGGCTACAGGTTCGGAGTCATACCAGGTCTTGTGCTTAGAGGTGGGTTTCAAGTGGATCCTCATGACTGAGCCAAGAATGTCAAGGGTGTTGGTGATCGACAGGTGGTAGCTGCTGAGAGCAGTGTCAGTGGTATAGTCTGAGTTGGCAGGGAAAGGGGGGATACGGGTGGAAGTGAAGGCAGCAGTTGACACTCGTTTCATCAGGTGGATGTTCGTGAACAAGGTTGGCAGAGCTTTTCGAGGAGAGTTCACAGGGCCATAGGGACCATGGTGGGAGGAGAGAAGAGAGTGGTCTGACCAATATAGAGAGGTGACCAGGGAAGATGAGGTCAGAGTGGATGAGGGTGTCCAGAGTGTGTCCATCAGAGTGGGTTGGACCAGAAGGTAGAATGGAGAGGGATATAGAGGTGCAAAGGTCATGCATCAACATGTGTCTACTCCCTCTGTCCTCACAGGCCTTCCCCACCCCCTCTGGTCCCCCCATAATGTTCCCTGTTCCCTGCTTCACACACTCAGGTGTAACCTGTTTTTCTTGATTCTTCTACCCTGCTCCCCCTCACCCCGCTCCAGCCTACTTCTGCAAGAGTCTGTCCTGATACATTCTGGTTTCACCATCATCGTCTTGTGGCCAATTCTGGATAGGACTTCATTGATTCACGGTGCGTCACCCTTTCTCAACTCCCATGCTGAACTTCCTTTGCATCTTTTTACTCATGGTGGCCCTGAATCATGCTGTTCCCATCTTCATCTTGTATCCTGGCTTGCAACATTACGTGTACCTAGAGACTTCTGCAATTGTATTCGCTCTCCCCTCTTGCTTCTCCACACTTTTTGACTGCTTACTCTCTGTTCTCTCCTCCTCTCCCTTTCTCACTTTTCCTATCTCCTCCCCTCCTCCCCTTAGTTTCGTCTATGCACTCACTCTATCAGAATTGTCCCTGGATCTAGTCTGATAGCAACCTCGTCTGTCTCCTCGCCCCTCCCCTCACTTGTTCCCCCCTTCCTCCTCCAGCACTATCTGAAATGTCGTCAGGCCTAGTACGATAGTCGCTTGTTTTGTCCTCCCCTCCCTTTCTACATCCCTCTCCCTCACTTTTTGTTTTTCTCCGGCACTACCAGAAATGTTGTCAGGTCTAGTACAGTACTCACCTGTCTGTTTCTATTTCCTTTCCACTCTCCCCCTCCCTTCCTTATCTATGTCTTAGCTCTTGTACTATCTGAAATGTTGTCAGGCCGAGTACGATAGTTAATTTCACATCCTTACTGTTCATGGCCTGTAAGAATGTCATTGTATTTTCCCTTGTTCCCTCCCTTGCCTTGAAGCGCTTTGAAACACATTGTGTATAGGTGCTATATAAATAAACTATAATATCATATCATATCAATGAAAAGAGTGGATGCTGTGCCTGGCGAGTCCAATTGGATGTTAAAGTCACCCAGGAGGAGCAAGTTGGAGGAGGTTGAAAGTGTGGAGGAACAGAAATCAGCCCATCCAGAGAGGAACATGGAGGTAGCGCCTGGAGGCCGTTAAATGGTAGCAATGGTCAGGGTGGAGGAGGGAGAGATCACCAACTTGCATAACAGGCTCTCAAAAGGAACAGTAGAGCTGAGTGGGTAAGATGGAAGAAGGAACCCACTCAGGGAATATTAGGGCAACCCCACTCCCAGTACAGTGAGGTTGAGGCTTGGAAATGATCTTAAAGCCGTCAGGTAGGAGGGAGACAAAAGCAGTGACTGAGCTGGCATGAACCTTGTCTCAGTAGAGCAAGAATGTCAAGGTCAGTGTCTTCACAAAGGAGGCAAATTTCAGCAGAATGTTTGTTGGCTGAGCGGACGTTAAGAGTCGCCATGTGGAGACAGCTCTGCCTTTGAAAGTTTTCTGAGGTAGAGTACAGGGGTGTGGTACTTCAGTCAGGGGGGCAGAAGGGGAGCTAGGGGGAGAGGCAGAAGAAGGAAGAAAGTTAATGAGGGATGGCAGGATCCGGAAAAAGAGAACGCAGTTGGCCTGAGGACCTTGAACCAGGATAGTGCTAATGTGGTAGACATTAATGATGAAGCATGATGAGAAGAAGCCGGTCAAGAGGGACTTCCCACTTGGTGCCACCATTAATGGGAGAGGATGTGAAAAGGGAGGGGAAAGAGGTGAGATGAGGAGTACATAGGGCTGGAGAGTGGACAGAGAAGAGGATATCAGTGAAGATCTGTCTGGAGGATGCACTGACATAGTTTTCTGCGATGGGAAGGCCAGGATTTGCCCCCAGGATGTCTTTTTGGTCTTTTTCCATCCATATTTTGTGAGAAAGTGAGGCTAGGTGATAGTGTAGCAGTTAGAAAAGATTGCAGACCACTGTGATGGTGAGTGCCATCACAGTGGCAGAGGATAGATGAGGGAAAGAAAAAGAAAGGGGTGAAGGAGGGACTGCAATGCACAGTCCTGACTCTTACCCACAGGCGGCCTAGTAGTTAAGGAGGTTACAAATAAAAATTCAGAGCAATAGGAGGGGTGCAGGATTTGACTTTAAAAAAAAGTAAAACAGTGCAGTGCACTAAATCGATGCAAGATGTGAAAGCACACCCACCTAGATTGTTTTTTTTTTCAAATAGGAATACAATGCAGTGCACAACATGGATGCAAGGCAAAAAAGCACACCCTCCTAGATTACATTTTTTTTCAAGAAGGAATACAATGCAGTGTACACAGGGATGTGAGAAGAAAGAGAAACACAATGTGAAAAGAATTTATCAGTTGTAGAACACAGAGTGAAATATAGAGGAGGTCAGGGGAGAAGGCAGAATAGTAATGGCATAGTCATGGTTCAGAGGATAGCTAGAGGAGGCAATAGGACAGTTCAGCCATCACTCACATTTGCACAGAAAGGAGGGACCTGGGGTGCTGTGGTCCATGTTCATGCAGGACGTGCACAGGAGGCTGCAGCATTGTTTGCGGAGCGGCAAAAAGGTAGAGGCCCACCCAAACCCATTCAGGCCCGGACAGGCTCAGACAAGAGCCTTACAAGTGGGGCCTTTGGAGGGGGAGCCAGCGTTCCCCTGCAGTCTTCCTGGATTTGCTGTTCAAGTGTGCAACACAAGCCAATCGGGGCATCATCAGGCTGCAGCACGCCTGCGAGTGAAACAATGCTATGAGTGCGGCCATTGTGAAAGGGTGCAGTTACCACAAAAGTATCGGACAAATGAGATAGAGACATTTAAATCACAGCGCCCTCATGATTGCAATTCAATCTGCTGAATTCTTAATGCTTAAAGATAAAAGCACACATTGTGAGGCACAGTGCAGGGTCCCCTTGGTGCCCGCAAAGGCCTACCTGCAGTTCTTGATGGTGCTGTTTGCACCGAGCTTCTAGGTGATGGGGAAGGCTCTAGATGGCTCAGCGAAGTGTGCAACCAGCATGTTTCGTGGTCATTTCTAAAGTGGGAGCAGGAGCACACAAACAGGAGCCTAGGAGGGGAGCCTTTGGAGGGGGAGCCGGCGTTTGCCTGCCTGCTTCCGGTTTGGCTGTTCAAGTGTGCAACACAAGCCAATCAGAGCAGCATCAGGCTGCAGCAGGGTTGAGACTTGTGTGATGTTGTGTAGGTGTGCGGATACTCCTCTGACAGTGGCAACGCGCCATCACCTTGCCTCTGTGGTAGTTGGACTTGGGTTGACTGGATGGGTACAAGACCTACCCTGGGTGGTCCCACCCCCCTCAGAGACTAAGAGCCCTCCTGTCAAGCTACAAGCTGGCAATGTTAGTGCATGTGACTGATGTGGCAGTTCTTACCTTACTACCTGATCCGGCAGCCAGGCAACTAGACATTAGTACAACCAGCAGCATGGAGGACAAGTTCACCTTTTCTATAGAACTGGTAGGCCTTTGTCCATAGATTTCTGGAAAAGGGGAATGTTAGAATCCACATGGATAGAAAGGGCTGTTGCTAAAGGCCGGAAATGGACAGAGGAGAGGAGTACAGGCCGCAGAACAGGGGTGAGTTGAGTCAGAGAAGGTGCAGTCGTCAAGGTACTCTTCAAATTATAAGGGAGGTAGACCTGGTTCTGGATCGGAGTCACAGGCACATGAGAACGAGGCAGGTTCCCATAAGCTACCCGACTTTTACACACAGCTGCAGGTCAGACTGAGTGTGTTGAGTGCACAACTACTGTTAATAAATCAGCAGTAGCATGAGGCCAGGATCACTTAAAACAATGTATTCAAAAACATATATAAAATCCACAAAGGGTGGAATAACACATCAGTATGCAAATATAATGGTAAGACAAAAATCAGAGAGAAAAACGGCAAGAAAAAATGTCAATGCCCCATGCAAGCGCTAATAATGAATGGCTACATTTATAATGCTGTTAGTCAATGTTGCCTCTAATCATTTTTCTCTAAGTGCAGAAATGGTTGCCTTTTATGTGCACTTTATTTTCAATGTGCACAAGTGACTCACGAGGTAAGCCACTTTGTGGGCATGCGTAGTTAGTGAGCTACTATCACCGAAGGGAGTTTGGAAAGGAATTACCCCTTAGAAACCACTGCAATTCTTTACAAATCTACAACACTTTGTCCAAACACACAGGTTAAACAAATACATATGTTATAAGTGACTTTAAAGAGAAATCACCAACCAGTTCAAGACCTCAAGATATGGCACAATAGTTAGAAAAAGTACTCCTGTGCAGAGAAAAATGTGTACTTTATGCCACTGGAAAAAACACTGGATGGAATAAAAGGAATAAAGGCAACTAAAAGGTATGTGTCAGAAAACATGCCAATAGGAGTTCATGTACCACTTTAAGGAAGTAATTCAAGGGCCATGAGAACATGCCTCTCATGATTTGTGTAAGGATGATAATTGCACCAGAAAAACTTTACCACAGAATATGATGATCAGAATTCCCTGGCTTCTGCTTACTATCCACATCATGCTGTCCTGTGAGTTACTAAAAAAACAGCCTTAGAGCTAAGAGAAATATACACCATCTATTGTTAATCCCTACAAACACATAGGAACCAACCCCTGGCTTCTGCCCACAAAGCTCCACTGATATTTCTTCAAATTAGTGCCTAGCACAGCAGTGGCATAGGACGGAACTCTAATAATATTTCTGATTGAACTCAAGATGAATTTTAAGGGCAAAGAACATCTTTTAATAAACATAAGGTATCCCTGTTGGCAAAGCTAATTACTTATTTTACTCCCTCAAAAATCATTTTGCTCCAAGTAGGAAAACATTCTTATCAGAGCCTTGCTTGTAACCCTGACATAGGAAGGAAAATGACAGGGCACATAATACAGCATGTAATTTTGGCCACCCTTCCTCACCACAGCCTATACAAAATTCAACAAGGGACTTACTGAGGTTTCTTATAGAGCCCTGTTGAAGAAAAGCACCTATGTATGCCTTTTAGGTTAATAGCATCAATGCTCAGAGGTGCAACCACTCGAGAGCCTTCTTCTGTAACTTGGCCTCCCTCTGTAATTCATTGTTATGAGTTAAACACGATGCAGGGGGATGCTACAGTCAGTAAACACAGAACACATGTTTATATTGAAAGGCCCTCAGTAGCTGAGCATAGAAAGAAACAGAAAGTGCAGTTCTCTAGATTGATACTGGAGTTCTTATCCTTCAGTAAACAAACACATTTTCTACACTGTACTGCCAAAACAACAGACTTGGTTTTTGAAAGTTACTGATTTGCTTATCACCCGCAAGGAGTGTTCTCCTGTACCCTTTCCCCCGTACCCTTCCCCGGCTCCTTTGCTCGCCTCCAATACCAGTTGACTGGGCACTGTAAAACATGAGTGATTGTATCAGTGAAGCGCTCACTGGGAGAGTTGCATACACATAATACTTTGCAAGCAAAACATATGTAGTGCTTCACCATGATATTATATGCATTTTAAGAAAATGTCATGAATCTGCAGGTACACAATTATTTTGCAGTGCATACAAGATCGTTTGCAACTTATTCCATGCTTATATTGTTGGGTAGGATTATACAACTGATAAGTTAAATCGTTTTTCTACAGCATCGAGCTGCAATATAATTTGTTAAGGTATATAACTTAGAAAGGATGCAAGTAATACCTGGCATAGCCCATACCCAATATCTCTTGCAGGCCAAGTAAATTATATTGCAATGGTTCTCTCCACTTTTAGGGTAATGTTAGCGATGCTGAAGTAGGAGACATTGGTCTACTCAAAATCCATAGAGAGCAATTTCATATTTGAGTTTTATAATGCGTTAACATGCAAGGGACCACTTCAAAGCGCTTGCATGACATATCTACTAAGAATAGTAAGCTTGGGGTGAGGTTACACATCCAAGTGGCCTGTTTACAAACAGTCAGTATCCGATACTTGAGATGATAATTAGGTTACTTAGTTTGGGTGATGCTTTTATTATTAATATTATTAGTGTGTTTATTGAGCGTGGACCTGGCTTCGGGAATCAACAGAGTGCTTCACAATCATAGCGGGAAGAGCACGCTGAGGGAAGCAGAGAAAAAGAGAGTGGGAGCCAACAGGTGAGGGCAATGGCAGGCAATTCGCAGAAAGGGATCTACAAGCAACCTGGGGAGGAAACAGTGGGGGACAGATCATAGTCTTGCGTACGATGAAGTGTGGAGGGCGTGTAGACATATGTGTTACAGAGGAGCCACACCTTGAAGAGGAAGGTCTTGAGTTATTTCCTGAACTGTAGCAGCAATGGAGTACGTCTGATGTCGATGGGAGGAGGTTCCAGAGTCTTGGAGCAAAGACGGAGAAGGCTGTTCTCCTCATTTTTGCTTTCCTGCACCGTCGCAGTTTAAGCCTTCACATTTCCTTACTTCTGGTTGATTGCAGGCCTCTGGAGATGTTACGTTTCTCAGTGAGGTAGCTTGGGGACATCAGGTTGACAGCATTGTAGATGATGCAACAGGATTTGAAGATGATACAGGCTTGCAGTGGGAGCCAGTGCAGTTAGAGGAGGTCCAGGGTTTAATTTCCAGAGTCCCTTCATGAGTCATGCGGCAGCATGCAGGACACATTTCAGGGGTGCCAGTGTAGTCGCTGGAAGGCCTTCTAAAAAGGAATGTTTTATAAGGCACCATGAAAAACAGAAGTTCTTGTACTTGAACATTATTCAAATCACAGCAAACATAAAATAAGTGGATGCAGGTACATATCTGGAAACCTTTCACAGAGCCAATAGAAGAAGAGTCAAGGTTGTCTGGTAATATCTAAATATGTTTTGGGGTAGAGGTTAGAGTAAGCGCGTGAAAGACTTAAGCATAGGAGTCATGGGTGGGGAGAGAACAGTAGTTGGTTAATGTGTGCAAGCATATCTTAGTTAGATTTTTCTGCTCATGGAGCCACTTTTTCATATTAGTTTTTACCTCTTGTGGCTGTATTCTGTTTTATAGGGTTTTTAGGTTTTTAGTAGTTAGTTATTTTAAGAGAAAGCAAATGCCAGGTAATTAATGTGGCTTCTGCCTTATTAAATCTTTTTTCATAGGTGAGAATTGCCTGTGTGTGCTGCTAAAAATCTTCTGAGCGGTACCCAGAAGGAAGCTGGGCAAGTGCACATGCACACAGCTTAGAGGGAACATTGTTGTTAGTAACACAAGTGAAATAGCAGTTCATGATGTACATCACCACAGCAAGTGGCAATTATATCTGAGTCACAGGCACCAGAAAACTGTGGAAGTGGGAAGCAGGCCAAAATGGGGGAGGCTGTGAGGGAGACCCAGTCAGAGACACAGTTTTGGACCAGGGAGACAACAGACCTGGTGGGGGTGCGTTGTGTACACAGGCTGACTGAGTCCCCCCTCTGGCAATAACAGGCAGACTACACTGAAAGGTGGGAAAATAATGAAGGCACCAAAGCCTTTGTAGAAATCAGGAATAGATCTATTACAGGAAGAGGAGTAAATTCATTTCCAGCAGGATATATTAGACACATTAGACTAACTAGGCACACCCACTGGCATTCAACCCTTGGATGCAGAGTATCCTTGGATAAAGGGGTGTGGCGAGGGACACCAAGGGAGAAAGGGAAGGGTTGCAGAGGGGTCTCGTAGAGATGGTGAGGGGGAAAAGTGAGAGAGAGAGGCAGGCACAGAGAGGCACAGAGAGAGACACACAGGGAGCGAGAGAGAGACACAGCACAGGGAAACAGACACAGGGAGAAACACAGACAGGGACACTGGGAGACAGACACTGAGATACAGGGAGGGGAGGACAGGCAGAGAGACACAGGGGGACAGAGAGGAAGAAAGGGAGAGAGAGGCCAGGATTGGGAAGCAGGGGGAAGCAGAGAGGGTAGGAAACCCACTTTTGGACAAATAGAGCAGGTAGGGAGGCAGGGAACCAGGGGAAAGGGATAAAGCCAGACAGGGGGAAGAATACCTGCTAGAAGGGCAAGGGTCTCAGTAGCCTCTGCCCCCATCCCACATGGTTAGCACACCACACCGCCAGAAGCCAAAAAGAAGAGCCTGTAATCCTATATGAGTCTATTTTACCCACCCATTACAGGGCCAGCCTCTCAACCAGGCACGTGCTTGTATGGCTGTTGTGAGGACAGGGTTTGTTGCTCCACCCCCTCCAGGAGTGTTTGTTTGTTTCTTGCCAGGACAAGTTACTTTGCTCCCAGGAGAGGGGAGATGGGCCCACATTTTCAGGTAACTACAAGGTGGAGGATTTCCAGAGCCCACCCCCACCCAGTCCCACAATAGGGGAAGCTAGATTATGTGTGAGAGTGCAGGGCAGTTTGAGATTAATTGCAGGACTGGGCAATGGAGGAGGTTCCCAGAAAGGGTGCAAGCTTGGTGACCTGGGATAATTACATGGTGTCGGACAATTGGCTTTCCAGAGCTCTCCCCCAACTATGATGGACACAACAAGTGGATTTACAGGGTGTAAAAGGGCAAGCCAACTGTCACTGGGTAGAGGCGGAGGGTCTCAGGGAAGGGGAGTAAAGATTCAGCTCTAGGTGGCAGATTACACGGGTGCTGGTTTCTTGCACAAGGAGGCTGCTGAACAGGTTTTCTGACAGGGCAGTTGGCAAGGCCTTTCAGGGGAATCTGATCCCTTTGTTACTGGCTGTGGGATGGTTGCCTGGGAGTGGAGTCCCCAGGAGAGCATTGCCCATTGTGCCAGAAACACGCAACTATAGGGATTATGAAGGTACAACATACAGTGATAAGGCAATGCTGGAACTAAGCCCAGTGAAGCCTTGGTAATGCAGTAGTTAAATACACAACAACATACACACACAGGGGAACATGCACACAATTGACAGAAATAACCAGCTAACATAAACAGTGCAGTGAATATACAGTCATATGCAGTGCAAGGTGGAAAGTACATTTGGGAAACATCAAAGTCACACACAGCCATTTCCACAATGCTCTTATGACAAACACTCTTTCAACACTCACACTTACCACCCACACATGCACTTACAACACACACACACACAAGACATGCTCTTTTGACAAAAGCTCTTACGACACAGACACACTCATGGCACACACTCTTTCATGACGCACAGTCATGACACACAATCTTACCACACACACACACACACATTTATGACACATACACCTATGACACACACACTCTTACAACAAAAATTCATATGTAAATAAAACTTTTAGGAGATGTAAATTATGTACATGTACGAACTGTACAATATGTATATGCAAGACATTTAGGAATCAACACTTGTATACCTTACACCATAATGTTTTAAGACACATGCACTCTTGACTTGCGCACTTATGACACACACATACCACCCGGTCACTTACATACAGAAGGACTAGAAGGCATGCACTAAATTAATGTACATGTTCTACATGAAGTCAACATTTACGTGCATAAAATGCACATTACATACATGTTTACTATTATACTTATATAACCTTAAATGAAAGTCAGCACTAACTTTGATGTTAATTCATATATGTATAGAACGCATATTCAAGATGTAAATGAAGTAAATGTATAACATGTAAATTTCATGTCTGTTATGCCATACACACATCATTTGACACACTTTTATGACAAACACTCATACTACCTACACTTATACAAAATACATTCATGCCCTATATCCCATGCTCCCTTAGGGTTAAAAAAAACTCAGAAATTACATATAAAAACCTCTTTTAATTAATTGTTATGGTTAATCTCACTACAAGTTAAACTCTACAAAGAGTGGGAATAACATTGTTGTTAAAGTACAAACACTCACTGTATAGTAATACATAGTCAATCATAAAACATGGAAGTAGAAACACTACGGGGGTCATTCCGAGTTAGGAGGTAAGGGGAAAACGATGCCGGAAAAGGATAACCGTCATCGTTTCCGTTACGGACTATTCTGCCCTACCAGACCGTTATTTACAGCGCCGTAAAGTACGAGGTCGTAAATAACGGTCTAGTGGCGCGCGCCCGACACTCCATGCCGAAATTAGCGGTATGGCGTAAACCGGAGCTGATCCCAAGTAATACGGACATGCAAAAAACGGCCTCCACAAGGCCGCAAAGTACCTTAACGGCATGGAGTAAATAACGACATCGCCGAGAAGGTGTTAAGAACCATGAGCAGTGTTTCCAAGAGGCACAGGTGCACTCAATCAGCACAGGTTGAGGCAATGGAGTCTGGCACAGCACAAAAAGAGCACACCCACACACCACACCCCCTCCCACACCAAGATGATACCAATTGTAGCAGCATTCCTGGAGCTGGAGGCCCTGCTTGCAAGGCAGCAACTACAACAACAGCAACAACAACAAACACAGCCCCCCACCACAGAGGATACACAGGAGGAGAAGGAGGGTGAGACAGGCCCAGCATGCCCTACCGGTGTAGCCACCATTACCACGCCGCCAGCCCCCAATCCCCCGCATCAGAGCCACCCTCTTCAACCTCACACCAGAGCAGATCCTCACCCTGTACCGGCTTGACTGGGACACCATTACCACCATAGTGGACCTGATACATGACGATATAGTGGGCCTCATAGAAATCAGCACTGCCATCCCCCCTCTACTGAAGGTAGTGTCTGTGCTCCACTTCCTTGCCACAGGCACCTACCAGCATACAGTCGGACACATGCATGGCATTTCACAGCCCATATTTTCCTGGATACTCAACCAAGTGCTGGATGCCCTCCTCAACCACACAAGGGACTACATATCCCTACCCCGGACTCCCCAGGAGATATATGATACAAAAGTTGCCTTCAATGCACTGGCAGGCATGCTAAATTGCATAGGTGCCCTCGACTGCACCCACGTTGAAATGGTGGTCCCGCATGCCATGGAGGTGCCGTATCGCAACCGCAAGCAATACCACTCCATCAACGTCCAGATGGTGTGTAATGCCAGTAAAGCCATCA
Organism: Ambystoma mexicanum; assembly: GCF_040938575.1. Taxonomy (NCBI): domain Eukaryota; kingdom Metazoa; phylum Chordata; class Amphibia; order Caudata; family Ambystomatidae; genus Ambystoma; species Ambystoma mexicanum. The sequence goes on from NC_090928.1 coordinate 553,047,945, forward strand.
CACATTGCAATGCCCTATACCCCGGATCAACTCATGACTCCTTGGTCCTGCGGAACTCCACACTACCACGCTACATGGAGTGACATGCCGGACGACGTGCCTGGCTGCTTGGTGAGTAACCTGAATGGGCCATGGTAGTGCATTGGGGCTGTGAGTATGTTGGCTGCCTACTTCACCTGGGTGGGAAAGGGGGGGGTGCCTACTTCACCTGGGTGGGAAAGGGGGGATGCCTACTTCACATGGTTGGGAAAGGGGGGGGGGTGCCTACTTCACCTGTGCAGGAATGTTCACGCCAGTGCACGATGTGCACCTCACAGAACACTGTGCCCCAAGGCAAGTGACACGGCACATGACTACCTAACCACACAGTGATGATTTAGAGCCGACACCTAACACAACATGACTAACAGGAAACCTGCCCAAATACCACAACACATGCACCACTCATCGGCGGCCCTTACACACCGCAAGGGCATCCTGCACCATGCAGTGCAATAGCACCATGTCGCAGACTCCTGCATCTCACCACATAGGACAGCCATCCCTGGGAGTGCATAGAAGTGAGTCCAACAGGGATCCCACAGCGTGTGACTGGTCCTGCACACCCATAGGATTGCTGCAAGTCACCATGGCACAGATCAGTGCATAATGATGAGTATGCTACTAACTACAGGCAACCCCCCCTGTCACCAAAACTCACACAACACATCAATGAATGCAGTCCAACACTGCTGCATGCATATACGATGCACATGAAACAAGACGTGAGTGCACACCATAACCCATCATGAAGAAGCTACCCCCTCTATAATTCCATTGCACAGGACACATAGCCGGGCCAGTAATGGGGTGAATGCATCCTGGGACATGTGTGTTTGGCCAGTAATCACCTGCTGCCATGTAAGACTAGTACAGTTCTCCACCATGAATTTACAAACACTTACCTTCATTCCACTCTTATGCAGGTGATGCTGGCTACCCTTTGAAGCCGTGGCTCATGACCCCGGTCCGCAACCCACAGAAAAGGCACGAGGTGGACTACAATAGATCCCATACCCGTACACGGGTGGTGATAGAGCAGACCTTCGGCCTGTTGAAGGCACGATTTCGTTGCCTCAGCCGGTCGGGTGGGGCACTCATCTACAGCCACGAGAAGGTGTCCAAGATCACCATGTCATGTGTAATGCTGCACAACATGTGCATCCGTCGGAACGTGCCACTGCCCCCTGACGTGGAACTGCTACCACCAGATGATGATGAGGGGGAGGATGAAGGAATGGCAGGACAGCATCACGGTGCTGATGCACAGGAGGGACGTGCCGTGCGGCAATCATTGATCGGACAATATTTCTGACTCACTAGTCAGCTGAGGGTGTGAGGATGACAGGACATCAGGCACTGGGAGTGGGGGTACATGTACACCATGCACTGTGGAACATTAAAAGACACATGCACAATGATCAATGTCCACTCTTTTTTTTTTGGATGATCAACCGGTGTATTGAATGAAAAAGTTCTAACGTGTACAACAAAACCTACACAACCACCCTCCTCCCCCTCCCCCCCAACTCCCACACACCCTCCCCACCTCCCCCTCCCCCAACTCCCACACACACCCACACCCCCCTCCCCCTCCCCCCCAACATCCACACACACCCTCACCCCCCTCCCCCTCCCCTCCCCCACAACTCCCACACACACCCTCACCCCCCCTCCACCTCCCCCCACAACAACCCCACAATAGTTCAATTGGGGCAACATAGGCCACATGTGTGTGCTGGGATGGTCAATGTGCACTCCCAGAGCCAGGGGGAACCATGTCGTGGTGGCGCAATGTACGCAGTGAACGACGGACCGGGCTGGTCTGGGTGGAGGAGCTTTGTGAAGGTGGTTCCTCCCACTGGGGCTGTGGTGTGGGGTGTGCTGCTTCCAGGGCATCTGCGATCCGGCCAAGGATGTTGCAGAGCCGGTTTGTGTTCGCTGTGATCACCTCACCCAGAGCCTGAAGGTCATTGCGCCACTCCACCCTTGATTCGCGATTGTCCCTGATGAACTCCTCAATGAGGCCTGTGAGCGCACTACATCTGTGGCCGATGTGGCCGATGTGCTTGGCAGGCTTGGTATTGGGCCTGCAGGCCTTCGCAGAGATTCTGCAGGGGAAGTAGATACAGGACAGGCAGGTTGTACTCCTTGCCCTGTGAGCCCTGGGGTTTCACTCTCCCCGGAGTCGCTGGGTGCCACCTGGTTATGATGGTGTGTCTGGGGTATGGCCAATGTCAATGGTGTCCTCCACGTTGGCTCCCAATATTGATGGGGGGCTGTCTGGCACATCCAGGAGGAACATGGCTGCATTCTCACCAGCCACACTGGACTCCTCTGAGTGCAGCGTGGGACATGTGTCCAGTGGCACTGCAGGCATGGGTAGTGGTGCGGGTGGGGGTTGTGCACCGTCCATGGGGGTTGCTGGAGCAGGTGGTGTTGCCTGTGTTGTCTTCCTGCTTGCAGGTATGCGGCGGCCCCTGACTCTGCCCCTGGAGGTACTGGCCCGGGTGCTTTCCTGGTCCTCGCTGTCATGCTCGCTGCCTGTGGGGGGGGAAGAGAGAGACGGCATGAGCAATAATTTGGGCTCAGCATTTCTACATGCCTATGGTATCACAATGGGATTTCAGCAGTTTGTTGACATTTGGGTGGTGAGTGGGACAGTGATCTGGGCTTGGATGGTCAATGCATGCAGATGTCTGGGTCACTCATGTTGGCGGAGTACTGTGATGACTCACATTCACAATGTTTACAGTCACTGCCCCATGTGCCTCACGGATTCGGCCTCTTTGTTTGGTATCGGCCATATGGGTTACAGCCTTGCACCTGACATCGGCCTGGGTCCCACTTGTTACAGCATGATTTCATTGGGGGGGGGGTTGCCCAACCATGATGTGACACCTTGCCCAGCCCTTGGCAGTGACTTACGTTAGGAATGCATGTTCTGTCTTGACTCATGACACTCACCTCCATCAGCGGATGACGCTGCACCGCACTCCATTTCTCCAACACCTTCTATGGCTTCTGTGCCCATCATGGCCTCACACTTTTCCTCCCACGGCATCATTTTGATGGGGGAACCTGGCCCTCCTCCTGTCTCCAGAGCCTGACTTCGGTTTGCCGAGAGGATGGCCCACACCCTGAGACGGAGGTCATACCAACGTTTCTTGCAGTCCTTGGTGGTGTGGGGGGTGTTTCCCACGGCACTCACCCTCTGTGCCACCAAGGCCCAGATCTCTTTCTTCTTGACGACGGTGGGCCTCCACATATCACTGCTGAATACAGTGTCTGCATGTTCGTGCAGAGTGTCGACCAGTACCTGGAGCTCATCCTGGGTAAAGCGCTCCTTTCTTATGGGTGCAGCACCGTTTTTTAATGCTTTGGGCATGATGCTGGTCTCCAAAGCCTATTTCTCTGATCACTGTATGGCTAGGGGTCCTGTATGGAGAGGATGGCAATGGATTGTGATTTTAAAGATGGCCGCCGTGCTCCTTCCCGTTCCTGTGCAATGACGTTTTTTCCGGTTCCGTTTTTTAAAGGTGACAGTAAATAGCGGTGACCGCTATTTACGGTTACCGCTAAGTTCTCTATGTTGATAGTGTTATGTACGGTGCGCTTGTTGCCGGTAAGGGCTTTTGGGGCCCTTTTACGGCATGGGTCTGAGGTGCGTTACCGGCATGGCGCAAAGCGCGTGCACGCGGAGTCAGAATAGGCCGATTTTTACGGTCTTGTGCCAGCACGGAAACGCTCTTTACGCCATGCCGGTAATCGCCTATACTTACCGCCCTACTCGGAATGAGGGCCTACATATCACTAAAAATACAACATTAACATTCACATCAACTATGGCATTGCTGTAACCTGCCTAATACATGAAGTGATTGAAATGTGGGTGTAGACTCAAAGAAACCCAAAATAGCATTCCTTCCTTTGCTGAATTTTGCTAAAAGAGGACTACAGAAATAAGTATCTTTTTCAAGAAGGAAGACATTGGTGAAGCCCTGAACAACAATACACCAACAGCCCTAGTACTCCTGATCTATCAGCACAGGCAACTATCAAACACCAATACAAATGTGAAAAGTTCAGAGAGGTATAGATTCTACTGATTTGATTGAAATGAATCAACGACTACATTGACAAATGCACCATGAGGGTTAAAATGGGAGACTTAACCTTAACAATTTTGTCCTAAAAGTTTGGAGTCCTCCAGTTGTCCATTTTATCGCTATGGCTAATTAATATTAACTTTAAAACCACAGTGCACACTATCAAACTCTTCTCAAAATCTTTACAATTGTATGTGCATGAGTCTCAGGTACTATTAAAACCTGGAACTGGATAACAACAATCATCATTTAACTGGACGCCTCCAGAGATTTCAGGATTTAACTAAAGATAATCATCTCTGCCTTAATGCCTCTAAGACAGAGAACACCTTCTTTGGAATTCCAGCCCAGCAAACTATCATTCAGATTACCCCCTTAACCCCTCTTCCTGGGTATGTCACCCACACCATCAAACGCAGATAAAGAGTCAAGGTATCATTTTCAATACTAAACTCTCCCAACAACCACAAATAGACTTGGTAGCCCAAAGATCACACTTTCAGCTCCACATGCTTAGGCGAATTGCGCCTTTCTTTGAAATTACACCATAAATTGAGGTTGCCAGAGTCCTCCTCCTCCCTCCCTTAATTAGAATATTGAAATGTTTTCTATTCAGGATTAAACAAAAATATCAACTGAACAAACTGGACATCAAGACCAGGGACAAAATCTCTTCAGGCCAGAAAAACCTCAACTGACTCTCTGTTGCAAAGAGAATAAACACAGGTAAATGTACTGTAATACTTTCCAAGTCATCGCTAACATTGCTCCTAAATACCTGCACTCTCACATAAACAAATATGTACCTACATGGTGGCTAAAGTAATCACAGGTTTACAGCATAACTACGCTCAGGTTAAAAAGATGAACATGGGGGCAGGGATGTCATTTAGGGATCGCCAGGCATCACAACTGTGACCCCTGAAGCCTCCCTTGCTACCCCTGTGGTCTCCTTTGCTACCCCTAAGATTTTTTTTTTTTTTTAAAAGGCTTTTCTTTTTTTTTTTTTCATGTGGCTCTTCATTTCTGGAGTGGCTGGTTTTCTGTTAGCTATAGCCAGTAAAATAGCTCAGTGTGTAGAGCTATTGGTACTGCAATGTGTGTGTATTCTGCAGGTTCCACTCCCGGCAAGGTCAACTCAGCTTTTCTTCCTGCTTAGGTTGATAAATGAGTACCAACGCAGGTTGGGTGACATTTTATGTATATTTGTTCTATATGAAGGGCTTAAACCTAAGTGCTATATAATAACGCATCATTATCGTTTCACCTTGGACGTCTGCTTGCATTCAGAGTAATTTGGTAATATGGGCCTATACACACTGATATTAATGATACATATGGTGATCCATTCTTGTATGCAATGTATATCACTTTACACTGATACCGTAACCATATTTTTCAGAGTGTACTTAGAAACAATGCTATGTGATGCCACGTCCGGTTAAAGGAGTGAAAGGTTGTGTTCCATCACTTCCTGTGATGTCACTTCAGGGTGGGGTCAGATGACATCACTTCCTGTGATGTCATCAGAGGTCAAGGGTCCTGTGGTGTCACTTCCGCTACGCCTGGCATTATAGTGAAATGACATTATTAGGTCCAAAATTCTGGAACATTCTCGCCCTAACCCTGAAAACAGATTATACCCTCAAGTGGTTCAAATGGAATAGGATAATTTGGCTACATGAAGATCTAACTCATATATGCCTGTGGACATTTAACAAATTAAATTCCCTCCGGACTCTGATGCTTGACTCTAACGTGCTTATAACCTATGAATGGCACTTCCACCCCACAGTCACATTTAGCCATTACCTGATAACCTCAAAGATTTGGCCTGCCGCAGCTCTGCAACATAATACTCATACATACTCTGCAGATCCTTGCCCCCCTCCACTGGAACTCCCTTCCTCTCTCTATCCTTTCCATCCCCACCTATTCCTCCTTTCGGGTCTCCTTAAAATCTCTTCTTCTTCACTCCCCTCCCTGATTCTCTGATCCTCCTCCACCGTCCCCTCTCCCCCCCCTTTTTTATCCTCCTCTTCTTACCTCTCTCCCCCTGCTTCGTTTCTTCTTAAGTCCCCTCTCCTCCTCTCTTGCCTTCAGCTTATTCCACTTCCTGTTCTACTTGCTGCATTACTGGTTTGACTCATATTTTGTAATTGCTTCTGCTGTTATTGTATTCTTGTTGTTATAATGTAAAGCGCTTTGGCGTGAAGCGCTATAATAAACACAATAAACATAAACATAATATCTATCTTGTTTCTACATCCCTTTGTCTTATGTTTGTTTTATTACGAATAACCTGCAAGTACCAGGAATTCTGTAAACAATGGTCCCTTTGCAAAGGCATCAACCATATTATTTAACCCAACTGCCAGTTCAGATCTGTGATCCAGACTGCAATTATGTAGTGACGTGTTACCTCGTCCCACACCTCCTATTCCTTGTGTATATGTCACACCTATGTATTGTACCCAATGCCCTGTTTCTGTTTCCCAAGCACGTTGAAGTTGGACTCTGGTGAGTTAGAACATGGAAAAAGTAACAAGTAATCAAATATAAGTACATGTAAAGATATAGACAATATTTAACCGTTTAAAGTGACCAGTGGGTCTGGTTCTTTGTCATGGGCCCAGTGGCCACTGACCTTTTCCTTTTCAGGTAAGGCAAAGTAGCTAATGGCTTTCTACATACTGAACTGAATGGACAGTGGGTCCAGCTGTAGTACAGTAGCATGGTAAATTATCTAGCTGTATGTAGGCTAGGCGTTGGTCCTTTTATGTAAATTTGTGAATGTAAAAATAATTGGCTGTGTATACTTAACCTTGCCAGTGAAGTCTGTGCTGAGGTTATAACAGATGTTTTGCAACACATATAAATATAGATGACAACAAACAGTGTTTGTGTTTCAGGTAAAGTAGGTAGTGTGTCTGGGCATACTCATTTGAATGGGAACTGTTTCTTCTTCTTTTACATTAATAGTATGAAGTGTCTATACACAAGTATGCCCGTAAAGAAAAGAAAAAAACAAACATTTGAAATGGAATAAGTTGTGGAACATATAATAAACATTGTTTTTTGATAATAGATTATAGGGCTCATTTTCGAGTCGTTTGGCATGTTGCAATTACATTTTTGCATGCACAGGCCCTGCCACCAGATGTTCCCCATTTGCATGGTGGAGAGAAAAGGAGACTGAAAGAAAGGCAGCGTGCACGCTTGTATGCCACCCTTCTGCATTCTGCTGTGCAAATGAAGCAAACACGGCCTGCCATGTACAGATGGCAGTCGGCATTTGCAATGTATTCCTTTGGAGTCTGCCTGCTGTTTGCTGGTGCAAAAAGCCGACTGACTCCATAAGAATCCACATCATCATTTGTGCCGGCTTCAAAATGCATGCCGGGGCAACAGCTGTCGTATTTTTTTACAGCAGAAAGGAAGGGAGTTTTGGAAACGTAAGTTGCCATCCGCCCTCCTCTTCACTGTGGATAAAGGGTGTAAACGCTTCACGGATGGCTGTTTCACCTTTCATTTATGTTATGCCCCATTAGAAAATAAGGTTTTATATTCATTATGCTTCAATACAACACTTTATGGAAGCACATTGGTGTTGCATTTATATATTGTTAATCCTTTAATTGAGAGACAAAGGAAAACTCCATGAAGGATGTAAAAAAAATACATTTGATATAATAAGGGATGTACTAGTGAGAGTGGCACGCAATGCAGTGTACATTTATAACATTGTTAGATACAAACTGGCAAATTCTGAACTTAAGTGTGTAAATAGTGAGCACATGTGTGTAATGTTCATGCTTATGTTTGTTTGAACTGGCACGAGTGGTCTAGGGTTTCACATCACTCGACCATGGTGCTTCGAGGCAAGAAGCCAAAAGGATCAAAATATGAATCAGAACAAAAAGGTTTTCAGTCTTTTAGTAAACTCATATAAAGTCAATAATTCCCTAATGAATGCCAATGATGGTATTGATCGTCCATGTGCCCTGAGTTCTTACATTGTGGAAGAGAGCAGTTTCTCATCGAGAATCTACGCAGTCCGGTGCCAAACAAATCTCCTTTTCATTTTCTTTTTTTTAAACTTTTATTTTTGGCGGCAGAGGTTCACAAGGCACATACATCAAGGCAACAAATATGCATGATAAACATATGATGGAGCAACACATTAATCACAGTACATTAATCACAGCAATGTCAGATGAGCTTCACATGAGAGGAGAGTCAATAGGAGTTCATGATGCAGGAGTGGTCCCTGATGGAGTGGGGGACGAGCCGCACCCGGGTGTGCCCTCACTTTGATTATTAAGATACGTATTGAATTCAACCCAGATGTTCTTGGGGCGGGAATGGGCAGGGAGCCCATTCCCGTCCCAAGAACAGGTATTCTTCCTCACAGTTTCGCGACCAAGTTAGCATGTGGAGCCATTACTGGTAGACCGGGGGGGAGGGACTTCTCCAGCTCTGGAGTATGCGTTTTTTGGCTATCATACACCCTATGTTCAGAAACTTAGCCAAACGTCTGGTGCCATCCATTTTCCAGGCTCCAAACAGAACTGCTAAAGGATCAGGATCAACCACAGTTTCAGTAACAGCAGCGAGTATTTCTAGAATTCTTTCCCAGAATCCAAACAGTTTATCGCATTTCCACAACATGTGTAAGTGATCAGCTTCTGTCGCCCCGCAACGGGGGCAGGGGTGCACCGTGGCGTGGGTGAACCTCAAGGTCCTGTGTGGAGTATAATGAAGCCTGTTTAGAAGTTTATATATTGCATGGCGCGATGATGGAAATTGAGAGAGACTTTTTGGGTGTGTAGGCACATTTCCCCCCAGACCTTGTCGGATATCTCTAGGCCCAGTTCAACTGCCCATTCATCGCGTGCCCTGAGAGCAGGGGTAGGGATAGCATTCTGTAGAATCTTATATAGTGAGGATACTACTCCACGGGCGCCGCCAGAGTTGGCAATATATGCAATCGCCGGGTTGTCTGGGGGCTCATCTGGGAATGTGGGCCATTTGGTGCAAAACGCGGCCCGCAGTCTATAGTATTGGAGGGTCTCTAAGGCGGACCTGGTGTGCCCTTGTTTCCACGTTTGGAGGTCAATGAACTTGCCTTCGGGGTAGAAGTCCGACAGAGCTTGGTATCCCAACGCCCCCCAGTGTCGGGCCAACGCTGTGTCATGTGTGGGCTACAGGCCGGGGAAGGCCCACACAGGGAGCCACTTATAGTGTGGGGAGGCCTCAGGTGTCAGATATAGCAGGCGTGTCCAGGCTTGAAGGGTCGTGTTGATTGGATCAATGGAAGAGTCAGGTGTGTAATCTGGTGTAGTATGAGGGACATTATGTTGATGCCAGCGGCTGCCAGTCGTTCCAGTTTGACATGGGGACACGGCGGAGTACCAGGGTACCAATGAGTGGTGTGTTGGGCCTGAGCCGCAGACCAGTAAAGCGTCAGATCCGGAGCCGTGAGTCCCCCTTGACTGTTTGGGAGCACCATGTCAGTCCACTTCTTGCGTACTGTGCGGAATGCCAGAGGAACTGTGCACATAGTGTGTGTAGTCTAGCGAAGTATTCCCTCCCAAGCCATATGGGTACGTTACTGAAAGTGTAAAGGAGTTTGGGAGTAGAATCATTTTAATGAGGGAAAGCCGACCAGCAATGGATAATGAAAGGTTACGCCACCGTAAAACTTTAGTCTCGACTGTTTGTTCTACCGCAGAGTAATTATCGGCAAGCAGGGTGGATTTGGTTAGGGATATTTGTACGCCCAGATATCTGACACCATTCGGGGACCAGCTGAGGGGGTATTCGGTGGTGGGTTGTTGGGTGGATTTAGTGAGCAGGAAGATCTCTGACTTTGAATAATTAATAGTGAAACCGGAGTGGGTGTCAATACGGGTTATATCTTTCAATATAGGGTCAAGATGGGTTGTGGGATCTCTGATGTACAGTAGAACATCGTCTGCATATAGGCATATAATTTCGGGGTTGTCTTTCAGTCTTATTCCCCTGTGGGCGTGATGTGCACGGACATAGTCTGCCATCGGCTTTATTGAATTGGAGTTGGCAAATAGAATTGGAGAGAAGGGGCATCCCTGTCGGGTACCCCTGAAAGCGTGAAAAGGTCACATGTCAGTGTATTAGCTCTTACCCGCGCCACAGGAGATGTGTATAACAATTTGATGAACCCAATCATGTTTGGGCCAACGCCCATAGTCTCCAGCACCAGCCACATGTATCTCCAAGAGACCATATAAAAGGCCTTCTGAGCATCCAGCATGACCACCACAGCTTGTGCATCTTGGTCTATGCGGGACATAACTTTAAACAGTATTCTGATATTATGGGAGGTAGACCTCCCAGGTACGAAGCCAGTCTGGGCTTCATGGACTAGATATGTCATGATGGGCAGAAAGCGATTCGCTATGATTTTAGCAAAGATTTCTGTGTCGAGGTTCATAAGGGAGAGGGGTCTATAAGACTCGCATTCATCGCCAGGCTTGCCAGGCTTGAGCAGCACCGTGATAACAGCTTCACGCATGGAAAGTGGAAGGATAGAGACACGGAGTGATTCATCCCAGACCTCTAGCAACCTGGGGCCTAATATGGCAATGTGCTCTTGATAGAAATCGGCGGTTAGCACGTCAGGGCCCGGGGCATTGCCTTTGAGCAAGTCTGAGATGGCTGTTACTATCTCGTCTAGTGTAATTGGGGAATCCAACTGGTCCCGGGTAGTGGAGGAGATTTCTGTGGTGGGGATCTGGGCGAGAAGCTCTCGCATATGTTGTTCGGTGTGTTCGGCAGGCTTGGAGTAGAGGGACCTGTAAAACCCAGTGAATATATCTAGGATTTGTTGGTCAGCCCATTGTGCGTTGCCATGTTTATCTCTAATAGAGGTGATTTGCATCCGGCCAGATTCCCTTTTAACTAGTGTCGCTAATGTTTTCCCCGGCCTGTCCCCCTCGCCATATTTCCTTGCGGCCTGTGGGTGGTTAAAGTATTGGACTTCGTTGATGGCAAGTGTGTTGTATGCCTGGAGTTCATCACTGCTTTGGGCGAGTATGGCGGGGTCGGCTCCAGCAGAACATCGCAGCTCCAACTGCTTCAATTTGACTTCTAAGCGACCGAGGGCGGCTCTGATTGCTTTCAGCACCCCAGCTTCCCGTGAGATAGACATACCCCTAATATACACTTTGAAGGCGTCCCATCTAACCGCAGCTGAGGTGTCCTGAAGAGTGTTGTGCTCAAAGAAAGACACAATATCCGCAAGTATTTCATCCTTGAATACAACATCCCTGAGGGCCTCGGATTTGAAACGCCAGGTGCTGAATGTCGGGACAGGTATCCCCAGCCCCACCGATAGTGTGATTGGGGCATGGTCCGACAATGTGCAAGGCAGGATCTGGGACCCCTCCACCCTACCCATGACCTCTTTTGACACAAAGAACAAGTCTATCTTAGATGAGCTATCATGCACAGACGAATAATAAGTGTACTCCCGCCGTTGGGGGTGTAGCGTCCTCCTGGCATCGCAGATGTCAAGTGTCTTAATGTGGCCATGTAGCCTACATGCAGCACTGGACAGGGCACGGGAGCAGTACCAGTCCTGTCCAGGACAGTGTCTAGAATAAGATTTAAATCTCCTCCCCACAGGACCAAAATTCCCACATAGCCCATCAGTATGGTGGTAATAGTATAAAAAAAACTCAGGAGAGTCCACATTGGGGCAGTAGGTATTGACAAGTAGATATTCTTTGTTGACCAGTGTACAGTGTAGTATAACATAGCGTCCTTCAGGGTCCGTGTAGATTTTGTGTAAGATAAATTTAATTGATTTGTGAATCATCGTGAGAACGCCCCTGGATTGGGTGGAATAAGAGGTAAAGAATCTGGCCGGGCCCCATGCCGGGGCCATGGTACTTGGAATGTGGCCATTGGAGTGTGTCTCCTGTAGAAGCAGTACCTTACAGCTATGCCGGTTGGCATAGGCCATGATTTTACAGGCCTCGGTGTGATTGCTTAATCCACGGACGTTCCAGGACATTATGACGGTAGACATTTCAGTGACAGATATCTATCCTACCATACATATTTTAGTGAACATCCCAGATCCAGCAATAGTGTGTGCCCACAAAGTTGGAGTTGAAAGTGCAGTCGTGGCCCCTTTAATGCAAGCGCCGTGCAACCTCATATGCCTTTTTTAGATAACATCCCATTACCACCCTCACCACCAACCCAAGTTTAGCAGTGTAAGCATCGCCCACCCTTAACTGTACACAGCTGAGCCGTCCCCAACCTGGCCCAGCCTGTTCAAGAGCCCAACTGGGGCTAACCCACAACAAAGGTGTGAAGAACAGTGCAATCGCAATGGGGTGCGCTATTGCCGTGTACTAGCACGCTTGGAGCCCAAAGGGATCCGTTGAAAAACAAGGAGTATTTGCGGTCTTGTAATGCATGCCCTTGCTTCTCTTAATAGAAATAAAGGGCCTGAATGTGAATCATAGGAACATTGGAATTTGAACATCAATAGATAATCAACATGGTCACGGTGATTAGTTCAATATTGCGATAGTTCGACAGTGTGTATCAGAGAGAATAGGTGACGTAAATACAGCCCGAGCTGTATAAAAGAGTAAATATAATAACAGAGTAATTGTGAATAAGGTCAATGACCGGTGAAGTTCTCAATCCGCGTGACAGCAGGACGATCGAAGGGAACAAGCCTCAGGCAAAGTTCAGTCATTGTCCATTATATCATTAGCGGGCGGACGAGGGGGAACATGTGCTTCTATGAATTTCACCGCTTCCGAGGGCACCGTAAAGAAATAAAGTTTGTTGCTGAATGTGAACTTCAGGCGCGCAGGAAATAGAATGGCATAAGGAATATTTCTCTCCCTGAGCAGTTTTTTAACTCTGAGGAATTGGCGATGCTCCTGCTGCACTCCGGTCGAGACATCGGGGAAAATTCGGATCACTTGCAAGTCCATCCTGAGCTCTCATTTTTCACGTGCAAGGCAGAGGATCTGGTCGCGGTCTTTAAAACTTAGAATTTTCGAAATGATGGGCCTCAGGAAATCCCCAGGACTGGGACGCAGAGCCAGCGCCCTGTGAGCCCTTTCGATGGTGAAGAAGGGGGACATATCAGGATTGCCCAATAGATCTTTCAAGAGGTTCTCGACAGCCAGTTCAAGTTGGCCCTTCAGCGCATTTTCCGATACCCCGATAATACGTATATTATTCCTCTGTTATCTGGATTTGTGGTCATCACATTTGGCCCTAACTGACTTCATGTCCGTGACAAGGGTGGATACCGTACTCTGCAGTGTGGTCATATTGTCCTCATTAGCACTGATTCTGTTTTCAGTTTCCATGATTCTCGTCCCTTGTTGATCTAGTTTGGCCCTGAGAGATGCCACATTTGTATTAATGTCATCCAGCTTTTTGTGAAAGGCTGCAAAATTTCTAGCCATTGATTCCATCATGACCATCAGTTCCGCAGGAGGTCCCTCTGCGGGGAGTGGTCCGTCGACCTGGTCGCATGATGTGTGGGCAGAGTCAGACCTCGGGGTGGCTTTAGCAAATTTGTCCATGGCTCCAGTCTTTTTGGTGTTCCTGGATCTGTTGGACATTGTGTTGTATGAAGTCTGAGTACTTAAAGTAAAGTGGTAAGTCTTGTGTGGGTATTATACACCCTGAAGTTGTGCGGTGCAGAGACAAGATGGAGAAACAGCTCTCTTGTCAGTGACGTAGCAGCAGCCACAGAGCTATCAGGCGAGGACCATCAATATCCGAAGCCGGGATTCAGAGGAGACAGTGCCAGGGGAGACGACCAGGAAGTTTGCCCCAATGGCTCATAGGGGGCAAAATGGGCGCGTACCGCAGGATCCCAGTGCTACGGAGCCAGAAGGTTAGTCCTTGTGAAGGAGTGGGTGGCAGCAGCCAGACCAGGGGGACCGCAGAGAGAGTCTGCGCGCCGTAGCCTCCCCAACTCCTCACCTTAAGCTCGGCTCACATCCGTGTCTAGGACCAGGATGGCAGAGTCTTCAATGAGCACATGCGGCGGGCGGCCCAGGCACCGCGTTGTCTCTAAAGACTCCCCGCCCATTTGGCACAGTGGGAGCAATGTCTCCAGAGGGTGCAGCAGTATCACAGGGGCCGCGGGGGAGGGCCAGGCAGAGGTGCCGCACGAGCACAGAGCAGCGGAAGGCTGCCGGGAGACCCAGATGTCAGGCGCCGGCATCTCACGTAGGATCTGACCACGCGTGTCGGCGTGGGTCCCACAGGTGGCCCCTGCGCACCAGGCACGGCCCCAGTCCCCAGGCCGCCGGGCGCTGCGAGCCAGGTTGAGAGTCAGGCAGGCGGGTGATGAGAGCCCGTGAGAGCCGTGCCCTGTCAGCACGAGGGCCCAGCCCAGCCCAACACAGGGGCAGCGTTGGTGGCCGAACACAGGGTCAGGAGGTCTGATTTCGGGCCAGATTTCACGAGCAGGTAGCTCCAGGTTTCAGCAAGGTAGGAGCCGAGTCTGGAGACGGAGCAGAGTAGCTGACCACAGATGGAGGCAAATGTAAAGTGGAAGCACATAGAGCTGGAAAGCTAGGCAGCCATTTTGTCGGCTGCTCAACAGCGCCCCCCCTTTTCATTTTTTTCGGGAGATTTACCGTAAAGGGTTTTATTAGGATCAAGAGTTTAAACTTGATCGTAGCTAGAATCTAAAGCCCATGCATCTTTCTCAGACCCTGGGATATATGTGTTTGTCCTTAGGAGTTTGTTACAGCACGCGCAGCAGCATTTTGCAAAATATGTACTTGCCTATAGACTGCTTTGTTAAAACCACATAGAGGTTATTACAGTAGTCCAATTTCTTCCCTTTTATGACTTGATCTAAAGGGGCACAGCTATCGTCTGATATTGAAAGCCAGATAGGTCTCAGGATGATTAGATAAATAAGTGCTGGGCTTAACAAAATGTCAAATTAAAAAGGGAAGAAAATTGAGGAATCAAAGATCATGCCTAGGGAGTTCACTTGATTGAAGACCCACAATGCACATTCAGCTTCAGCCAGAGCAGCAAAGCTGGGGCTCTCTTTACATTAGGCCTGAGAAGGGGTGATAAACAGGATTTCTGTTTTTGCTTGATTTAGACGCAGCCAATTTGTTGACATGCATCCTGAATACGCCTGGAACGTCTCACAAATGAAGGCCATGTTAACATCATATGGACCCGATAGCCGAAAAATGAAAAAATAGTTCCCTAGATTTTCTTGATCCAACAAAGACTTTGTGAGCACTGGTGTAACCTAAACCTGTTTTAAGATGTCAGGGTTTGCAGAGGAATGAAAAGACCTGTTCACAAATCTGGGTAATACTAGGGTTCAACACCTTCATACCAGATTTGATCATCTGTGAGGTGCAAGGATTCAAGCTCCAAATTATGATTTTTGTCTCTTCCACCAAAATATCCTTAAAGACCATATTCATGCACAATTCCCATGGGGCCCCTGTGGAAACAGAAAGGTGTTCTCCGTTAGGATGCTACCCCACGTGGGCCGTGTTAGGATTCACAAATGCCATGCATGTCCCCTTGCCCACTACGGCACCTTGACCACCCAGGTAGGCACACTATCAGGATATTCCTAACCTCACAGAGTCAGTAGCTAGGAGGAGGAAAGGGCCAGAGGGAGATGGCCCAAAACCACAAAAGGTGCTAGTGGATGCATTAAGGAAGGTGGAGTGTGAGTTGGTGTGGCTAAGATTAAAACAACGGGATGGACAGCAGACTCCTATAAGGCTGGATAAATGGAGGGCAATTGAGATTTGATTTCAGATAGATAGCCCATCAATTAAAGATATGAAGGAGGTGAAGGAGGTGGAGCATGAAGGAGGTGAGAGGGGGATGTGGATTATGCAGCAGCCAGGTCAGGGGAGGAATAGTATTATACACATGAATGAGAAGAGGAGTAGGGTATGGTGGATGAAATGGAAGGAGCAGAACAGCCACCTGCAATATCTCAACAAGCAGAACGTTTGTGGGGACCTAGGCTACATAATAGGTTTATTCGAATGGCAGTGGCCAAGAGGTCGGTGGTGGGGAGAAAGAAAGTTGGGAAGACGGTAGAAGCACAATTTCCATTGTTACACAAGGGCCAGGGGAGAGCACAGTATATCCCATGGGCACATATGGATAAAATAATGTTATAAAAACACTCCCGTCCCTCACAGGTGGGGCAGGTAAGTGGATAAATGCGTTTAAAAAGCACACCGTTGGGACTACATTGGCTGTAGGGATTTGAAAAGCATGTTTGTGTCCATGTTGGGAGATCAGGCTGACGACATATGGATTAAAGCTGGGTATCCGGGTGTGAAGTAGGGGGCTGACAGTCATGGCAGGGCACTTTTTAACAAGATTAGTCTCCAAGTATGGGCAGTGTTACTGTAGGCATATCTGGATACCCCTGATGTTCACGTGAATATGCAACAAACAATGCACGATTATGAGGATCCTGCCTAATACATATAACTCATACAGGAGACGTGGAGGGCAGAAACAGAAGATTCATGGGATCAAGTGATTCAATTTTTCTATTTTGTGGTCAAAAGAGGTCTCTGGAAAGAGGTTCAGAAGGCACTCGATAAGGTAGTGGGGATTGAGGCAAAGGGATGGCCAGTCATGCTTTGCCTGTGGAAGCTATGGCACTCCTGGAGGCTCCATTAAAGACTCTGTCACGTTATTCATGGTGGATCGACCTGTCATGCCTTGCCCGTGGAAGCTATGGCACTCCTGGAGGCTCCATTAAAGACTCTTTCACGTTATTCATGGTGGATCGACCTGTCATGCTTTGCCCGTGGAAGCTATGGCACTCCTGGAGGCTCCATTAAAGACTCTGTCACGTTATTCATGATGTTCTTATGAGCGGTCTAGTTGTCTAAAATGCCCACCTTCTCCTTTATACTGCTGTAGGTCGCTGGGGTTTGGTGCGTTGCGCCTACATCTTTTAGATTGCAGGCTAACGCTAGTTGCTGTTCCATCTTGAGCTAATGCTCTGCTTGCCATTCTTAGTGGCTTCCTCTCTGTCGGGCGTCCCTTTGCCCGTGGTACTTTCATCTTGTTCACGTTCTGCTTCTGTGAGCCTGCTACGCTGTCTTCTTGCTTCCGTGCTTTCCTGTCCTGTCTGCTTCTTTCCTCCTCTGTGTTACTGGTTCATCCCGGTGCTCTGGCCGGCTGCAGCTTCCCCCTTTCGCTCCTGCTATTCTCTTTTCTTATTTTCTCTCTTGCCGGTCTGCTTATCTTCAGCTCAGCGTCAAGGTCAGTTCTGGGCAGCCTCCGCAGCTCTCTATCTCTTCCTCTCCCTCTCTCTCTCTCTCTCTCTCTTCCTTGCTGCATCTGGGCTTCCAAATACACCACGGCACGGGACACCTACGCTGCCTTACCCAGAGCTATCCATTACAAGCTGTGAGTCCATTTGATCAGTTATATCCATTACAATCTGTGAGTCTATCTGATCTGTCATCTGGAAAGCTTCACTACAGAGTACACAAGGACGTTGACATTCAGTTCGGCTTTTATCGCCATCTAGAAGCAATGTCCATCAGGGTTTTTTCAGCTTGGAGGCTTTTTCCCTGTCTTGGGGCTTGCTCCCGGGGTACCCCGCGGTCAGGTGTTCAATCATCCAGACAACATGGCCTCCGACGGAGCTTGCCCTTAACTGCATGAAAACAAACCAAGGAAGAAGACAGAAGAAAGGAAAGAAGTCTGCAGAAGAAGGAAGACGGACCCCCAGGAGAGTCCAACCGAAGAAATAGGTGAGGAGGAGGGGTGGGAGGAATCTTTGGATTTTGACACAAACAAAGTTGCAGTATTGTCAACAAGAGGTGCTGTATTTAGGACAGCTGATTTCAGTGAATGTGAAAAGAGTGACTCCTGAACGTGCAGCAGCAGTGCATTCCACACCCCAGCCAGTGAAAATAAAATACATGCAGGCATTTCTTGGATTATGTAATTACTATAGAGCATGGATCTTTGATTACACGTCATATACTAAACCATTGCTCCATGCCCTCAAAGAAGCTCAGCGAAAGAAAAGACTATTGTTTGGACAGATGAAATGATTACTGAGTTTCAGGAACATAAGGATGTAATATCCGCCACCCCAGTATTGGCTACTCCTGACTATACGCTAGAGTTTAATCTCTTTCCGCATTCAGATGGTCAGATGATGACTGGCGTGTTGACCAAATATAGCACGGTGGGGCATAAACCTTCGGCCTATTACAGTGGCATGTTAGACTCTGTTATCCAAGGGTAGTTCACATGCAAACAAGCGCTGGCTACTGCTGAATTTGCTATTGAAACATCAGCGACTATTGTTATGGGGTGTTCATTGACATTATACATGGAGCATGCAGTTTTTGCAATATTGGAGAGGTCCAAATCTACCCTAACCACACAGAGGGCTTATGCATATGAATCAATATTATCGATCCTGTCCATTCACATTGTGTGTTGTAAGACAGTGAACATGTATGCTTTTTTGACTGAAACTATTACCAATGATTATGAGGTGCATGACTGCATGACATATGAAGGCCCAGAGAATGGGATTCCTAAGGCACGTGACTATGATCTAGATGAAGGTGAAATGTACTTTGTTGATGGCTCGTCAACTATTGACCAGGAGACAGGTCAGAGACATACTGGGGTGGCAGTGGTATGCCCGGTTTCTGAAGAACTGAGGTTGTTTTGCAGCAGAGGGTGCCAGGACATTATTCTGCACAAGCGGCAGAATTAATTACTCACATCGAAACGCTTGAGGCAGTGCAGGGTGCTGAGTAATAATATATTCGGAGTCGGCATACAGTACGACAACTGTTCATTCAGGGCTGTCAAGATGGATGAGCCGAGGGTTTCACAGAGCAGATGGATCCCCTGTACATCATGCAGCATTGTTTGACAGACTGATTTGGGCTTACGCAACCTACGCTTGTCGCAATAGTAAAGTGTGCTGCCCACACAAGTGGTAGTGACTTTCTCTCCCTTGGGAACGAACTGGCAGACACAGTGACAAAACAGGCCACATTTTTGCTATTCCAGACATACCTGAGCATCCAGTGTTTGTGAACATGCATTTACAGTGACAGCTTCCATACACAGCCCTCCCTGTTACAGAAATTATTGAGATACAAGACCAGGCCCTGCAGAGTGAAAAGTTGGTATGGTAAAAGAGAGGGTGTGTGCAGTCCCCAACGGACTTGGTGTGGAGACAGATACATACTGGGAAGATCACGATGCCTCAAGCATTGGCTTTGGTGGTGTTTGACCATCTCCATTACCTATCCCATGTATCTAAACAACATGTTGTAGCAGATATTCAGGAAGATTGATATGTGCCTAATATTGTTATCCCTGTTCATGTCTAATTGTGTAGTGTAAAAACAAAGAGGTGATGGCAGGAACGTTTAGAATTAACCTTAACCTCTGGCATTGCTCAGGGCAACCCTCCAAACCATCGTTCTTCGCCTGCCACACCATTACAGATGGGGAAAGACCATATGCAAATTAAGCTTGGTCCCACCCCAAAAGCAGCACTCCAGCCCGAACTGCTAGGTCACATCCCTTCTGCACGAGACCTCAAGCATCCCCAGGCATGTTTTGCCCTTGTTGGACCTCATTAGTGAGGAGCAGCTTGGATCTCTAGGCCCAGCAGGCATGAGACCCACGCCTGGGCATACCCATCCCACTCGGGGTGACAAAGCAAAAACAAAGTGGTAATGGCTGGAAGGTTTAGAATTAATGTTAACCTCTGGTATTGCTCAGGGCAATCCTCCAAACCATTGTTCTTCACCTGCTAAGCCAATACAGAAGGGGAAAGATCATATGCAAATCAGGCTTGATCCCACCCCAAAAGCAGCAGTCCAGCCCGAACTGCTAGGTCATATCCCTTCTGTATGAGACCACAAGCATCCCCAGAACTGTTTCGTCCTGTTTGGGCCTTATCAGTGAGGAGCAGCTTGGGTCTCTAGGCCCAGTGGGCACGGGACCCACATCTGGGTATACCCTTCCCACGCGGGGCGACAATAGCAAAAACAAAGAGGTGATGGCTGGAAGCTTTAGAATGAATCTTAACCTCTGGCATTGCTCTGGGCAAACCTCGAGACCATCGTTCTTCACCTGCCAAGCCATTACAGAAGGGGAAAAACCATATTAAATCAGGCTTGGTCCCACCCTAGCAGTTCGTGCTGGACTACCCCTTTGGGGGTTGGACCAATCCTGATTTGCATATGGTCTTTCCCCTTTTGTAATTTTTAGCTTGGCAGGCAAAGAACAATGGTCTGGAGGGTTGCCCAGAGAAATGGCAGAGGTTAAGATTTATCCTAAACCTTCCAGCCATCACCTCTTTTGTTTTGCTATTGTCACCCCGAGTGGGACGGGGATGCATTTTTATGGGATTTGAAAATACGAGGGAGAAGGGGTTTGGAGGAAGAAAAGGAGTATGAATAGTACAAAGGAGCTGTGTTTGATACAATGTCCAATGTGCACCTCCCAGAGTTCAATAATGTATGGTATAGCTACATGATCTCAATAGGGAAACAGGGGTCCAATGGGAGCTGTTATGTCTGCTCCCTCATCCCCCATGCGTTGCAAGCACCAAAAATGTTAGTACCTCATGAGATATCACCCTTGAAGGCTCAGTGTTTAGTGCACTTAGCGCTATGTAGGGTTCAAAGTCTGGGGATGAATACCTAGAGACCCAAGCTACTCCTCATTGATGACGCCCAACAAGGCTGAAATATGTCTGGGGATGCTTGTGGTCTTGTGCAGAAGGGATGTGACCTAGCAGTTTGGGCTGGACTTCCCCTTTGGGGGGTGGGACCAATCCTGATTTGCAAATGGTCTTTCCCTTTTTGTAATGGCTTGGCAGGAGAAGAACGATGGTCTGGAGGGTTGACCAGAGCAATGCTAGAGGTTAAGATGTATTATAAACCTTCCAGCCATCACATCTTTTGTTTTGCTGTGTAGTGTGCCAGACCTATAGCACAGGGACAAACTTTGAAGACATTAAAAGGTACTCAGCCATGCCCAATTGGTTTATTTTGTGATTTACACATAGATTTTGCTGATATGGGAGAGTCGTGTCATTCATTTTGTTACCTGATAGTGGTTGTCTGTCCCTTCTCCCATTGGATTGAGGCTGGTCGATGCGCACGTCCTGATGCTAAATCGGCCACCAGGTTCTTGGTGAGAGAAGTGTTTACTCGATGGGGAGTGTCTGATACCCTTAGGAGTGACAATGGCATCCACTTCTTTAATTAGTTGTTTAAAGAAATTGCAGCTCTTTTAGGAATAAAGCACAAGCTGTGTTCTATTTATCACACTTAAGCCAACAGAGTCGTTGAACGGATGAAAGGTTTGCTAAAGACAACATTTTGCAAGTTGTGTACAACACTGAAGAGAAACTGGGTGCATGGTCTCCCTTTGGCATTGTTCAGTTTGAGGACCCAGCCCTGTAAGGACCAACACTTCTCCCTTCGTGAGATTGAGATAGGAAGGCATACGCACATGCCACTAACTCCTGAGCAGAGTGTGTCAGATGCTCACAGGGCTGCGTCGATCTGGGGGAATGAGTTTCATTAGTATTTAACACAGTTAACAAAATGTATTAAATACCTTTCCCAACAGATTGCTTCACTGCAGTCAGAGAACGTCAATAACAGAGCTGCACCGGATTCTGCGAGTTCACCACCATTACAATTGTTCCCTAATGATAAAGTGTACATAAAAAATTCTGTGCGTAGGTGGAAGTGAACCTCATGATAATGGTCCATACACTGTAGTATATGCCACTCCTCCTTCTGTCAAGGAGAAAGAGTTGCACTATTGGGTGTATTTGATTGATGTTTGTAAGGTACCACATACAGTACCCCCACCTGTAAGCATTTTGACAGAGTGTTTCTAAATTACTTTTGGTATTTGATGATTTTTGGTTCTGAATATCCTCAGCAGTATTAAATGTATTATTGTTTTTTTGTTTTTGATTTTTTGTTTTTTTTGGTGAAGACGGTTTTTGTGCTTTTTAAGTATCATGTTTATTCAAATGACCAAAGCATCGATCAATGTTAAAAATATGTGTCTGGTGTGTAACTGCAGTGCTATATTGTATCCATTTATCTGCGGATTTGCGATGTCATCTTTGATGTCCTGGGTGTTAGTCTTAGCAGTGCACGGTGGTGGCGCGAGTTATTTTTCATAGCTTACCATAACTTGCTATTTTCAGGGGTCTTTCGGCTGTACTTAGAACCATAACGTCCCTTAAACAAACTTTTTTTAATATCACGCAAACAATATACAAACATGGCGTGCAAAAATCAACTCTCACAGATGGCTTTACACAGAATGTTGCAAAGTAAGAATTTATGCTCGTTCACAGTGAAGGTCAGCTGTTTCCATTTTTTTTCGGGCCCCGTAGAGGCTCACGAAGCGGACTATAAGGTTGTATTGTGTTTTGACATTGACAGACAGAGATTGTGATGAAAGACTTCTCTTGAAGGAGTGTTGCTAAAACGTAAGAGAAGATAAGGATGAAATTTCTGAAACAAAACCACTTTTATATATTATATCACTATGCGAAAGATCGTTCGCACACGCAGAGTCGTATTTTGGGACTGCACTACTCGTAGACAATGCAAATTGCAATTGTACTGTAAGTAACCCTTTAGATTATTTTATACTAAATATAATTACAATAGCGTAGCATTAAAGAACGCTCAAGTTGAACTTGTTCGTTCAAAGTGGCATCATGTTTTCTACCACGCGCTATCACCGCCGAATTGATCCCCTGTCGTTTAGAGGGCTCTGAAAAAGGCAGACGACACAGGGTGGGTTAACAGAAATAATTTAACCGTCTATAGGCGGTCAAGCGCTCTACTCGCTGTGCCACTTCACTGTAGCCTGTCAAGTGGCACAGTGAGTAAAACGCTGGCTTTGACATCTGTGCACAGCTTGCTAATGCAAGTGTGAATCCCGGCAAGGCCAAACTCAGCCTTTCATCCTTCCGTGGTCGATAAATGAGCACCACACACTGTGGGTAATAATAAGCACCGCTTAGATACCTCACGGTTCTTAGCGCTATATGAATGGGAAAATATTATTATTTTTTTATTAACATACTCCGTTGCACTATCTTCGATAGCAAATAGTTTCACGCCCTAATAAATAAAATGATGATTTTTAATGAAGATCGGCTGGTGAGACTAATTTATGTTTTTTAAAACAGGTATGTCGCCCCATTTTGCCTATGTCACGATTTACAGACTCCAGCGGATGGGGTCTTCAACTGCCAGGTGCAGGTCCAAATATGCAACTTCATGACCCTCACCATTTTATGGGACAATTGCCAAGGACCAATATGCCCTTACGCAGTACTAGCGGCTACAAACAACATACCAACCAATAGGGTGGGGTAATGGCTCGTTGTTGGAGCAACCTTCCGATTATCAGAGCGACCATTTACTGCTTTTATCATAAACCAACAGCCTATCTACCGCAAAGGAACAACGCGTGGCTCAAAATAAACTTTTGCTGATCGACAGCAGAGACAATAGCAAATCGCTGAATATTCACTAAACATTTCATGTGAAATAAATGTACTGTACCAAATGTACAATCCTGCTGTTTACTTTTAAACCACAGTTTTATATTCCGAATTCTGGTGCACTGAGTTGTAAGCTGATCTAAAACCCTCTATACCGCAAAGGAACATCGCGTGCCTCAACATAAACTTTTGCGGATCGACAACAAAGACAAATGCAAATTGCTGAATATTCTCTAAACATTTGATGTCAAATAAATGTACTTTACAAAATTTACAATCTTGCTGTTTGCTTTTAAATCACTGTTTCATATTCCGAATTGTGGCGCGCTGTGTTGTGACATAATATGTGTTGTCTTCTGGGTTCTGTGTAAAGTCACTTAGGACTGGAGAGAACTGGGCGCGTTTGATGACACACCCTGTAACGTCACGGAGAGAGGCGGGGAATATGAATGCTTTGATAGTATCAGGCTTAGGGGCGGGAGATATGATTTAGTGTCGCAAAAGCAAGTCAGCCAGGTCAATAGCGCCAGTCATAGGATTATCAAATAATGTCGGCGCACACCAGCCGGATTTATCGTTTCTTTACTGGACAAAAAGTCAGTTGACGCCCATAGGAAATTGTACTATCAGCGGACAAAAGGAGTGGACTTAAAACACTTTCACCCTGACAATGAACAATACAAACAACGTTCTCAGAACACCCCCATTTTGTGTAATTGCAACCATTTCGGGACACCGCAAGTGTTCTTAGAACACATTCAACTAGACAGATTACAATATGGACAGCGTCCTGAGGACACCCCCAGTTTGTGTATTTACGAACAATTAAGTACACCGCGAGTGTTGATAGCTCATTTTTACCTTCCTTGCGAACAAAAATGACACATACTCCGTCCTCTAAACACCCCACCATTTAGTTTATTTACAAAATGTCAGAACAGCCGTGTTCTCCGCGGACAAATCAAACACATCAAAAACGTCTAGCACATAAAAAAACAAAACATTGAACCTATCTCATACTCCCCCACCCTCCCCAAACACTCTTACACACCAACACACGGCACTAAATGCAATTTTTTATCCACGTTTCACTGCGCTGTACGCAGTCGACGGCGAATACAAGATGGCGGGCGCCACAGAAAATCTGACGTGCTCCACGCCCCTCGCCGTCCAATCAGCGAACACGTTGCATGTCTGCGGACATGACGCAAGGCCATGGGCCAATCGGGGTGCTGTCCGCGGAGCAAACAGGGAAGTCCGTCCGCGAAGCGAACACAGATATCACTAATTCTTTTGCCTTATGTTTTGGTCATTTTATAAAAAACTACTGGACGGATTTACACCAAATTTGCAAAAGCACGCTTTCGGGACCAAGCCCCCGCTCCTGCCGCAAATTTGGTGTAAATCCGTCCAGTGGTTTGGCCTGTGGCCGTGCACAAAGTTTTTTCCCATTATGCCTATAGGAAAAAACACAAGTTTTGGGACCCCCCTATAACTTTTCCCCCCCTGGATGAATCCTCACCAAACTTTGCAAAAAAGTATATGGCCCACTCTGAATGTTTTTGCAAAGTTTGGTGAGGATTCGTGCAGGGGGGGAAAAATTTGCTCGCACCTACAGCCCACACCGCTGGACGGACTTTCACCAAATTTGGACCAGGAGCAGCGGCTTGGTCCCAAAAGCGTGCTTTTGCAGATTTGGTGAAAATCCGTCCAGTAGTTTTTTTTTAAAATGACCAAAAAGTAGGGCAAACAAAAATTAGTGATATCTGTGTTCGGTCCGCGGACGGACTTCCCTGTTCGCTCCGCAGACAGGACGGTGATTGGGCCAGCAGCTTGCGTGATGTCCGCGGACATCTGACGTGCTCTCTCATTGGATGCGGTGAAAGCGTGCAGTGCGTCTGGCTTCAGAGATGCCCATCATCTTTCTTGCCCGCCTGAGAGGCTTTGTCAGGTCAGCAGGAGCGTGTCTGTCTCCTGTTCCTCCCACCCCTGCTCATGCCCCGTGTCTGCCCCACCCCCCGCTCATGCCCCGTGTGTCCTTTCTGTCCCCCTGACCCCCGCTCATGCCCCGTGTGTCCTTCCTGTCCCCCCACCCCTGCTTATGCTCCGTGTGTCCCCTGTTCCTCCAGCCCCCCGCTCACGCCATCGCACACAGTGGCCAGCGGAGGGCCGAGGAGCAGGATCTGCCACACTAACTCATGTCTGTGTGGCATGTCCGAGTTTTTGTTTGTCGACCCCACCCCCCGCTCATGCCCCATGTGTCTCTCTCGCCTCCCCGCCGCCCCTTGCTCATGCCCCGTGTGTCTCTCCCCCCACCCCCGCTCATGCCCCGTGTGTCTCTAGCCCTCCCACCCACTCCCCGCTCATGCCCCATGTGTCTCTAGCCCTCCCCCCACCCCCTGCTCATGCCCCGTGTGTCTCTAGCCCTCACACCCACCCCCCGCTCATGCCCCGTGTGTCTCTAGCCCTCCCCTCCACCCCCGCTCATGCTCCGTGTGTCCCCTGTTCCTCCAGCCCCCCGCTCACGCCATCGCACACGGTGGCCAGCGGAGGGCCGAGGAGCAGGATCTGCCGCACGAACTCATGTCCGTGCGGCATGTCCGTGTTTTTGTTTGTCCCCCCCACCCCCCGCTCATGCCCCGTGTGTCTCTCTCCCTCCCTCAACCCCCCGCTCATGCCTCGTATGTCTCTCGAACCTCCCCCCACCCCCGCTCATGCCCCGTGTGTCTCTCTCCCTCCCCGCCACCCCCGCTCATGCCCCGTGTGTCTCTCGACCTCCCCCCACCCCCGCTCATGCCCTGTGTGTTTCTCTCCCCCCCTCCCCCGCTCATGCCCCGTGTGTGTCTCTCCCTCTCCCCACCCCTGCTCATGTCTCGTGTGTCTCTCTCCCTCCCCATCCCCCGCTCATGCCTCGTGTGTCTCTAGCCCTACCACCCACCCCCTGCTTATGCCCTGTGTGTCTCTAGCCCTCCCTCCCACCCCCCGCTCATGCCCCATGTGTCTCTAGCCCTCCCACCCACCCCCCGCTCATGCCCCATGTGTCTCTAGCCCTCCCACCCACCCCCCGCTCATGCCCCGTTTGTTTCTCTATCTCCCTCCCCTCACCCGGCTCATGCCCTGTGTGTGTCTCCCCCCACCCCCGCTCATGCCCCGTGTGTCTCTTGCCCTCCCACCCACCCCCCACTCATGCCTCGTGTGTCTCTAGCCCTCCCACCCACCCCCCGCTCATGCCCTGTGTGTCTCTAGCCTGACCACCCACCCCCCGCTCATGCCCCGTGTGTCTCTAGCCCCCCCATCCACCCCCTGCTCATGCCCCGTGTGTCTCTAGCCCTCCCACCCACCCCCCGCTCATGCCCCGTGTGTCTCTCTCCCTCCACCCACCCCCTGCTCATGCCCTGTGTGTCTCTCCCCCCACCCCCGCTCATGCCCCGTGTGTCTCTTGCCCTCCCACCCACCCCCCACTCATGCCTCGTGTGTCTCTAGCCCTCCCACCCACCCCCCGCTCATGCCCTGTGTGTCTCTAGCCTGACCACCCACCCCCCGCTCATGCCCAGTGTGTCTCTAGCCCCCCCATCCACCCCCTGCTCATGCCCCGTGTGTCTCTAGCCCTCCCACCCACCCCCCGCTCATGCCCCATGTGTCTCTAGCCCTCCCCCCCACCCCCTGCTCATGCCCCGTGTGTCTCTCCCCCCACCACCTGCTCATGCCCCGTGTGTCTCTAGCCCTCCCACCCACCCCCCGCTCATGCCCCGTGTGTCTCTAGCCCTCCCACCCACCCCCCGCTCATGCCTCGTGTGTCTCTAGCCCTCGCGCCCACCCCCCGCTCATGCCCCGTGTGTCTCTCTACGTCCCGCCCACCTCCCGCTCATGCCTCGTGTGTCTCTCTCCCTCCCCCGACCCCCCGCTCATGCCTCGTGTGTCCTTTCTGTCCGCCCCACCCCCGCTCATGCCCCGTGTGTCCTTTCTGTCCTCCCCACCCCTGCTCATGCCCCGTGTGTCCTTCCTGTCCCCCCACCCCTGCTTATGCTCCGTGTGTCCCCTGTTCCTCCAGCCCCCCGCTCACGCCATCACACACAGTGGCTAGCGGAGGGCCGAGGAGCAGGATCTGCCGCACTAACTCATGTCCGTGTGGCATGTCCGTGTTTTTGTTTGTCGACACCACCCCCCGCTCATGCCCCGTGTGTCTCTCTTCCTCCCCCCACCCCCTGCTCATGCCCCGTGTTTCTCTCCCCCCAACCCCGCTCATGCCCCGTGTGTCTCTAGCCCTCCCACCCACCCCCCGCTCATGCCTCGTGTGTCTCTAGACCTCCCACCCACCCCCCGCTCATGCCCCGTGTGTCTCTAGCCCTCCCATCCACCCCCCGCTCATGCGCCATGTGTCTCTAGCCCTCCCCCCCACACCCTGCTCATGCCCCGTGTGTCTCTCCCACAACCACCTGCTCATGCCCCGTGTGTCTCTAGCCCACCCACCCACCCCCCGCTCATTCCCCGTGTGTCTCTGAACCTCCCACCCACCCCCCGCTCATGTATAGTGTGTCTCTAGCCCTCGCGCCCACCCTCCGCTCATGCCCCGTGTGTCTCTCTCTGTCCCGCCCACCTCCCGCTCATGCCTCGTGTGTCTCTCTCCCTCCCCCGACCCCCTGCTCATGCCTCGTGTGTCTCTCTCCCTCCCCCACCCCCCGCTCATGCCCCGTGTGTCTCTCCCCCACCACCTGCTCATGCCCTGTGTGTCACTAGCCCTCCCACCCACCCCCCGCTCATGCCCCGTGTGTCTCTGAACCTCCCACCCACCCCCCGCTCATGTATAGTGTGTCTCTAGCCCTCGCGCCCACCCCCTGCTCATGCCCCGTGTGTCTCTCTCCGTCCCGCCCACCTCCCGCTCATGCCTCGTGTGTCTCTCTCCCTCCCCTGACCCCCGCTCATGCCTCTTGTGTCTCTCTCCCTCCCCCTACCCCTCACTCATGCCCCGTGTGTCTCTAGCCCTCCCACCCACCCCCGCTCATGCCCCGTGTGTCTCTAGCCCTCCCACCCACCCCCAGCTCATGCCCCGTGTGTCTCTAGCCCTCACACCCACCCCCCGCTCATGCCCTGTGTGTCTCTAGCTCTCCCCCCCACCCCCGCTCATGCTCCGTGTGTCCCCTGTTCCTCCAGCCCCCCGCTCACGCCATCGCACACGGTGGCCAGCGGAGGGCCGAGGAGCAGGATCTGCCGCACGAACTCATGTCCGTGCGGCATGTCCGTGTTTTTGTTTGTAGCCCCCACCCCCCGCTCATGCCCCGTGTGTCTCTCTCCCTCCCCCCACCCCCCGCTCATGCCTCGTGTGTCTCTCGAACCTCCCCCCACCCCCGCTCATGCCCCGTGTGTCTCTCTCCCTCCCCCCCACCCCCGCTCATGCCCCGTGTGTCTCTCGACCTCCCCCACCCCCGCTCATGCCCTGTGTGTTTCTCTCCCCCCCACCCCCGCTCATGCCCCGTGTGTGTCTCTCCCTCCCCCCACCCCTGCTCATGTCTCGTGTGTCTCTCTCCCTCCCCCCCACCCCTGCTCATGCCCCGTGTGTCTCTCGACCTCCCCCACCCCCGCTCATGCCCTGTGTGTTTCTCTCCCCCCCACCCCCGCTCATGCCCCGTGTGTGTCTCTCCCTCCCCCCACCCCTGCTCATGTCTCGTGTGTCTCTCTCCCTCCCCATCCCCCGCTCATGCCTTGTGTGTCTCTAGCCCTCCAACCCACCCCCCGCTCATCCCTGTGTGTCTCTAGCCCTCCCACCCACCCCCCGCTCATGCCCCATGTGTCTCTAGCCCTCCCACCCACCCCTCGCTCATGCCCCGTTTGTTTCTCTCCCTCCCCCCACCCCCGCTCATGCCCTGTGTGTGTCTCGACCTCCTCCCCACCCCCGCTCATGCTCCGTGTGTCCCCTGTTCCTCCAGCCCCCCGCTCACGCCATCGCACACGGTGGCCAGCGGAGGGCCGAGGAGCAGGATCTGCCGCACGAACTCATGTCCGTGCGGCATGTCCGTGTTTTTGTTTGTCCCCCCACCCTCTGCTCATGCCCCGTGTGTCTCTCTCCCTCCACCCACCCCCTGCTCATGCCCTGTGTGTCTCTCCCCCCACCCCCGCTCATGCCCCGTGTGTCTCTAGCCCTCCCACCCACCCCCCACTCATGCCTCGTGTGTCTCTAGCCCTCCCACCCACCCCCCGCTCATGCCCCGTGTGTCTCTAGCCTGACCACCCAATCCCCAACTCATGCCCCGTGTGTCTCTAGCCCCCCCATCCACCCCCTGCTCATGCCCCTTGTGTCTCTAGCCCTCCCACCCACCCTCCGCTCATGCCCCGTGTGTCTCTAGCCCTCCCCCCCACCCCCTGCTCATGCCCCGTGTGTCTCTCCCCCCACCACCTGCTCATGCCCCGTGTGTCTCTAGCCCTCTCACCCACCCCCCGCTCATGCTCCGTGTGTCTCTAGACCTCCCACCCACCCCCCGCTCATGCCTCGTGTGTCTCTAGCCCTCGCGCCCACCCCCCGCTCATGCCCCGTGTGTCTCTCTACGTCCCGCCCACCTCCCGCTCATGCCTCGTGTGTCTCTCTCCCTCCCCCGACCCCCCGCTCATGCCTCGTGTGTCCTTTCTGTCCCCCCCACCCCCGCTCATGCCCCGTGTGTCCTTTCTGTTCCCCCACCCCCGCTCATGCCCCGTGTGTCCTTCTTGTCCCCCACCCCTGCTTATGCTCCGTGTGTCCCCTGTTCCTCCAGCCCCCCGCTCACGCCATCGCACACAGTGGCCAGCAGAGGGCCGAGGAGCAGGATCTGCCGCACTAACTCATGTCCGTGTGGCATGTCCGTGTTTTTGTTTGTCGACCCCACCCCCCGCTCATGCCCCGTGTGTCTCTCTCCCTCCCCCCACCCCCTGCTCATGCCCCGTGTGTCTCTCCCCCCACCCCCGCTCATGCCCCGTGTGTCTCTAGCCCTCCCACCCACCCCCCGCTCATGCCTCGTGTGTCTCTAGCCCTCCCACCCACCCCCCGCTCATGC
Source organism: Ambystoma mexicanum (assembly GCF_040938575.1). NCBI lineage: Eukaryota > Metazoa > Chordata > Amphibia > Caudata > Ambystomatidae > Ambystoma > Ambystoma mexicanum. The sequence goes on from NC_090928.1 coordinate 553,078,715, forward strand.
CCCGTGTGTCTCTAGCCTGACCACCCACCCCCTGCTCATGCCCCGTGTGTCTCTAGCCCTCCCATCCACCCCCCGCTCATGCCCCATGTGTCTCTAGCCCTCCCCCGCTCCCCCTGCTCATGCCCTGTGTGTCTCTCCCCCCACCACCTGCTCATGCCCCGTGTGTCTCTAAAACCTCCCACCCACCCCCCGCTCATGCCCCGTGTGTCTCTGAACCTCCCACCCACCCCACGCTCATGTATAGTGTGTCTCTAGCCCTCGTGCCCACCCCCTGCTCATGCCCCGTGTGTCTCTCTCTGTACCGCCCACCTCCCGCTCATGCCTCGTGTGTCTCTCTCCCTCCCCCGACCCCCCGCTCATGCCTCGTGTGTCTCTCTCCCTCCCCCCACCCCTCGCTCATGCCCCGTGTGTCTCTCCCCCCACCACCTGCTCATGCCTCGTTTGGCTCTAGCCCTCCCACCCACCCCCCGCTCATGCCCCGTGTGTCTCTGAACCTCCCACCCACCCCCCGCTCATGTATAGTGTGTCTCTAGCCCTCGCGCCCACCCCTCGCTCATGCCCCGTGTGTCTCTCTCCGTCCCGCCCACCTCCCGCTCATGCCTCGTGTGTCTCTCTCCCTCCCCCGACCCCCCGCTCATGCCTCGTGTGTCTCTCTCCCGCCCCCCACCCCTTGCTCATGCCCCGTGTGTCTCTAGCCCTCCCACCCACCCCCGCTCCTGCCCCGTGTGTCTCTAGCCCTCCCACCCACCCCCAGCTCATGCCCCGTGTGTCTCTAGCCCTCACACCCACCCCCCGCTCATGCCCCGTGTGTCTCTAGCCCTCCCCCCCACCCCTGCTCATGCTCCGTGTGTCCCCTGTTCCTCCAGCCCCCCGCTCACGCCATCGCACACGGTGGCCAGCGGAGGGCCGAGGAGCAGGATCTGCCGCACGAACTCATGTCCGTGCGGCATGTCCGTGTTTTTGTTTGCCCCCCCACCCCCCGCTCATGCCCCGTGTGTCTCTCTCCCTCCCCCCACCCCCCGCTCATGCCTCGTGTGTCTCTCGAACCTCCCCCCACCCCCGCTCATGCCCCATGTGTCTCTCTCCCTCCCCCCCACCCCCGCTCATGCCCCGTGTGTCTCTCGACCTCCCCCCACCCCCGCTCATGCCCTGTGTGTTTCTCTCCCCACCACCCCCGCTCATGCCCCGTGTGTGTCTCTCCCTCCCCCCACCCCTGCTCATGTCTCGTGTGTCTCTCTCCCTCCCCATCCCCCGCTCATGCCTCGTGTGTCTCTAGCCCTCCCACCCACCCCCCGCTCATGCCCTGTGTGTCTCTAGCCCTCCCACCCACCTCTGCTCATGCCCCATGTGTCTCTAACCCTCCCACCCACCCCCAGCTCATGCCCCATGTGTCTCTAGCCCTCCCACCCACCCCCCGCTAATGCCCCATTTGTTTCTCTCCCTCCCCCCCACCCCCGCTCATGCCCTGTGTGTGTCTCTCCCTCCCCCCCACCCCCGCTCATGCTCCGTGTGTCCCCTGTTCCTCCAGCCCCCCGCTCATGCCATCGTACACGGTGGCCAGCGGAGGGCCGAGGAGCAGGATCTGCCGCACGAACTCATGTCCGTGCGGCATGTCCGTGTTTTTGTTTGTCCCCCCCACCCCCCGCTCATGCCCCGTGTGTCTCTCTCCCTCCACCCACCCCCTGCTCATGCCCTGTGTGTCTCTCCCCCCACCCCCGCTCATGCCCCGTGTGTCTGTAGCCCTCCCACCCACCCCCCACTCATGCCTCGTGTGTCTCTAGCCCTCCCACCCACCCCCCGCTCATGCCCCGTGTGTCTCTAGCCTGACCACCCACCCCCCGCTCATGCCTCGTGTGTCTCTAGCCCTCGCGCCCACCCCCCGCTCATGCCCCGTGTGTCTCTCTACGTCCCGTCCACCTCCCGCTCATGCCTCGTGTGTCTCTCTCCCTCTCCCGACCCCCCGCTCATGCCCCGTGTGTCCTTTCTGTCCTCCCCACCCCCGCTCATGCCCCGTGTGTCCTTCCTGTCCCCCACCCCTGCTTATGCTCCGTGTGTCCCCTGTTCCTCCAGCCCCCCGCTCACGCCATCACACACAGTGGCTAGCGGAGGGCCGAGGAGCAGGATCTGCCGCACTAACTCATGTCCGTGTGGCATGTCCGTGTTTTTGTTTGTCGACACCACCCCCCGCTCATGCCCCGTGTGTCTCTCTTCCTCCCCCCACCCCCTGCTCATGCCCCGTGTTTCTCTCCCCCCACCCCCGCTCATGCCCCGTGTTTCTCTCCCCCCACCCCCGCTCATGCCCCGTGTGTCTCTAGCCCTCCCACCCACCCCCCGCTCATGCCTCGTGTGTCTCTAGCCCTCCCACCCACCCCCCGCTCATGCCCCGTGTGTCTCTAGCATGACCACCCACCCCCCGCTCATGCCCCGTGTGTCTCTAGCCCTCCCATCCACCCCCCGCTCATGCGCCATGTGTCTCTAGCCCTCCCCCCCACACCCTGCTCATGCCCCGTGTGTCTCTCCCCCAACCACCTGCTCATGCCCCGTGTGTCTCTAGCCCACCCACCCACCCCCCGCTCATTCCCCGTGTGTCTCTGAACCTCCCACCCACCCCCCGCTCATGTATAGTGTGTCTCTAGCCCTCGCGCCCACCCTCCGCTCATGCCCCGTGTGTCTCTCTCTGTCCCGCCCACCTCCCGCTCATGCCTCGTGTGTCTCTCTCCCTCCCCCACCCCTCGCTCATGCCCCGTGTGTCTCTCCCCCACCACCTGCTCATGCCCTGTGTGTCACTAGCCCTCCCACCCACCCCCCGCTCATGCCCCGTGTGTCTCTGAACCTCCCACCCACCCCCCGCTCATGTATAGTGTGTCTCTAGCCCTCGCGCCCACCCCCTGCTCATGCCCCGTGTGTCTCTCTCCGTCCCGCCCACCTCCCGCTCATGCCTCGTGTGTCTCTCTCCCTCCCCTGACCCCCGCTCATGCCTCTTGTGTCTCTCTCCCTCCCCCTACCCCTCACTCATGCCCCGTGTGTCTCTAGCCCTCCCACCCACCCCCGCTCATGCCCCGTGTGTCTCTAGCCCTCCCACCCACCCCCAGCTCATGCCCCGTGTGTCTCTAGCCCTCACACCCACCCCCCGCTCATGCCCTGTGTGTCTCTAGCTCTCCCCCCCACCCCCGCTCATGCTCCGTGTGTCCCCTGTTCCTCCAGCCCCCCGCTCACGCCATCGCACACGGTGGCCAGCGGAGGGCCGAGGAGCAGGATCTGCCGCACGAACTCATGTCCGTGCGGCATGTCTGTGTTTTTGTTTGTAGCCCCCACCCCCCGCTCATGCCCCGTGTGTCTCTCTCCCTCCCCCCACCCCCTGCTCATGCCTCGTGTGTCTCTCGAACCTCCCCCCACCCCCGCTCATGCCCCGTGTGTCTCTCTCCCTCCCCCCCACCCCCGCTCATGCCCCGTGTGTCTCTCGACCTCCCCCACCCCCGCTCATGCCCTGTGTGTTTCTCTCCCCCCCACCCCCGCTCATGCCCCGTGTGTGTCTCTCCCTCCCCCCACCCCTGCTCATGTCTCGTGTGTCTCTCTCCCTCCCCATCCCCCGCTCATGCCTTGTGTGTCTCTAGCCCTCCAACCCACCCCCCGCTCATCCCTGTGTGTCTCTAGCCCTCCCACCCACCCCCCGCTCATGCCCCATGTGTCTCTAGCCCTCCCACCCACCCCTCGCTCATGCCCCGTTTGTTTCTCTCCCTCCCCCCCACCCCCGCTCATGCCCTGTGTGTGTCTCGACCTCCCCCCCACCCCCGCTCATGCTCCGAGTGTCCCCTGTTCCTCCAGCCCCCCGCTCACGCCATCGCACACGGTGGCCAGCGGAGGGCCGAGGAGCAGGATCTGCCGCACGAACTCATGTCCGTGCGGCATGTCCGTGTTTTTGTTTGTCCCCCCACCCTCTGCTCATGCCCCGTGTGTCTCTCTCCCTCCACCCACCCCCTGCTCATGCCCTGTGTGTCTCTCCCCCCACCCCCGCTCATGCCCCGTGTGTCTCTAGCCCTCCCACCCACCCCCCACTCATGCCTCGTGTGTCTCTAGCCCTCCCACCCACCCCCCGCTCATGCCCCGTGTGTCTCTAGCCTGACCACCCAATCCCCAACTCATGCCCCGTGTGTCTCTAGCCCCCCCATCCACCCCCTGCTCATGCCCCTTGTGTCTCTAGCCCTCCCACCCACCCTCCGCTCATGCCCCGTGTGTCTCTAGCCCTCCCCCCCACCCCCTGCTCATGCCCCGTGTGTCTCTCCCCCCACCACCTGCTCATGCCCCGTGTGTCTCTAGCCCTCTCACCCACCCCCCGCTCATGCTCCGTGTGTCTCTAGACCTCCCACCCACCCCCGCTCATGCCTCGTGTGTCTCTAGCCCTCGCGCCCACCCCCCGCTCATGCCCCGTGTGTCTCTCTACGTCCCGCCCACCTCCCTCTCATGCCTCGTGTGTCTCTCTCCCTCCCCCGACCCCCCGCTCATGCCTCGTGTGTCCTTTCTGTCCCCCCCACCCCCGCTCATGCCCCGTGTGTCCTTTCTGTTCCCCCACCCCCGCTCATGCCCCGTGTGTCCTTCTTGTCCCCCACCCCTGCTTATGCTCCGTGTGTCCCCTGTTCCTCCAGACCCCCGCTCACGCCATCGCACACAGTGGCCAGCAGAGGGCCGAGGAGCAGGATCTGCCGCACTAACTCATGTCCGTGTGGCATGTCCGTGTTTTTGTTTGTCGACCCCACCCCCCGCTCATGCCCCGTGTGTCTCTCTCCCTCCCCCCACCCCCTGCTCATGCCCCGTGTGTCTCTCCCCCCACCCCCGCTCATGCCCCGTGTGTCTCTAGCCCTCCCACCCACCCCCCGCTCATGCCTCGTGTGTCTCTAGCCCTCCCACCCACCCCCCGCTCATGCCCCGTGTGTCTCTAGCCTGACCACCCACCCCCTGCTCATGCCCCGTGTGTCTCTAGCCCTCCCATCCACCCCCCGCTCATGCCCCATGTGTCTCTAGCCCTCCCCCGCTACCCCTGCTCATGCCCTGTGTGTCTCTCCCCCCACCACCTGCTCATGCCCCGTGTGTCTCTAAAACCTCCCACCCACCCCCCGCTCATGCCCCGTGTGTCTCTGAACCTCCCACCCACCCCCCGCTCATGTATAGTGTGTCTCTAGCCCTCGCGCCCACCCCCTGCTCATGCCCCGTGTGTCTCTCTCCGTACCGCCCACCTCCCGCTCATGCCTCGTGTGTCTCTCTCCCTCCCCCGACCCCCCGCTCATGCCTCGTGTGTCTCTCTCCCTCCCCCCACCCCTCGCTCATGCCCCGTGTGTCTCTCCCCCCACCACCTGCTCATGCCTCGTTTGGCTCTAGCCCTCCCACCCACCCCCCGCTCATGCCCCGTGTGTCTCTGAACCTCCCACCCACCCCCGCTCATGTATAGTGTGTCTCTAGCCCTCGCGCCCACCCCTCGCTCATGCCCCGTGTGTCTCTCTCCGTCCCGCCCACCTCTCGCTCATGCCTCGTGTGTCTCTCTCCCTCCCCCGACCCCCCGCTCATGCCTCGTGTGTCTCTCTCCCGCCCCCCACCCCTTGCTCATGCCCCGTGTGTCTCTAGCCCTCCCACCCACACCCGCTCCTGCCCCGTGTGTCTCTAGCCCTCCCACCCACCCCCAGCTCATGCCCCGTGTGTCTCTAGCCCTCACACCCACCCCCCGCTCATGCCCCATGTGTCTCTAGCCCTCCCCCCCACCCCTGCTCATGCTCCGTGTGTCCCCTGTTCCTCCAGCCCCCCGCTCACGCCATCGCACACGGTGGCCAGCGGAGGGCCGAGGAGCAGGATCTGCCGCACGAACTCATGTCCGTGCGGCATGTCCGTGTTTTTGTTTGCCCCCCCACCCCCCGCTCATGCCCCGTGTGTCTCTCTCCCTCCCCCCACCCCCCGCTCATGCCTCGTGTGTCTCTCGAATCTCCCCCCACCCCCGCTCATGCCCCGTGTGTCTCTCTCCCTCCCCCCCACCCCCGCTCATGCCCCGTGTGTCTCTCGACCTCCCCCCACCCCCGCTCATGCCCTGTGTGTTTCGCTCCCCACCACCCCCGCTCATGCCCCGTGTGTGTCTCTCCCTCCCCCCACCCCTGCTCATGTCTCGTGTGTCTCTCTCCCTCCCCATCCCCCGCTCATGCCTCGTGTGTCTCTAGCCCTCCCACCCACCCCCCGCTCATGCCCTGTGTGTCTCTAGCCCTCCCACCCACCTCTGCTCATGCCCCATGTGTCTCTAACCCTCCCACCCACCCCCAGCTCATGCCCCATGTGTCTCTAGCCCTCCCACCCACCCCCCGCTCATGCCCCGTTTGTTTCTCTCCCTCCCCCCCACCCCCGCTCATGCCCTGTGTGTGTCTCTCCCTCCCCCCCACCCCCGCTCATGCTCCGTGTGTCCCCTGTTCCTCCAGCCCCCCGCTCATGCCATCGTACACGGTGGCCAGCGGAGGGCCGAGGAGCAGGATCTGCCGCACGAACTCATGTCCGTGCGGCATGTCCGTGTTTTTGTTTGTCCCCCCCACCCCCCGCTCATGCCCCGTGTGTCTCTCTCCCTCCACCCACCCCCTGCTCATGCCCTGTGTGTCTCTCCCCCCACCCCCGCTCATGCCCCGTGTGTCTGTAGCCCTCCCACCCACCCCCCACTCATGCCTCGTGTGTCTCTAGCCCTCCCACCCACCCCCCGCTCATGCCCCGTGTGTCTCTAGCCTGACCACCCACCCCCCGCTCATGCCCCGTGTGTCTCTAGCCAACCCCCCACCCCCTGCTCATGCCCCGTGTGTCTCTCCCCCCACCCCCGCACATGCCCGTGTGTCTCTAGACCTCCCACCCACCCCCCGCTCATGCCCCGTGTGTCTCTAGCCCTCCCACCCACCCCCCGCTCATGCCTCGTGTGTCTCTAGCCCTCGTGCCCACCCCCCGCTCATGCCCCGTGTGTCTCTCTCCGTCCCGCCCACCTCCCGCTCATGCCTTGTGTGTCTCACTCCCTCCCCCGACCCCCCGCTCATGCATCGTGTGTCTCTCTCCCTCCCCCCACCCCTCGCTCATGCCCCGTGTGTCTCTAGATCTCCCACCCACCCCCGCTCATGCCCCGTGTGTCTCTAGCCCTCCCACCCACCCCCAGCTCATGCCCCATGTGTCTTTAGCCCTCCCACCCACCCCCCGCTCATGCCCCGTGTGTCTCTAGATCTCCCCCCCACCCCAGCTCATGCTCCGTGTGTCCCCTGTTCCTCCAGCCCCCCGCTCACGCCATCGCACACGGTGGCCAGCGGAGGGCCGAGGAGCAGGATCTGCCGCACAAACTCATGTCCGTGCGGCATGTCCGTGTTTTTGTTTGTCCCCCTGACCCCCCGCTCACGCCCCGTGTGTCTCTCTCCCTCCCCCCACCCCCCGCTCATGCCTCGTTTGTCTCTCGAACCTCCCCCCACCCCCGCTCATGCCCCGTGTGTCTCTCTCCCTCCTCCCCACCCCCGCTCATGCCCCGTGTGTCTCTCGACCTCCCCCCACCCCCGCTCATGCCCTGTGTGTTTATCTCCCCCCCACCCCCGCTCATTCCCCGTGTGTGTCTCTCCCTCCCCCCACCCCTGCTCATGTCTCGTGTGTCTCTCTCCCTCCCCCCATCCCCCGCTCATGCCTCGTGTGTCTCTAGCCCTCCCACCAACCCCCCGCTCATGTCCCGTGTGTCTCTAGCTCTCCCACCCACCCCCCGCTCATGCCCCGTGTGTCTCTAGCCCTCCCACCCACCCCCCACTCATGCCCCATGTGTCTCTAGCCCTCCCACCCACCCCCCGCTCATGCCCCGTTTGTTTCTCTCCCTCCCCCCACCCCCGCTCATGCCCTGTGTGTGTCTCTCCCTCCCCCCCACCCCCTGCTCATGCCCCATGTGTCTCTCCCCCCACCCCCGCTCATGCCCCGTGTGTCTCTAGCCCTCCCACCCACCCCCCGCTCATGCCTCGTGTGTCTCTAGCCCTCCCACCCACCCCCTGCTCATGCCCCGTGTGTCTCTAGCCCGACCACCCACCCCCCACTCATGCCCCGTGTGTCTCTAGCCCTCCCACCCAACCCCCGCTCATGCCCCGTGTGCTCGATCCCTCCCACCAACTCCCTGCTCATGCCCCGTGTGTCTCTCCCCTCCCCCCCACCCCCTGCTCATGCCCCGTGTGTCTCTATCCCTCCCACCCCCCCACTCATGCCCCGTGTGTCTATCCCCTCCTGCCCACCCCCGCTCATGCCCCGTGTGTCTATCCCCTCCCGCCCACCCCCGCTCATGCCCCGTGTGTCTCTCCCCCTCCCCCCCACCCCCCCGCTCATGCCCCGTGTGTCTCTATCCCCTCCCGCCCACCCCCCGGTCACGCTCCGTGTGTCTCTCCCCCTCCCACCCAACCCCCGCTCATGCCCCGTGTCTCCCTGCTGTTACCCCCAACCCCTGCTCATGCCCTGTGTCTCTCTCTCCTGTTACCCCCCACCCCCCTCTCATGCCCCGTGTATCTCTCCTGTTAACCCCCACCCCCCTTTCATGCCCCGTGTCTCTCTCCTGTTACCCCCACCGCCTCTCATGCCCCGTGTCTCTCTCCTGTTGCCCCCACCCCCGATCATGCCCCGTGTCTCCCTGCTGTTTCCCCCCATGCCCCTCTCATGCCCTGTGTCTCTCTCCTGTTACCCCCACCCCCCTCTCATGCCCTGTGTCTCTCCTGTTACCCCCACTGCCTCTCATGCCCCGTGTCTCTCTCCTGTTACCCCCCACTGCCTCTCATGCCCCGTGTCTCTCTCCTGTTACCCCCCACTCCCCTCTCATGCCCCGTGTCTCTCTCCTGTTACCCCCCACAGCCTCTCATGCCCTGTGTGTCTCTCCTGTTGCCCCCACGCCCCGGTCATGCCCCGTGTCTGCATGCTGTTTCCCCCCACCCCCCTCTCATGCCCCGTGTCTCTCTCTTGTTACCCCCACCCCCCTCTCATGCCCTGTGTCTCTCTCCTGTTGCCCCCACCCCCCGGTCATGCCCTGTGTCTCCCTCCTGTTGCCCCCACCCCCGCTCATGCCCCGTGTCTCTCTTCTGTTACCCCCCACCCCCCTCTCATGCCCCGTGTCTCCCTCATTTTCCCCCGCCCCACGCTCATGCCCTGTGTTTCCCTGCTGTTGCCCCCCACCACGCGCTCGTGCCCCGTGTCTGTCTCCTGTTACCCCCCGCTCATGCCCCGTGTCTCTCTCCTGTTGCCCCCCACCCCCCGGTCATGTCCCGTGTCTCCCTTCTGTTGCCCCCAGTCATGTCCCGTGTCTCCCTGCTGTTGCCCTCCCACCCCCCTCTCATGCCCCGTGTCTCTCTCCTGTTACCCCTCACCCCCTCTCATGCCCCGTGTCTCCCTGCTGTTGCCCCCCACCCCCGCTCATGCCCCGTGTCTCCCTGCTGTTGCCACCTACCCCCGCTCAAGCCCCACGTCTCCCCTGTTCCACCCCACCCCCGCTCATGCCGTGTCTCCCTCCTTTTCTCCCCCACCCCCGCTCATGCCCCGTGTTTTCCCTGTTCCCCCCACCCCACGCTCATGCCCCGTGTGTCCCCTGTTCCCCCCACCCCCTGCTCATGCCCCGTGTCTCCCTGCTGTTGCCCCCCACCCCGTCTCATGCCCCGTGTTTCTCTCCTGTTACCCCCCACCCCCCCTCATGCCTTGTGTCTCTCTCCTGTTCCCCCCACCCCCCGGTCATGCCCCGTGTCTCCCTGCTGTTGCCCCCCACCCCCCGCTCATGCCCCGTGTCTCTCTCTCCTGTTACCCCCCGCTCATGCCCCGTGTCTCCCTGCTGTTGCCCCCCACACCCCGCTCACGCCCCGTGTCTCTCTCCTTTTACCCCCCACGCCCCTCTCATGCCCCGTGTCTCTCTCCTGTTGCCCCCCACCCCACGGTCATGCCCTGTGTCTCCCTGCTGTTGCCCCCCACCCCCACTCATGCCCCGTGTCTCTCTCCTGTTACCCCCCACCCCCCTCTCATGCCCCGTGTCTCTCTCCTGTTGCCCCCCACCCCCCGGTCATGCCCTGTGTCTCCCTGCTGTTCCCCCCAACCCCTGCTCATGCCCCGTGTCTCCCTGCTGTTGCCCCCCACCCCCCTCTAATGCCCCGTGTCTCTCTCCTGTTACCCTCCCACCCCCCTCTCATGCCCCGTTACTCTCTCCTATTCCCCCCACCCCCCGGTCATGCCCCGTGTCTCCCTGCTGTTGCCCCCCGCTCATGCCCATGTCTCTCTCCTGTTACCCCCCACCCCCTCTCATGCCCCGTGTCTCCCTGCTGTTGCCCCCCACCCCCCGCTCACGCCCCGTGTCTCTCTCCTGTTACCCCCCACGCCCCTCTCATGCCCCGTGTCTCTCTCTTGTTGCCCCCCACCCCACGGTCATGCCCTGTGTCTCCCTGCTGTTGCCCCCCACCCCCACTCATGCCCCGTGTCTCTCTCCTGTTACCCCCTACCCCCGGTCATGCCCCGTGTCTCCCTGCTGTTCCCCCCACCCCCTGCTCATGCCCCGTGTCTCCCTGCTGTTGCCCCCCACCCCCCTCTCATGCCCTGTGTCTCTCTCCTGTTACCCTCCCACCCCCCTCTCATGCCCCGTGTCTCTCTCCTGTTCCCCCCACCCCCCGGTCATGCCCCGTGTCTCCCTGCTGTTGCCCCCCACCCCCCGCTCATGCCCCATGTCTCTCTCCTGTTACCCCCCACTCATGCCCTGTGTCTCCCTGCTGTTGCCCCCCACCCCCGCTCACACCCCGTGTCTCTCTCCTGTTACCCCCCACCCCCCTCTCATGCCCCGTGTCTCTCTCCTGTTGCCCCCACCCCACGGTCATGCCCTGTGTCTCCCTGCTGTTGCCCCCCACCCCCCACTCATGCCCCGTGTCTATCTCCTGTTACCCCCTACCCCCAGTCATGCCCCGTGTCTCCCTGCTGTTACCCCCCACCCCCGCTCATGCCCGTGTCTCTCTCCTGTTCCCCCACACCCCCACTCGTGCCCTGTGTGTCTCTCCTGTTGCCCCCCACCCCCCGCTCATGCCCCGTGTCTCCCCTGTTCCCCCCACCCCCTGCTCATGCCCTGTGTCTCCTTGCTGTTGCCCCCACCCCCGCTCATGCCCCATGTTTCCATGCTGTTGCCCCCGCGCTCATGCCCCGTGTCTGTCTCCTGTTACCCCCACCCCCTCTCATGCCCTGTGTCTCTATCCTGTTACCCCCCACCCCCTCTAATGCCCCGTGTCTCTCTCCTGTTACCCCACCCCCCTCTCATGCCCCGTGTCTCCCTGCTGTTGCCCCCACCCCCTGCTCATTCCCTGTGTCTCTCCCCTGTTACCCCCTACCCCCCGCTCATGCCCCGTGTCTCCCCTGTTCCCCCCACCCCCCGCTCATGCCCTGTGTCTCTCTCATGTTACCCCCCACCTCCCGCTCATGCCCCGTGTCTCTCTCCTGTTGCCCCCACCCCCCGGTCATGCCCCGTGTCTCCCTCCTGTTGCCCCCACCCCCCACTCATGCCCCGTGTCTCTCTTCTGTTAGCCCCCACCCCCTCTCATGCCCAGTGTCTCCCTCATTTTCCCACCGCCCCCCGCTCATGCCCCGTGTCTCCCTGCTGTTGCCCCCCACCACCCGCTCATGCCCCGTGTCTGTCTCCTGTTACCCCCGCTCATGCCCCGTGTCTCTCTCCTGTTGCCCCCCACCCCCCGGTCATGTCCCTTATCTCCCTTCTGTTGCCCCCATCCCCCGGTCATGTCCCGTGTCTCCCTGCTGTTGCCCTCCCACCCCCTCTCATGCCCCGTGTCTCTCTCCTGTTACCCGTCACCCCCCTCTCATGCCCCATGTTTCCCTGCTGTTGCCCCCCACCCCCCGCTCATGCCCCGTGTCTCCCTGCTGTTGCCCCCCACCCCCGCTCATGCCCCGTGTCTCCCCTGTTCCACCCCACCGCCGTTCATGCCGTGTCTCCCTCCTTTTCTCCCCCACCCCCGCTCATGCCCCGTGTTTTCCCTGTTCCCCCACCCCACGCTCATGCCCCGTGTGTCCCCTGTTCCCCCCACCCCCTGCTCATACCCTGTGTCTCCCTGCTGTTGCCCCCCACCCCCCTCTCATGCCCTGTGTCTCTCTCCTGTTACCCTCCACCCCCCTCTCATGCCCTGTGTCTCTCTCCTGTTCCCCCCACCCCGGTCATGCCCCGTGTCTCCCTGCTGTTGCCCCCCACCCCCCGCTCATGCCCCGTGTCTCTCTCCTGTTACCCCCCACCCCCCACTCATGCCCCGTGTCTCCCTGCTGTTGCCCCCCACCCCCGCTCACACCCCGTGTCTCTCTCCTGTTACTCCCACCCCCCTCTCATGCCCCGTGTCTCTCTCCTGTTGCCCCCACCCCACGGTCATGCCCTGTGTCTCCCTGCTGTTGCCCCCCATGCCCACTCATGCCCCGTGTCTCTCTCCTGTTACCCCCTATCCCCCGGTCATGCCCCGTGTCTCCCTGCGGTTCCCCCCACCCCCTGCTCATGCCCCGTGTCTCCCTGCTGTTGCCCCCCACCCCCCTCTCATGCCCTGTGTCTCTCTCCTGTTACCCCCCACCCCCCTCTCATGCCCTGTGTCTCTATCTTGTTCCCCCCACCCCCCGGTCATGCCCCGTGTCTCCCTGCTGTTGTCCCCCAACCCCCGTGCATGCCCTGTGCCTCTCTCCTGTTACCCCCCACCCCTGCTCATGCCCCGTGTCTCCCTGCTGTTGCCCCCCACCCCCCGCTCACGCCCCGTGTCTCTCTCCTGTTACCCCCCACCCCCTCTCATGCCCCGTGTCTCTCTCCTGTTGCCCCCACCCCACGGTCATGCCCTGTGTCTCCCTGCTGTAGCCCCCCACTCATGCCCTGTGTCTATCTCATGTTACCCCCTACCCCCGGTCATGCCCCGTGTCTCCCTTCTGTTATCCCCCACCCCCGCTCATGCCCGTGTCTCTCTCCTGTTCCCCCCAACCCCCACTCGTGCCCTGTGTGTCTCTCCTGTTGCCCCCCACCCCCCGCTCATGCCCCGTGTCTCCCCTTTCCCCCCCACCCCCTGCTCATGCCCTGTGTCTCTCTCCTGTTACCCCCCACCCCCTCTCATGCCCCGTGTCTCTCTCGTGTTGCCCCCCACCCCCCGATCATGCCCCGTGTCTCCCTGCTGTTTTCTCCCACCCCCCGCTCATGCCCCATGTCTCTCTCCTGTTACCCCCCTCTCATGCCCCGTGTCTCTCTCCTGTAACCCCCCAGCCCCCTCTCATGCCCCGTGTCTCCCTCGTGTTCCCCTCACCCCCCGCTCATGCCCTGTGTCTCCCTGCTGTTGCCCCCCACCACCCGCTCATGCCCTGTGTCTCTCTCCTTTTCCCCCCCACCCCCCGATCATGCCCTGTTGTGTTCTCTTTATACACCCCGCCTTCCCTTTCCATGGTGGCCATCTTGGTAAAAGATTTTCCTTCCTGCACGGCGTCCTGGTTTGGGAAGAAAAATCTTTTTTTTACTACCTGGGGTTCCTACTTTGAGGACCTAAGATGCTAGTGGTCTTCATCTATTGAAAAGGATGTTATGGTGACGTTGCACTAATAAAAACCTATGAAATTCAATGAAAAAACGTTGTTAAAGGGACGTTATGGTTAAGTTGCGCTACTAAAAACCTATGAAATTCAGTGAAAAACCTTTGTTAAAGGGACGTTATGGTTCCAAGTAAAACCGAAAAACCCTTGAAATTCGCCAGTTATGGTAATCTAAGCAACCATAACTCGCGCCACCACCGTGCACTGCTAAGACTAACACCCACGACATCAAAGATGACATCACAAATGTCATTGATGACATCACTGATGACATCACATGTCTGGCTCACTCTTTTTTCTTTTGCTGACATATCTAGGCCATATGGTTTTCTTCAGTAACAGTCAGAAACTAAAACAGGTATTTTATTTGTAGACGTATCCTTCAAGTAGGTTCTTACAGTAATTCCCTTAGAGTCCAGTCACATCATATGAAACATATACATAGGGGAAGACACAAGCTTGAAAGACAGCAATTCTTTTTGTGCATAAAGATAATCAATAAACTTATCAGCACTTTCTGATAGTTCTGTTGTTTTTTTTATGGCTGTACTTTCCCTGTACATGGTCATATTTGTATACATTGTACTCACACTACTTTCCTTAGGGTCCAATCACATCAAGTGATACATATACATAAGGTAAATAGCAGCTTTGAAACAGCAATTATGTGTTTGCATGAAAATAATCAGTTAGGTTATGAATTGTTTCTGCTACTACTTGTGCTTTTTTGCTAACTTCACTTTCCCTGTATATACCCACATAGCTATGTGTTCTTGTCTCTTTGTGTTTTGTCTATAGTAATGCAATTATGTAATACATGGGTTTTATTAGCTACTTATTACATATTTCACAGTACACAAAAATCTATTAAGAAAACAATTATCATTTCATTATTCAACATATTAACATTACCAATATTATACCTTCATCTTGTACGCTGCACACAATGCTATGTTTCTGCATGAGTAGCTTAGTATACTAGACAGAACCCCATTGTAACGCTCACCTGATTCCCACAGAGGCGCTGACCCATTCTGGACTGCTACCAATTCTTCTACAGTAAAGCGCAGGGCCCGGAAGGTGGACTGGACTGGCCCTCCCCCGAATCTCGTCTGTCTGGCTCGTAGAATAATTTTTCTGTAGGTGGGAAAGAGGGAGTTAATATCTGCTGGAAAGAGTATCTGCTCCCCCCTATGTCCCCCTTCTAAATCCCCTTGTCGCTAGTTCGGTTTTTGTGGGCTCTCACCTTTTTTTCTGTAAGGATGAGCCCTCCTTCTGGTGCAGGGGCGCGTTGATTCCAGTTACTTCACTCGGGTATTTAGTGGGCGCGATTCCTCTGGCTGTTCGATCCCACTTCGGGATTGCCGTAAGTATGTAGTCTTTAGATTATATTAAATGTCTTTTCCCCTTCGGGGCCGGGGTCTAGAAAAGGCAGAAAGGCCCTTCTGACCCGAATGGAGGATTGAGTTCAACCAAAATCTGGTAAGTCCTTAGGTGAGTATTCCCTCCTGTATCAAGTCCGATGCTCACCTTCTCCCCTTTTGCAGGAGCCGATTCGCTGCCGGCGTCGAAACCGCTGTTGTTCGTGGTAAGGCCTCGTAAAGGTAAGTGGAATAGGTATAGCACCGGGTGAAGCGGAGCGCTTCTAATCATGTCTTTCCCCTTTTTGCAGGTGCCGAGGTGCGGCAAGCTTTGTAGCCGTTTCTGCACGTGGCGCGGCCACGATAAGGTAAGAGAAAGCGGTGCTGCGGCAAGCGTTGTGGTGCGCTGCTAACCTTGTGCTTTTCTTTTGCAGGATTGTCGGAAGAAGGTTTCCCGAGTGCAGGATTCCGGTGAGTAAAGCTTTGGGTGCTTGTCTTTTCTCTCCTTTTGTCTTTCAGGTGTTCCATGAGCTGCGGGCGTGTCAGGAGCCAGGATGCAGGAGCCGACTCGGTGAGCGTCCTGCTGCTGATGCAGAATAACGCGAAGCACGTGAATTCCTTCGGGCGTGGTTTAAATAGCAGAGGAGTGCTTCAGGTGAGTATCCCTCCTCCGGCCCCACCCAGGTAAGAAAAAGAGTTCCTGAAGAGGAAAAATAGTTCCTCCCAGCCTAAATGGCTGGAGACCTCAGCCAGACTGGATTGCTCTGGGTGAGTAAGCAGCATGGTCTGCCTCAGGTAAGTCCACCCAAGCATTATGACATGTTTTGACCAAATGAGCATGGCGCCTATGGCGCCAGGACTGAAGCCTTTTATGAGCCTGGCGCCAAAGGCGCCAGGACGTGGTCCAAAGGGCCCCAGTAGCGGTCTGCTGGATCCGGTGATGTGGGTGATAGGTCTGCTTCCGGGGACGCTGGGCCTGGCCTGGCTCCCCGGGAGCAGCCATCATGTCAGCAGCCCCCCTCAAGGCCCCTCCCAAGATTGTCTTCCCAGGGGGTTTTGGTTTATTTGGAAAGGTCTGATGAAATCAGCCGAGGAGCATGGATGTGGTCACAGGGTTCCCATGATCTCTCCTGAGGACCATAACCTTTCCAGTCAATTAGGTAGAACAGCTTTGACCTAATGACCTTAGAGTCCAAAATGTTCTTTACTTCGAATTCAGGTTCTCCATCCACTTGAATAGGTCCCGGAGGTTTAGTTAGTCTGGTTCCAGGTTGCATAGGTTTTAAAAGTGATACATGAAACACTGGATGTATTCGCATATGAGTTGGTAATTGTAGTTTAACAGCCACCGGATTAATTATAGCAGTTATAGGATATGGCCCCAGATACTTCGGATTAAAAGTGCGAGGTCCTTTGAGTGATAAGTGTTTGGTGGACAACCAGACTTGGTCCCCAACCTGGTATTGAGGTGTCTCGCTCCGGTGTTGATCTGCACCTCTCTTGTATCTTTCCTTGGCTTGCTGTAAGATTGCCGTTGCTTCCTTGAAGGCTTGGGTAATGGTAGTGTGCAGCTGATCCACGGCGGGTGTTCCGAGATCCTGAGGAGGATCGAGGTTGGAGGTTCGAGGGTGGATTCCATATACTGTGTAGAAGGGACTCTGCCCTGTTCCTGAGTGAACTGAATTGTTGTATGCATATTCAGCTATCCAAAGAATGTCTTTCCAGTTGCTTTCTGACTGTTGTAGCATGCATCGTAAATATTGTTCGAGAGTCTGGTTTGTTCTCTCAGTTTGACCATCGGTTTGGGGGTGGTGGCTGGTTGAGAGTCTTACATCAATTTGGGCCAACCGACAGCAACTACGCCAGAAATGGGAAATAAATTGACTCCCTCTGTCGGAGATGAGCACCGATGGGAATCTGTGTAACCGGACAATATTTTCAAGGAATTCTCTGGCTAGTACTGAAGCTGAAGGTAAACCTTTTAACGGAATGAAATGTGCCATTTTGGAAAATAGATCTACAATAACGAGGATGGTGTTGTACCCGGAGCAGGGGGCTAAGTCAGTGATAAAATCCATAGAAAGGGTGTGCCAGGGAGATGGTTGCCCCCCGCTCATGCCCCTTGTCTCCCTCCTGTGTCCCTAACGGTTGAAGAAGACCAGCCGGTCTTTTCTTTTGACCCTTGTTTTGTGCGCACACACCACAAGACATCACAAATTCTTTTATATCTTTTCTCCACGAAGGCCACCAGAATTGTCTTTTCACTTTTCCTTCAGTTTTGGCTATGCCAGGATGTCCTTCTATCAATGAGTCGTGATAGCAGGTAATAACTTGCTTTTGGAGTTCAGAGTGTGGAAGAAACAGTCGACCTCGGAAATAAGGTAGGCCATTGGTTAAGGTAAAATCAGTTCCTTTTTGTATCCAGTTGTGCAAATCAGTTGAATTTAAGAGTTGTTTAACTCTGTCCTGGATGTCTTCAAGTGATTGCGAAGAAGTCATGCCTAAGATTCTTTGCTCAGGAATTATTGGTACCGGTTCAGTGTTACCGATAACGTCCCCCATTCCAATTTGAGAAAGGGCATCTGCTTTACCATTCTTACAGCCAGGGCGGTAAGTGATTACAAAGTCGAATTCGGCAAAGAACAGGGCCCAACGGAGCTGTCGAGATGATTGTGCCCTGGCGGTTTTCAGATACTGTAAATTCCTATGATCAGTAATCACCGTGATGGTGTGTCTTGCTCCAAGGAGATAATGACGCCAGGCCTTAAAGGCGGATTTAATTGCCAGCAGTTCCTTGTCAGTGATGGCGTAGTTTATCTCGGGAGTCGAGAATTTCCGGGACCAGAACGCTACGGGATGTAATTGGTTGGTTTCTGGGTCTCTTTGAGAGAGAACGGCTCCCATAGCTAAGCTGGACGCGTCAGTTTCGACGATGTAAGGGAGGTCTGGACGTGGGTGTTTCAATAAAGGTGCAGAAGTAAACTTCTCTTTTAGTTCTTGAAAGGCTTGCTCAGCTTCTTTGGACCATTCAAAACGTTTATTCTTTCTTAAGACTGCCGTGATGGGTTGCACCACTCGTGAAAACTCCGGAATGAATTGGCGATAAAAATTGGCAAAACCTAACATGCTCTGAACACCTTTTACGGAACTGGGTGATGGCCATTTGAGGATAGCGTCCACTTTTCGTGACTCCATTTGGACTCCTTTAGGTGTCAGGATAAAACCGAGAAATTCGACTTCGGTGGCATGGAAAACACATTTTTCAAGTTTTGCAAATAATTTGTGTTGACGTAATTTTTTAAATACTGCTCTGACATGATTTCGATGATCAGCTTCCGAAGAGGAGTACACGAGAATGTCATCTATGTACACGACAACACAAACGTCAATGAGCTCCCTCAGGACATCATTCATAAAATATTGGAAGGCAGCCGGTGCATTGCACAGTCCGAAAGGCATCACTTGGTACTCAAACAACCCATATTTGGTGCGGAACGCCGTCTTCCATTCGTCGCCTTCCTTGACCCGCACCAAATGGTAAGCCCCTCGGAGATCTAACTTGGTGTATATGCAGGCGTCCTTCACCTGGTCAAGAAGCTCTGGGATCAGAGGTAGTGGATATCTGTTTTTGTCTGTTATCCGATTCAAAGCACGGTAATCTATGCAGGTTCTGAGGTCACCTTCGTTTTTTGGTACGAAGAATAATGCCGAGGATGCAGGGGACTTTGACGGGCGAATAAAACCATTGGCCAGGTACTGGTCCAGATACTGACGTAAATGAAGATTCTCGGGCTCGGTGAGGGCATAAATCCTGCTGCAGGGAGGAGTTGCTCGGGTATTAAATCTATCTGACAATCATATGACCTGTGGGGCGGTAGGGTATAGGCTTGCTCCTTTTGAAAAATGTCCTGAAATTCTTGGTATTCCGGCGGTAATTGCAAGCAGTCAGCCGTTACAGTAGGTAGGCCAGTGCCCGAAGCTCGTAGGTAGCAGGTTTGTGCACACTCTGGAAAAGTTATCGTCTTTGCTCGCCAATCAATTTGAGGATTGTGTGTTTCCAGCCAAGGAATTCCCAGAATTACTTGAAATTGCGGGGCCTTGATCACGTCAAACACTATTGCCTCCCGATGCCCATCTTGACCTAACAATGTCACTTTGGTAGTTGAGTGGGTTACCGGCCTAGAGGCGATCTCGGTTCCATCCACTGTGGTGATGACATCCTTGATGGTTTTTGGGCAAAGAGGCAGATTCAACCTGGAAGCCAACCCGTGATCCACGTAGTTTCCTATAGCCCCACTGTCGATGTACTCCTGAATTGCATGCAATCGTTCTGGCTGCTTCGGATTTACGAGAACCATTGGCATAATGAAGTGCGAGGTCAAAGAATTGGTTTTCAAGCTCGGCAAGCGGACCTCTACGCTTGTCGGGCGAGGTCGTTTCCCGCCTCAGACTCTACAGGATTTTTATCAGAGGCGCCTACTGTCTTCTTGGGAGGTTTCACCGGACAATCTCGAAGAAAATGCCCCGACGACCCACAGTAGAGACACAGTTGCATTTGCCGTCTTCTGTCACGCTCCTTTTGGGTCAAGGGGCCTTTTACCATCCCAATTTGCATAGGTTCAGTGGCGTCGAGGCCTTTGGAGTTACTCTGGATTTTCGCGAAAACCCGAGTTTCAAACCTGGATCGATCTGCTTTCCTATTTTGAAGCCTGTGATCCAATTGGACCACCAAGTCAATATATTCTGAACAGTCCTGGGGTGGATTTACAACCTGGGCAAGCACGTCTTTAAGTTCACCACGAAGACCTCGATGGAATAGCGTGATTCTTTTGTCCTCGGGCCATCTTGTTTCTACAACTAGCCTATTGAAGGTTGCAATGTAGGTCAAAAGGTCCAGATTACCTTGTCGTAGGGATAGGAGTTCATTGTCCAGGGCCTGCCCCTGGGAGTGTCTTGCAAACAGTCTTTCCATACTAGTCTGGAAGGCTTGAAAATTCCGAAGGATTGGATCATCTTGGGTAACCAATGGAATTGACCAGTCAGCTGCACTGCCACTGAGGTACGAAAGTACAAAAGCTACCTTGGTCTGGTCATTCGGGAAGGCCCCAGGTCTGCAGAGAAAGTGCAATCAACATTGATTCATAAATACTGCGAATCGTTTGGGATCTCCTGCAAACGTTCAGGTGGTGCCAATGGCACATTTCCGGGTAGATTGATTTGAACTGGATTAGTTGCAGGCACAGGGGTGAAATTCCCCCCTGAATTGGGTAAAGGTGTCTGCCCCGCTTGACTCTGTAACAGCTGTCTGGCAAGATCATCAGTTCGTTCCTTGGACACTATCTATTCCCTCCTGAGGGCGTTTGTCTCCTGGCGGGCAGCATGAACTTCGGCCCGTAGCTCCCCTAATAGCTGAGCCAGTTGGTCTGTCTCAGAAGTTTCCATAGCGCCTGGGTAGGAGGTTATTGGTAGGCTTTGCGTTCTGTAACGCTCACCTGATTCCCACAGAGGCGCTGACCCGTTCTGGACTGCTACCAATTCTTCTACAGTAAAGCGAAGGGCCCAGAAGATGGACTGGACTGGCCCTCACCCGAATCTCGTCTGTCTGGCTCGTAGGACAATTTTTCTGTAGGTGGGAAAGAGGGAGTTAATATCTGCTGGAAAGAGTATCTGCTCCCCCCTATCTCCCCCTTCTAAATCCCCTTGTCGGTAGTTTGGTTTTTGTGGGCTCTCACCTTATTTTCTGTAAGGATGAGCCCTCCTTCCTGCTTCTGGTGCAGGGGCGCGTTGATTCCAGTTACTTCACTCGGGTATTTAGTGGGCGCGATTCCTCTGGCTGTTCGATCCCACTTCGGGATTGCCGTAAGTATGTAGTCTTTAGGTTATATTAAATGTCTTTTCCCCTTCGGGGCCGGGGTCTAGAAAAGGCAGAAAGGCCCTTCTGACCCGAATGGAGGATTGAGTTCAACCAAAATCTGGTAAGTCCTTAGGTGAGTATTCCCTCCTGTATCAAGTCTGATGCTCACCTTCTCCCCTTTTGCAGGAGCCGATTCGCTGCCGGCGTCGAAACCGCTGTTGTTCGTGGTTAGGCCTCGTAAAGGTAAGTGGAATAGGTGTAGCGCCGGGTGAAGCAGAGTGCTTCTAATTGTGTCTTTCCCCTTTAGGCAGGTGCCGAGGTGCGGCAAGCTTTGTAGCCGTTTCTGCACGTGGCGCGGCCACGATAAGGTAAGAGAAAGCGGCGCTGCGGCGAGCGTTGTGGTGCGCTGCTAACCTAGTGCTTTTCTTTTGCAGGATTATCGGAAGAAGGTTTCCCGAGTGCAGGATTCCGGTGAGTAAAGCTTTGGGTGCTTGTCTTTTCTATCCTTTTGTCTTTCAGGTGTTCCAGGAGCTGCGGGCGTGTCAGGAGCCAGGATGCAGGAGCCGACTCGGTGAGCGTCCTGCTGCTGATGCAGAATAACGCGAAGCATGTGAATTCCTTCGGGCGTGGTTTAAATAGCAGAGGAGTGCTTCAGGTGAGTATCCTTCCTCCGGCCCCACCCAGGTAAGAAAAAGAGTTCCTGAAGAGGAAAAATAGTTCCTCCCAGCCTATATGGCTGGAGACCTCAGCCAGACTGGATTGCTCTGGGTGAGTAAGCAGCATGGTCTGCCTCAGGTAAGTCCACCCAAGCATTATGACATGTTTTGACCAAATGAGCCTGGCGCCTATGGCGCCAGGACTGAATCCTTTTATGAGCCTGGCGCCAAAGGCGCCAGGACGTGGTCCAAAGGGGCCCAGTAGCGGTCTGCTGGATCCGGTGATGTGGGTGATAGGTCTGCTTCCGGGGACGCTGGGCCTGGCCTGGCTCCCCGGGAGCAGCCATCATGACACCCATAATAGAATGCTATTTATATCAATGTATCGTTCAATGCACTAATTAGGGTATGATATTTATTGCAATGATCCTTGACACTTTTTTCGCAACATTATAATAAGAATCCCTTGTACACATATTTCATGAAAAGTACATACACATGTTATGTCATCAGTGATGTCCTGGGTGTTAGTCTTAGCAGTGCACGGTGGTGGCGCGAGTTATGGTTGCTTAGCTTACCATAACTGGCGAATTTCAAGGGTTTTTCGGTTTTACTTGGAACTATAACGTCCCTTTAACAAAGTTTTTTCACTGAATTTCATAGGTTTTTAGTAGCGCAACCTAAACATAACGTCCCTTTAACAAAGTTTTTTCACTGAATTTCATAGTTTTTTAGTAGCAAAACTTAACAATAATGACTTTGACTTTATATACATGTCATATGGAACTGACTAGATCTCTTCTTATGAACGTGATGTCCGCGAACTTATTTAATGTTCGCGGACATGTTCGGAGAACAGTACCACTACCTAAAAACTGTGGGGGGGGGTTATGTTTGATTGTTATATCATAATATAGGAACATTTAACAAATTCAAAAAGCAGCACACAAACACATTATATATAGTAATACATAAGAAATGTAACCCATATATGTAACACACTAACCATTCATTTAAATACAATATGTTCTGAAATGGAATATAACACAAGAACATAAATTGGCTTCCAACATAATTACCTCACAGACACAACAGAACTGAGAACAAGACCAGACCCACTGAATACATAGGACTTATTTTACCAGAAATAGTAAGTGTACTTCATTTTACTCATATATTTATAAACTTTCTGTATTAGATTAAAAAATATATTATCTTTTTTTTTTTCTCACAGAAATGTCTAGTACTCTGGAATGGCTAGAGGACAATTTCCCACATGAAGAAATGTCACAAGATAGTGAAACTAATGGTAAACACTTTATAATATAAACCATTTAAATATTATTATTTTGTATACATTTAACATATATATATATATTTTCTACAGAGCATAACAAAATAGAAACTATCTCTGAAGAAGCTGTTATGGAAAACACACTTGACAACATAAAAGAAAAAATTGATTTACTGTTGACCAATTTTAATAATTTGAAATCTTTTGTTGAAGATCATTTTAAAACAAAAACGTCATACCATTGCCCCACATGTACTTGTCCCTCCTCACCATATCCCAGTCAATTATCCCCAAACCCTCTCCATAATCCAAAACTTTTTGATGAGATATCCATCCCTTCTTCACCTAATAGCAATCATGTTGAAACCCCAAATTCTCCTGTTTTTGTTTCTGTTTCTGCCTCACCTTCTCTGTCATAAATTATTAATATATGTTAAATAAAGTTTAATTTTTATATTGTATTGTGAATAGTTTCCGTTTTTTTTTTTAAAAAACAATAAAAGTGTCCGCGGACAGTGCGAGTGTTCTGAAATGTTCGTACATAAACGAAAATGGAGGTGTCCTGAAGAACACCACACCTGTTCGTATTGTTCGCTAGCAAGTTGAAACTGTTCTAAGAACCCATGTGGTGTCCTGAAATGTTCGTAAAGAAACAAAAATTAAAGTGTTCTAAAGAACACTATATCTGTCCGTAATGTTCGCTATCAACTTAAAACTGTCATAAGAACACAATTGCTGTCCTGAAATGTTCGTAAATAAACAAAAATGACGTGTCCTGAACAACAGTACAACTGTTCGTAGTGTTCGCTAGCAACATGAAACTGTACTAAGAACACACGTGGTGTCCTGAATTGTTCGTAAACAAACAAAAATTAAAGTGTCATAAAGAACACTATACCTGTCTGGTACTATTCGCTAGCAAGTTCAAACTGTTCTAAGAACGCTATTGGTGTCCTGAAATGTTTGTACGTAAACGAAAATGGAGGTGTCCTGAAGAACACTATACCTGTGCGTAGTGTTCGCTACCCAATTGAAACTGTTCTAAGAACACAATTGGTGTCCTGAAATGTTCGTACATAAACTAAATTACACGTGTCCTGAAGAACACTATATCTGTCCTTACTGTTCGCTACCAAGTTCAAACTGTTCTAAGAACACACACGGTGTCCTGAAATGTTCGTTTCACGTGTGACGCACTTTTAATTACTTCAGAACCCGAACAGTGTCCATAGGACATCAATGCGCATGCGCTAACCAATCTCCGTGCACTTGGTGTCCTGCGGACAGGCGCTTCCTTCGCAGACTAGTTCGCAAACAGATCATATGACCGTGCCCACGCTCATCGTGTGTCCTGAAATGCGGACACTGTTTGTGTCCCCGAACAATTTAAAAGTACATTTTCAGTTAATCCATAATATTTTTCAATAAAATCTCACCATGCCACAAGTCCCACATAGCAATCTTGAGTTTCTATATACCTTTTGAAACTTTACGATCCTTTTTTTGTGTTCGATCTGTCCGCGCACAGTGTGCATGTCCGCGGACCGCGCACAAGCACCCCTATAAAAGACCACGCCCAAGAGCTTATTCCCATTGTGTTTCTGGCTATTCTTCAGAACACAGTGATTTTTGCTGCCACCTGCAGAATACACCATCATCGAGATGGCATCCTTGGCTGCTGAACTGCCACTTGGTGCTGCACCTGCTTCAGCAACACCACCACCCCCTCCACCACCACCACCTCCCCAAGGGCCTGAAGAGGGGAACAGGACTGAGGATGCGGAGGAGGAAGAAGAGGATGATGAGAATGAGGTAGAGGAAATCCCTACTACCCGCACTAGGCGTGAGTCTTGGGTGTGGCGGTTATTTACCATTCATGGGAATGGTCCTAAGGCTCGTGCGAACCATGTTACCTGCAATGAGTGCAAAATGATACTCAGTCGCGGGAAGCACGGTAACTACAGCTTTGGGACCACTACTATGAAGCGACACCTGAGGTCATTTCACTCTGGGGCTATTCGCAGGGTTGTACCTTGCGAAGAACGTAGCAGGTTGATTTCCTCTACTTCATCCTCTGTTTCTGATCCTGTCACCACAAGGTCCACCTCTGTGGGACAGCGTCTTTCTCAAGCTGCCTCACAGGCCATACAGAATGCTGATGACCCTTACCTTTCGAGGGTCACAGTTGTATGTATGTACTGTGACACAGTACTCTGCAGGGGGGAGCGACTTCGGAGTGCTTTTGAGACTATCATCTCAGAGCACGAGAAGACCTGCTCACTACCCAAATAAAACCCACTCTACATCTTCCTCTCTCACCTCGCCCTTTCTTATCCCTGTGGTTGGTGTCCCCCCCTTTACCCTCCTTTACCCTCCCCTCCTAGTGTGTCGTGTCTGAAAAACCAAAGAAAATACAAAATTGCAAAAATCAAAAAAAAATAAGGCTCTTTTGAGAGCCGCCTTTCCCAGTTAAAAAATATAAAATAAATAAATGAAAAATAAATAAATGAAGCAGGGCTCTTTGTATTTTTTAGAAGTCCGCGAACAGTTCGCGAACATTAAAAACATTGGGTTGCTACTCCATCACAAACATTGTAATTTTCTCTGGAAAGAAGTGGTGGCTCTGAAAAGAGCCCTTGGGTGGTGTTTGTAAGTCAAAAATTGTAAATGCTTAACATCTACTTCAAAATCATTGTTGTAATTCCAAAAAAGGTTGCAATGCATTTTGTACATTTCTCAGAAAAATCTGATTGCCAGCATAAGTAAGATGGACTCCATCTCTGCGTAAAATGTATGTACTACGAAACATAATATTTTCATTGTGAAAAGAAGACATGCCAAAATCTCTTAGAAAGCCACAAACAGCCTCATTAACATTGCGCCTTGCTTTTTCCATTTGTGGACCAAATGAAGAAGAACAAAGCCACATTTGTCTCTGCGCAGTCCGTGAAAATATCACTTGAGAATTAGGAAACATGTCCATAACCTTCCTAAATCCTTCTTTCATAGCAAATTGCAAAAAAAATCCAGTCACATGTCCTAAACTGTTCCCTCCACAATGAATTACAATTATGTCTGGATGTTGCTCTGTCTCCAAAGTAGCACAGAGAGGTAGCAAGTCCAACCACTTCATTCCACGTACTCCATGCCAGTGTACTTCCACATGTGGGAATCCAAGATCTACAGCTACTCCACAGCTTTCTGCATGCACCTTCAACCAATGTTTCCACGAGTCTCCCAAAATCCAAACAATATGTTTTCTGAAACACACAGCCATAGCTATCTGTTCTTCTCTCAGCAAAAAGAGTATCTGAGAAAATCTCTCCTGGCACAACACACCCACCAAACTTTCCTGACCAATCCCTTTCAAACTAAATCAAACAGAAATGCAACTGGATGTCACTGCAAATCCTCCAAAGAGACTAAAAGAAACTAAAACTTCATCAAGTACCACACGCAAAAAAGAATCAATATGGGAAAGTAAACCAGGTACTTCTTTAAAGAAGGAAGACAAACTCCAAAAAAAGCAGTTAGATACAGAACTACCTGGACCATTTAAATTCTCAAATATAGTTGGTGTAAGTTGCTATGCAAATGTAGCAATGAATATTCTATTTCAATTACCACCAATTGTTGACAACATTTACTTACACTTTAGAGACCCATTGTGTATGCAAATGTTAGTACTTCATAGAAACCCAAAAAACAATCCTGACAACATATATAGTGTTTTTGGAATAAGACGACAATTGGACTACTTTGCTGGAATGGTGAAATTCACTATAAACTCACAGGAAGATCCACAAGAATTTCTAATGTACTTACTACAAGTACTGGAAAACAAAAACATACCTATAAATGAAATCTTTCAGATTTCATACATGTGGAAACATACATGCACTCTCTGCAACAATGTGACACAAGAAGAAATCCCGAATGAACGCTTCATATATATATCAATACCAAATTGTGAATCCATTCCATTTCAGCAACTTGTACAAAATGCAAACCATGGTAGATTATGCTCTACCTGCAATTCAGATAATCGCTCCACGTTAGTAATACAAACACATAGTAAATACGTAATACTAATGCTTCTACGTTACAATGCAGATGGTGCCAAAAACAACTGCAAGCTGACTGGATTCACACATGGTCAAATATCACTTGGTAAGAAAACCTTCACAACAATAGGTATAATCTACCACGCAGGAGCCACAACCAATTCAGGGCACTACACTGCATATATAAAAAAGAAATGTAGATGGTTTGAATGTAATGATAGTACCACTACTCTAAAGCAGAGATTACCAGCAAATCTTACAAACGCTTATTTGATGTTCTTAAAACCAACATTTGATAAATAAACTGTATTTAAACCTTTAAGTAAATTTGTGTTAAAAAAATATAAACTGTTAGAATACTCCAAAAGCTATCTAACTGCTCAAAGATTCTACAACAACTAATCAGATAAATGAATACCACTAAATTAGACAAAAAAAACACAGTTAGAATACGCCAATTGGTATCTAACTGTCCCAAAATTATAAATTTGTGTTAAAATAATATAAACTGTCCCAAAATTTAACAATATACAAATAGATAAATCAAAACCACTAAAATATATTAAAAAAATAGACAGTTAGAGTACGCCAATTGGTATCTAACTGCTCCAAAATTTTATAATATCAAAACAAATGAAGAATCTGTTACTGCCCCAAAAAAAATACAACAAAGCAAAGTATAAAGCATTAGCCAGAAACAAAAAGTGAACATTGAAAACAAACAAACAAATAAACTGTAGCATAACAGAAAAAGGGTTTTTTTTTAATCCAACATGGATTTTTTTTTCTCCCACAGACCCAATGATTTTAGCAACAAATACAGAAACTGAGCAAATTGCACAGTACTCTGATTTGTACTCTACTAAATATGAGGGTCGAAAAAAAATAAAAGTATATTGCTTATACAATGTAATAAGTCATTACAAAATACTAATATTAACATGCTATTTTCTTTTATCACAGAAATGAAGAAGAAAAACATGGACTCCCATTACTAGACCAAACAGTAAGTATACAATAATAAGGACAACCTTAGCAGCATATCACATCCATAGTATCTAATACCTTTGTTCCTTATACATTTGTTTTTCACCCAAAGTTATAAGCAAATATGAATGTGATATGCTGTGGTGGTTGTTGCCAGGGCATAGAGTCTTGGGTGCATGGCCAAATGGCCATGCACCCAAGACTCTATGCCCTGGCAACAACCACCGCAGCATATCACATCCATAGAGTCCAACATTTCACCTATGATCTATGGGAAACTTTTAATGTCCGCGAACAATGTGAGTGTTCTTAGAACACTTTGAACTTGCCAGCGAACAATACGGACACCGTTTTCAGGACACCCCCTACGAACATTTCAGAACAACGTGATAGTTCTTAGAACACATTCAACTTGACAGAGAACAATACGGACAGCGTCCTCAGGACACCCCCTACGAACACTCCCCGGACACGGCGAGTGTTCTTAGAAGCGTCTTCAGAACACCCCCATTTTGTTTATTTGCGAACATTTCAGGACACCGCGGGTGTTCTTAGAACACATTCAACTTCACAGAGAACAATACGGACAGCGTCCTCAGGACACCCTCTACGAACACTCCCCGTACACCGCGAGTGTTCTTAGAACAGTTTCACTTTGCTTGCGAACAAAACGGACACATATTGAGTCCTTAGAACACCCCCAGTCAGTTTATTTAGAACATTTCAGAACACCCGTGATGTCCGCAAACAAATCGAACACAAAAAGAACGTCTAACACACAAAATACACATTTTGAACAAAGTTTCACCGCGCTGTCCGCGGATGTCCGCGAATCCAAGATGGGGCGCTACCGAAAAATCTGACGCGCTTCACGCTCCACGCTGTCCAATCAGCGAACACGTTGCATGTCCGCGAACATCACGCAAGACGATTGGCCAATCAGGACACTGTCCGCGGAGCGAACAGGGAAGTGTGTCCGCGAACCGAACACAGATATCACTAATTCTTTTTGACCTACTTTTTGGTCATTTTAAAAAAAACTACCTGACGGATTTTCACCAAATTTGCAAAAGCACGCTTTCGGGACCAAGCCGCTGCTCCTGGTCCAAATTTGGTGGAAATCCGTCCAGCGGTTTGGGCTGTAGACGCGAGCAATATTTTTTTCCCATTCAGTCTATGGGAAAAAAAAAAGTTTTGGGACCCCCCCTATAACTTTGCCCCCCCTGGACGAATCCTCACCAAACTTTGCAAAAAAATTCAGAGTGACCCAACTACTTTTTTTGCAAATTTTGGTGAGGATTCGTCCAGGGAGAGCGAAGTTATAAGCCACCCAAAAAGTGCTCTTCCTATGGAAACAGCAACTTAACCATAACTACATGGCCACTACCGTGGCATTGTAATATATATGTGTATATATATATTTAGTGCTGTTATATGGGTAGGCCATATAAAGGGGGGTGGGATTGTAGTAGCAGTACCTCAAAGGAATGTGCATATGTTCAATTTGTTGACACATTTCTTGAAGTTACAACACCAAATGATGAATATTTAACCACAGTGGTAAACTTTAAGCAAATGAAGGTACAGGATGCATTTTTATGGGATTTGAAAATACGAGGGAGAAGGGGTTTGGAGGAAGAAAAGGAGCATGAATAGTACAAAGGAGCTGTGTTTGATACAATGTCCAATGTGCACCCCCAGAGTTTAATAATGTATGGTATAGCTACATGATCTCAGTAGGGAAACAGGGTTCTAACGGGAGCTGTTATGTCTGCTCCCTCATCTCCCATGCGTTGCAAGCACCAAAAATGTTAGTACCTCATGAGATATCGCCCTTGGAGGCTCAGTGTTTAGTGCACTTAGTGCTATGTAGGGTTCGAAGTCTGGGGATGAATACCAGATTTGCTTTCAAGGGCATGGAACTTTTTCAGTAGACACAAAGTCTAAGTGCAAAAAGACATTGTTCATTCCAGATCTCACAAAAGGAACAGTGGCATTGAAGGACATGTACTGGGTATGCGGTCAACAAGCATACCTGCATCCTCGACCCTTCTGTCGAGGGGCCTGTGCATTGACGACCCTGCACTCAGCTATCTTGGTGGTGCCAGAGGTACACTTGACAATAGCATCTGAACGAGATGTGCTGCAATTAGTCCCACCGTCCATCCAGCTAGCCCAAGTGAAGAAGAACAAGTGATCTTTGAGGCTGAGAAGGAAAAGGTTGAACTGCTTGTCGGAAGAATCATCTAAGCTGCTCAAACCAATTCTAGGCAAATATCGATTGTACACTAAAAAAGAAGTATTCTTCATGCCCCTCATGATCCTAGGAATTCAAGCGGCTGTGAATGCCAACTGGCTGCAGATTTACCATTGGGAGGTGATCCGGTTGGTGAATGATACTGAACAAGGGGGGGTCATTCCAACCCTGGTGGTAGGGGGTTAACGGCACCGGTAAGGAAGCCGGTGCCGTTAACCCCCTACTGCCCTATTACAAGGTCCCTTAGCGGGTCCCTCTAAGGGCGGCTGGTTTTGCCACTATTTGCGTGCCTGTTATTAGCTCCCTCCCCATTCCCATTGAGCCCTATGGGGGCTCAAATGGGACTGGGGATTGGTTTTTGAATGGGGAGTACCGGGTCCTCCTAGGTTGGAATCACCCGGTAAGTCCCCATTCAAGAAACCCAGACCCAGACTGATTTTGGAAGCAGCATCGCTACCTCCAAACCCGGAATGACCCCCAAGGTCTTAATGCAATCAAGAGTGATATAAGAGTGATCCGGTTGACGACCCTCCAAAACAGATATGTTTTGGACCTCCTGACAGCAATGGAAGGAGGCGTGTGCAAGAAGATCGGGTTGTCATGTTGCACATACATACCCCCCAATGACATGCACAATGGGTCCCTGACGCATATCATAGACTTCTTGCATAAGTGAAGACCAGAATAGAAAACGAAGCAAGTGTGCAATCTGAAGATTGGTTTGATGCGTTGTTCTCATGAGTGCCATCCTGGCTGGGGGTACAAATGAAGATACTGTTGCCGATTGTGGTGTTCCTGTTAGTGGTATTTTGCACCTGCCAGATTATGCTCTGATGCTGTGTCAAGAGTATCGCCAGTAGCACAAAAATGATGGTTAGTACTGGGGCAAGAATAGCTCTCCCGAGCACAAAAGAGGGTCAGACTCAAACAGAGGATTTGAATAAGCCACGTATGGTCAGAAGTGAACAACCTCTCCACCCACAAGGGACATTAACATCACCCCCACCAGATCATGAGAACTACACTGAGCACTGGGAAGATTTAGTGGGAGATTGTAATGTTTGCAATAACTTTCGCCTCTGCAAACCTTTTAAACAAGTGACATAAAGATATGGCAGGGATTGGACCCTTACCCAAGGACTCACCAGCGGAGTGCATTCCGTAACGCGTCTGTGTCTGAGGTGTCGGGGAACCGATGCTATAGGAATTCCCCTGAAACTCCTCTCCCACACCGTGACACAAGGTCCCAGGTGGAGAGAAGAACTCCAGGGAAACCCTCTGGGGGAATAAAACCCTGCACGTCTGGATATCGTCTGCTTCAGATGTCTCTTCTAGGCAGAAGGCTGGTTCCAGGCGGTGATGTCTACCCAGGAAAAGACAAAATAGAAATGGTTGTTGTAAGGCAAAGGGCATAGTAAGATAAGTAAAAGGAGAAAATGGACGAGATTAACCCTTTGAAGTGTTGGCTTCAGTGGGTTATGACGCAAGGACCGAAGATCCGGATTCTAGAGGGATTCCACTATCAAAGAAACAAGAGTTAGATCTAGACAGGGAAAAATGATAGTGACTGGGTATCTCCTGGCTGTAATGTACCTGGAAGGAACAACAGGATGATGTCTGCAGTGAAGGCAGAAATGTGGTGTATCGCTTCTTGTAAGGAGAGGACTGAAAGATATGAGATAACAGGGTTAAGTTAGAGTTAGCAGATGAGTAGTTAAGAAAGTCCTTTTCCTCCGAAGAAGCCGGGGAGGAATCGGAGTGAGAACGCGAAGGAGGAGTGTGTGTATGTGAAAGCATTCTTTCTTGGATGGAGTCTTCAGGTCCGCGAGTACGAGTCAATTTGTTCTAATAATTAGGAAACAGAAACAGAAAGTGAGTTTGCTCAGAGTTTGTAAGAAAGACAGGAAGACAAGCCTAGGTCCGTACTTATGAAGCGTTGTTGTAGAAGAGTAGCAACGCATCGGCTTGTTGGAGAAGACGCCAGGTATGCTGTGCGCGGAGTAGAGGGCAGAGTCCAACTGCCATTCGCGAGTTTAACATCTAGATCGCTGCAAGCGGAATGAACCACCATCCTGGGAGAAAAAATGGACGCTGCACACCGTCGAGTCCACCAATGCCAGAGGGACCAGCGCTTCCTAAGGGGCGTGACAGAGATGGGGATTGCATATATCTTACATGTACTCTGGAAAAATATGTACGAGGTGGGGTAGTTTACATCACATGTGTAGGGCTTGGGTAAGGATGAAGTGGATCAACAAAGAGAAACTGACAAGATAGTTAATGAGGGATTAACTAAAGGGATAATGTAGGGATGCATGGCCAGACCACCGCCCCGCCTAGAAAATTCAGATTGCGGAAAATATATTAAAATAATGGAAATGAGCATTGGATGGTGTAGGGGGTGAGGGATGTTATGGGTGGAGATGATTGGTAAGAGTGGAAAATCTTATTGGGATAACTTTTTATGTAGGATGTAGGATACATAAATAAATGACAGTCATAACCTGAATTACCAATGCATTTACGAGTAGGCCTGAATCCTCGTAGGCCGTGTTTTCATCGAAACACAGATCAATGAGGCCTTGTCCCTCGCCCCACCATTGCATCTCAATTCCCAGGCACGGCAGAGGAACATGCGTATGCCCACACATCAGTTAGGCCTTTGATCTAATTAGATAGGAATGTGTCCAGCTGGAGAAGTGAGGGCTGCGGCCTAGCAGCAAGGTCAAACTCCTGTGAGTGAAGGCAGAGGTCTTAGGATTCTAAAACATGAACCAGGATTTAGGGAACTAGCTCCCCACCCCCAGAACAATGGTTTCTCTATTTGAACCACCAGATTTGAATGAAATGGGTTTTAAATCCTTCATGAACTGAATTGATTAGTGGGACACTAGGTTCATTTCTGTGGAAGGGAACTGATAAGGGGAAGCAGGAAACGACTTTATCTATGTTTTGTGCCAAGGAGAGCTAAGAATGATGCCCATGCAGTGGAGAGGGCATGATGGGGGTGCCAACGTGTCTGGGATGAGAAAAGGGCTGTTTTGTTTGCAAGGACCAGACTGACCTTGAAACTGCCATCTGAGTTCACATTGATAACCAGGTGCATGTCACATGGCTAGGATCACAGGTAGGGTGGTACTAGCTGATGTTAACCAATTGTTTTTTAGCATTCCTTGATGGACGAAGACATTACCCATGTGTGGTGAGGAGGAGCGAGCAGACAGCAGAAACAATTGAAGGATTGGTTATTTATATGTAATTGTTAGCATGTATATAGGCGGCAGTCAACAAGGGCAGGAGATAAACACTGTACATCGATTGTATCATAAGTGACGGTTTGTTTGTTTATAACCTGAATCTTGTATGAAAGTCATCAGAAATTTCTTCAGTAGTGGACCTGTAATAACGTGTTGCTTTTTCCATTTGTATACAAAATAAAAGCTCTTGTCTTTCTCGAAAAAGGGTGCACCTAGCCTTTTTACCTAACGGGTTGTATTTTCTTGGTCTGATCGGTGGGAGTTGCCGTACACTTCTCGAATTCTCACTGCATTAAATATGATCTTAATGTACTCCCAGATACAGTAGTGACCCAAACAAGTATTAATATAGCTTGGTTTCCCAGTCTGAGTGCTGATATGACTGTACAACAGTGCAGTAGATGATTTTGATGCAAGGTCCACTAGCCCTCCTGTAACTGTGAAGGGTCAAGGACAGTGGGTCTGCATTAGACTGCAGCACAAATAGTGTGCTGTCCTTCTAATTTGGGCTAAGTAGCTTTTGGTCATTAGTCCACTTCTGATCATATGAGTAGTGTAAAGAAGCCCTGTAAGCGAACCAGAGGATGCCTTAACTAACCTCCAGTAAATGCATAGTCACCTCAAATTCACTTTCGACTTTTCAGGACACATACCAAACTCTAGATAAAAGGCCATAACTGCTGAGTAGGATGGCAGCCTTGTACCTCTCCAAAAAGAGTTGCATGTTCTAGTTTGGACAAGACGGCCAGTTTCCCCACGTCCCAGGTCTCAACCCCATATACCATGATAGTGAGCATCTTAACCATATATAACTTAATGAATAGCCCTACAGAGTAGTCACCTGCCCTGTAGGCAAATTATCTCACTGCACCAGCTATCTGGGCAATCTTGACCTGTATCTGTTCCACATGAGAAGCTTAGGATCAAACCAGGTACCCAGATATTTGTAGAAGGATATCATTGCAATCCCTTTCCCATCAAGGGACCACTGATGATGTTTTAACGTTTTATACCTGAGAGTAAAGACCATAATCTTCAATTTGTAGGTGTTAATTATCAATGAGTTAAGGGCTGCATAAGCCATGAGAAACTTCAAGGTTTTCTGCAAACCATGTGGCGAAAGATCATGTAGAGCCAGATCATCTGCATATGCCAAACACTGAAAGGGCGAGTCACCCAATTTGTGTAGAAGGGAGTTGGAGTTCCCAATACCCCCAAACTTCTACCAGATATAAATTGAACAGTGTGGGTGCAAGAATGCACCCCTGCTTCATTCCCTTGTGTGTGGCAATCCAACCTGTCATTTTGCCCAACTAATCCTACCATACTTGGACTTGTGTGTTATCAGCAAGCCTGGAGATATGTGCCAACTACTCAGCTTCAGCAACAACCTATTTCTAGTGACAGTGTCAGAGGCAGCGTTGAAGTCGATGTAGGCAACATATACAGCCCTATTGTGGATCATCCAAGCTTGCTAGACAGTGGTGACTAATGCAAGGCAATTTATCATGGTTCTATATCCTTTCCTGAAGCCAATTTGATTTATAGGTATGATGTTACGTTCCTCAATCCAATTGTTAAGTTCTTCTAGGAGAACCCTGATGAGTATTTTAGCTAGAATATCTAACATAGCTGGAAGCCAGTTCTTGCGTGGATCAGTGCAGCAAGCATTCTTAAAAAACAGAACAATACTATCCCTCCAGGAAAATTCTAAACCTCAGTAATACTCAATGTGTCAACATCTGAAAGATGAAAAGCAGAACTAGGCATGCCTGAAATGGGACTTTCTCTGCTGATCTGGCATGACATCTTACTGTAACTTTACTAATTTGGTCTACCTGAGAAGGATGAAAGACTGAATGCTTCTTACCCAGATTCAAACCTGAGATCTTCAGGTCACACACAGATTGCTGCAGTAGGTGTATTAATCAGCCAATGTATTTCAGTAAAGACTTTATTGTGATGTCCTAATTGGATATCACTCACGGGTGCACAGGACTCCATTTCCTCTTGCTAACCGGGTACCACCACCACCACCCACGCCCAACCCCTTACTTTCCCCTAAACCATCTAGCCCCTCCTGAAGCCTTTAAAGTTGTTTGTGTATTGGAAGGAAACACATTGTGATGCATTCATAATGTATCTAAATAAGAAGGATGTAATGCTACCAATAACATTTAAATCTGACAACAGATACATTGATTGTATGTTTCTGTGTATCAGAAAAAGACATCTATCTCCCAGTTCCAGTCTCAAGGCACTGTGTCAGTTCATCATTGAAATCATATAAACTGTTCCTAAGGTGGAACTGTTCCTTCTTACCAGATTATGACATTCAATTTAAACACATTTCTACCGATTTGAAATTGAGAAAATACTTATTCTGAAAGAAAAGATTGAAATAGATCATTATTGGATTTAACTAGAAAAGCAGAAGTCCAAACAATTATGCTTAAGTACAAATTTAAGAACAAAAGTAAGGTAATTGTAGTATGATAAACATTGTAATCAATTTTTCTCTGGACTCAAATGTGGCAGACTGAGTTTAGTAAACAATAGAGTTCATAAGGGTATATGTGAAATGACACCATGGCGTTTGAGCTGTGGTCTAATTTGATTTAAATAATGGACTGCAATTTGTTGGTAAGTGAAGTGTACCATTTTTTTGCGGATAACATCAGCTCCCGGGATACTTTCTGAAGCATAGAGATTCATATCACATGTTTGCTCCAAGAAATTACATTTTTGGCATGCATACACACAGTGGGATCACGATGAAATCTTCACTATGTGGGATATTTCCAATTATTGACAAGACGATGGGTTACCAAACATAGAGGGCCTGATTTACAAACCATGGGATTGTGCCATTGTAAAACACGTTTGTAAATCTGGCTCACAGTGTTACTTGGAAAATTAGAATAGATCCCCCTTTTCCTCTACCTCCCCATTTCAAAAATGTGGGATGAACATTGTCACAACTGTTAGTTCAGGGGATCCATCAAATGTCCTGCATGAAAGCCAACTATAAAGAACACTCTCTTTATTCTGTGAGGTAGCACAGCCATATCATTTCTTTCCTCGTTGCTTAAAATTAGCAAATAAATCAATCATGATTCTGAATTGCTTTCCACTGTGTGCAATAATTGTTCCATCAAAAAGACACTGAAATAATACAATTCTAACAATTGTGTACCAAATTATATTTGGAATCTCCACTTCTCATGCCAAACTACAAAGTAACTGATCAAAACCTGTGAGTAATGTTTTAATAATCCAAGAACAATATGTTTCATGTGTTTTAATGCTACTGAGCAATCAGCTTAATTGTACAAGTGTCTTGAGTTCCTATGCTCCACAAATGTTTCCAAACATATGGTTCTTTTGGAAAGCATTACAAAAAAGGCTACATATCTTACTTTGGGCCAATATGCTGTCTTATTCCGTAAACATGTTTTGTTTTTTCTAAACAATAAGTAGGCTTAATGGAAAAAGTGCAGCAGAAATGTCATCGCCAGAGGAGCAATAGAAAGACAGATTTACTACTTGAAATGTGTACCATCATTCAGCAACTTCAACTTGCCCATTACTTTGATTCAAATCAAATTAAAGTGATAAGCCAATGATATATGGGAAGGTGAATTTCAAGAAGACATATTTCTTTAATAGTGTGAACAGGCAAAATATGAATGACATCATGAAAGGGTCAATTCAGATGCTGCCCATGTCTTGTTGTGACATGGGTCACGAATCATGCATGGCATGACTATGCAGAGGGTCAAATGGCTGCTTCAAAGGCAATACAGACTTTCCATCCGGCCAAAGAAGAATGCCTGTATCCAAGCCTGCATCTCTGGGGCCACAACAACACACCTGAACTATTCAAAATCTGCAAGGAACTTGTCAATCCTACTGAAGTCTAAACTTCTCTGCCATCCCTGACCCTCTGCATTGCAATGGCCTCTCACTTTATAAACAAAACTAAGGGTATCCTGTCCTCACTCTCCCCTGCACCCCTGCACCCCTCCCCTCTCCATCACCTGATCTCAGGCCTCCCTTGGCCCCCTTGTCCCCTTCCCTCCTACTCTCCGCTTACTCACCCATACAACCGGGTGAGGTCTCTAGACAAGTCCTCTCTATGAAAGTCTCCAACAAACAGGTGCTCCCCTGCTCCTCCAAAACTATTAAGGACAGCATTGCCTCCCTTGCTCCAGCCGTGGCTGATTTCTGCAATCACTCCTTTGGCACTGGCTCCTTCCTGCTACCCCTCAAGCACTCCCTTGTGCACTCTTGCTTCAAAAATCCTACTGACGACCCCTCTTGCCCGGCTAACTACCAACCTATCTCCATTAGCCCCTTCCTGGATAAGCTCATGGAGAAGCTGGTCATCTCTTAGCTGATGCACCACACTGAATCTGTTGGTTGTCTCCACGATCACCAGTCTGGCTTCAGTGCATGGAGACTGCACTCCTGAACACCCATGAAGACCTGCTCTCAAATCTTGATTCCAACTGTCCTTCCATTCTCAGCCTTCTTGACCTTTCCTCTGACTTTGATATGGTCAATCATGCCACCCTTATAAATCGTGAAGAGGGATGGCGAAGTCTACCCAATCTGGCATCTGGCCCTTCCGCAAAATTCCTGACCCAGAAGAAGGCCAGGAAATACTGCAATCACCCATTTTATTTTGGACACATTCCCAATGGAACAATGGTTGACAAGTATGTTGAGAGGTACCCTCTCAGCCAGCCCTACAGACCAGATATGGTACACATTTACCCCAGAGTGGACGAGGAGCACCAGGCTGCAACTAAAGACACCTCAATTGACAGTCTCGATTAAAGCGCCAAGTGCCATGGTGCTAACATCATTAGAGACACCACGACATAGCATCATTAGACATGAAGAACACATTCCATCCGCACTCCGGGACATAAACACAAACTTGAATACATGAAGAACACAAGCATAAAATTGTATAGTTAGAGGACAGACATCTTGATTCTACCCTATCACTTGATAAACAGCTAAAATCCCTTTCCTCCTCCACGGCCTACACGTGCAAACTGATAAGAGCCGGTAAACCATTCCTTTCCAGTAAGAGTTGCCTAATCCTGGCCAGAGCCTTAATTCTCTCCAGAATTGACTATTGTAATGCTCTTTACTCTGGAGCTAATAAAAAAATAACCCAAAGACTACGAACATTACAAAATAATTCCCTGAGAGCAGCACTAGGCATTAATAAAAGATCCCATATCTCCTCCGCCAGACGCCACCACAACTGGTTGACCACAGAGAGCAAAATAAAACTCAAGATGCTATCCCTGACCCACAAAGCCCTTAATAACTCTGCCCCTAGCTACCTGACTGACAAATTCCACAGGAGAACATCTCTTAGACCAACCAGAGCTGTCAATTCTAATTGCTTGATAATTCCGAACTTTAGACTCACTACTATTGGAGGAAATAGCTTCCCGGTAAAGGCTGCTAAAACTTGGAACTCACTACCACAAGACTTCAGAGCGGACCTGCCCTACCTTTGTTTCAGGAAAAAAAGTCATTCAATTCCTTACCTCGACTGACCTCAGTTGACCGGTGTTACCTACCTCCTACTGATATTAATCACTAGACCTTCACTCTATACAACTGTAATTCTGATTGACCTACTTGAAATGTATATTCTGTAATTATTTGTGTGACCTTATTGTATTTTCTAATGTACTTTTTGCTATGATGTAACCTTGTAAGTTTCACATTTTCTTGCCATTGCGCCATGCTACCCCTGGGTCCGGTGCGCACTAAAAATGAATAAAACAAACAAACAAACAAATATATTACATGGCCACGGTAGTGTCACGTAGTTATGGTTATGTGGCAATTTCCATAGGAAGAGCACTTTTTGGCCGGCTTATAACTTCGCTCCCCCTGGACGAATCCTCACCAAACGTTGCGAGGCTTTGTTAACAGGAGCGGGATCTGACGCCTGCACAGTAAGTGTCTCCCTCCTGTTCCCCCCACCCCCCGCTCATGCCCCGTGTCACTGCTCATGCCTCATGTCTCTCTCCTGTTCCCCCCACCACCGCTCATGCACCGTGTCTTCCTCCTGTACCCCCACCCCCTGCTCATGCGCTGGGTCTTCCTCCTGTTCCTCCCACCCCTGCTCATGCCCCGTGTCTCCCTCCTGTTCCCCCCACCCCCCGCTCATGCCCCGTGTCTTCCTCCTGTTCCCCCCACCCCCGCTCTTGCTCGTGTCTCTCTCCTGTTCCCCCACCCCCTGCTGATGCCCCATGTCTCACTCCTGTACCCCCCACCCACGCTCATTCCCCATGCCTCTCGTCTGTTCCCCCCACCCCTGCTCATGCCCCATGTCTCTCTCCATTTCCCCACCCCCCGCTCATGCCCCGTGTCTCCCTCCTGTTCCCCCCACCCCCTGCTCATGCCCCGTGTCTCCCTCCTGTTCCCCCCACCCCCGCTCATGACCCGTGTCTCTCTCCTGTTCCCCCACCCCCCGCTCATGGCCAGTGTCTCGGTCCTGTACCCCCACCCCCTGCTCATGCCCCGTGTCTCTCTCCTGTTGCCCCCAACCCCCCGCTCATGCCCCGTGTCTCTCTCCTGTTCCACCAACCCCGCACTCATGCCTTGTGTCTTTCTCCTGTTCCCCCCCACCCCCAGCTCATGCCCCGTGTCTCCCTCCTGTTCCCCCATCCCCCGCTCATGCCCCGTGTCTCCCTCCTGTACCCTCCCACCCCTCGCGCATGCCCCGTGTCTCTCTCCTGTTGCTCCCCTCCCCCGCCCATGCCCCGTGTCTCTCTCCTGTTCCCCCCACCCCCCGCTCATGCCCCGTGTCTTTCTCTTGTCCCCCCAACCCCCCGCTCATGCCCCGTGTCTCCCTCTTGTTCCCCCCACCCCCTGCTCATGCCCCGTGTCTCCCTCCTGTACCCCCCCACCCCGCTCATGCCCCATGTCTCTCTCCTGTTGTCCCCCTCCCCCCGCTCATGCCCCATGTCTCTCTCCTGTTCCCCCATCCCCCACTCATGCCCACTGTCTCTCTCCTGTTCCCCCCACCCCCCGCTCATGCCCCGTGTCTCCCTCCTGTTCCCCCCACCCCCCGCTCATGCCCTCATGCCCTGTGTCTCCCTCCTATTCCCCCCACACCCTGCTCATGGCCAGTGTCTCCCTCCTATACCCCCCACCCCCGCTCATGCTCCGTGTCTCTCCTGTTGCCCCCAACCTCCCGCTCATGCCCCAAGTCTTTCTCATCTGCCCCCCACCCCCCGCTCATGTCCCGTGTCTCCCTCCTGTTCCCCCCACCCCCCGCTCATGGCCAGTGTCTCCCTCCTGCTCCCCCCACCCCCCACTCATGCCCTGTGTCTTTGTCCTGTTCCCCCCACCCCCCACTCATGCCCCGTGTCTACCTCCTGTTCCACCCACCCCCCGCTCATGCCCGTGTCTCCCTCCTGTACCCTACCACCCCCGCTCATGCCCTGTGTCTCTCTCCTGTTGCCCCCACCCTGTGCTCATGCCCCGTGTCTCTCTCCAGTTCGCCCCACCCCCCGCTCATGCCCCGTGTCTTTCTCCTGTTCCCCCATGCCCCGCTCATGCCCAGTGTCTCCCTTCAGTTCCCCCACTCCCCGGTCATGCCCCATGTCTCTCTCCTGTTGCCCCCGCTCATGCCCCGTGTCTCTCTCCTGTTCCACC
Organism: Ambystoma mexicanum; assembly: GCF_040938575.1. NCBI lineage: Eukaryota > Metazoa > Chordata > Amphibia > Caudata > Ambystomatidae > Ambystoma > Ambystoma mexicanum. Next base: position 553,119,721 of record NC_090928.1, read on the forward strand.
CACCCCCGCTCATGCCCCATGTCTCCCTCCTGTTCCCCCCACCCCCCGCTCATGCCCCGTGTCTCTCTCCTGTTCCCTCACTCCCGCTCAGGCCTCCTGTCTTCCTCCTGTTCCCCCACCCCCTGTTCATGCTCCATGTCTTCCTCCTGTTCCCCCCCACCCCCCACTCATGCCCGTGTCTCTCTCCTGTACCCACCCACCCTCCGCTCATGCCCCGTGTCTCCCTCCTGTTCCCGCTACCCCCGCTCATGCCCTGTGTCTCTCTCCTGTTTCCCGCACCCCCCGCTCATGCCTCGTGTCTCTCTTCTGTTCCCCCCACACCCCCGCTCATGCCCTTGTCTCTCTCCTGTTCCCACCCACCCCCCCGCTCATGCCCCGTGTCTCCCTCCTGTTCCCCCCACCCCCGCTCATGCCCCGTGTCAATCTACTGTTCCCCCCACCCCCGCTCATGCCCCGTGTCTTTCTCCTGTTCCCTCACCCCCCGCTCATGCCCCGTGTCTTCCTCCTGTTCCCCCCACCCCCCGGTCATGCCCCGTGTCTCTCTCCTGTTCCCTCCACTTCCCGCTCATTCCCTGTGTCTCTCTCCTGTTCCCCCCACCCCCTGCTCATACCCCGTGTCTCTCTCCTGTTCCCCCACCCCCTGCTCATGCCCCATGTCTCCCTCCTGTTCCCCCACCCCCCGCTCATGCCCCGTGTCTCTCTCCTTTTGCCCCCCACCCCCTGCTCATGCCCCGTGTCTCCCCCCTGTATCCCCCACCCCCCACTCATGCCCTGTGTCTCCCCCCTGTTCCCCCCACCCCTGCTCATGCCCCGTGTCTCTCTCCTGTTCCCCCCACCCCCCGCTCATGCCCCGTGTCTCTCTCCTGTTCCACCCACCAGTGCGCTCCGTGTCTCTCTTCTGTTCCCCCCACCCCCAGCTCATGCCCCTTGTCTCCCTTCTGTTCCCCTCACCCCCCGCTCATACCCCGTGTCTCTCTCCTGTTCCCCCCAACCCCCGCTCATGCCCCGTGCCTTCCTCCTGTTCCCCCCACACCCCGCTCATGCCCCGTGTCTCTGTCCTGTTCCACCCACCCCCGCTCATGCCCCCTGTCTCTCTTCTGTTCCCCCCATTCCCAGCTCATGCCCCATGTCTCCCTCCTGTTCCCCCCACCCCCCGCTCATACCCTGTGTCTCTCTCCTGTTCCCCCCACTCCCCGCTCATGCCCTGTGTCTTCCTCCTGTTCCCCCCCACCCCCCGCTCATGCCCCGTGTCTCTCTCCTGTTCCCACCCACCCTCCGCTCATACCCCGTGTCTCCCTCCTGTTCCCGCTACCCCCGCTCATGCCCCGTGTCTCTCTCCTGTTCCCCCACCCCTCGCTCATGCCTCGTGTCTCTCTTCTGTTCCCCCCACAGCCCCGCTCATGCCCTGTGTCCCTCTCCTGTTCCCACCCACCGCCCGCTCATGCCCCGTGTCTCCCTCCTGTTCCCCCCACCCCCCGCTCATGCCCCGTGTCTCTCTCCTGTTCCCCCCACCCCCGCTCATGCCCCGTGTCTCTCTCCTGTTCCCCTCACCCCCCGCTCATGCCCTGTGTCTTCCTCCTGTTCCCCCCACCCCCCAGTCATGCCCCGTGTCTCTCTCCTGTTCCCCCCACTTCCCGCTCATTCCCGTGTCTCCCTCCTGTTCCCCCCACCCCCCACTCATGCCCTGTGTCTTTCTCCTGTTCCCCCACCCCCCACTCATGCCCCGTGTCTCCCTCCTGTTCCACCCACCCCCGCTCATGCCCCGTGTCTCCCTCCTGTACCCTACAACCCCCCGCTCATGCCCTGTGTCTCTCTCCTGTTGCCCCCCACCCTGCGCTCATGCCCGTGTCTCTCTCCTGTTCCCCCCACCCCCCGCTCATGCCCCGTGTCTTTCTCCTGTTCCCCCATCCCCCGCTCATGCCCCGTGTCTCCCTTCAGTTCCCCCCACTCCCCGGTCATGCCCAGTGTCTCTCTCCTGTTGCCCCCTGCTCATGCCCTGTGTCTCTCTCCTGTTCCCCCCACCCCCCGCTCATGCCCCCTGTCTTTCTCATGTTCCCCCCCACCCCCTGCTCATGCCCCGTGTTTCCCTCTTGTTCCCCCCACCCCCCGCTCATGCCCCGTGTCACCCTCCTGTACCCCCCACCTCCGCTCATGCCCCGTTTCTCTCTCCTGTTGCCCCCCACCCCCGCTCATGCCCCCTGTCTTTCTCATGTTCCCCCCTGCTCATGCCCCGTGTTTGCCTCTTGTTCCCCCCACCCCCCGCTCATGCCCCGTGTCTCCCTCCTGTACCCCCCACCTCCGCTCATGCCCCGTGTCTCTCTCCTGTTGCCCCCCGCTCATGCCCCGTGTCTCTATCCTGTTCCCCCATCCCCCACTCATGCCCTGTGTCTCCCTCCTGTTCCCCCCACCCCCCGCTCATGGCCAGTGTCTCCCTCCTGTACCCCCCACCCCCCGCTCATGCCCTGTGCCTCTCTCCTGTTGCCCCCAACCTCCCGCTCATGCCCTGTGTCTTTCTCCTGTGCCCCCCTACCACCTGCTTATGTCCTGTGTCTCCTTCCTGTAATGCCCCACCCCCCTGCTCATGCCCCGTGTCTCTCTCCTGTTCCCCCCACCCCCCGCTCATGCCCCGTGTCTCTCTCCTGTTCCCCCCACTCCCCGCTCATGCCCCGTGTCTTCCTCCTGTTCCCCCCACCCCCCGCTCATGCCCCGTATCTCTCTCCTGTTCCCACCCACCCTCCGCTCATGCCCCGTGTCTCCCTCCTGTTCCCGCTACCCCCCGCTCATGCCCCGTGTCTCTCTCCTGTTCCCCCACCCCCCGCTCATGCCTCGTGTCTCTCTTCTGTTCCCCCCACACCCCGGCTCATGCCCTGTGCCCCTCTCCTGTTCCCACCCACCCCCGCTCATGCCCCGTGTCTCCCTCCTGTTCCCCCCACCTCCCGCTCATGCCCCGTGTCTCTCTCCTGTTCCCCCCACCCCCGCTCATGCCCCGTGTCTCTCTCCTGTTCCCCTCACCCCCTGCTCATGCCCCGTGTCTTCCTCCTGTTCCCCCCACCCCCGGTCATGCCCCGTGTCTCTCTCCTGTTCCCCCCACTTCCCGCTCATTCCCCGTGTCTCTCTCCTGCTCCCCCCACCCCCCACTCATGCCCTGTGTCTTTCTCCTGTTCCCCCCACCCCCCACTCATGCCCCGTGTCTCCCTCCTGTTCCACCCACCCCCGCTCATGCCCCGTGTCTCCCTCCTGTACCCTACCACCCCCCGCTCATGCCCCGTGTCTCTCTCCTGTTGCCCCCCACCCTGCGCTCATGCCCCGTGTCTCTCTCCTGTTCCCCCACCCCCCGCTCATGCCCCGTGTCTTTCTCCTGTTCCCCCATCCCCCCGCTCATGCCCCGTGTCTCCCTCCAGTTCCCCCCACTCCCCGGTCATGCCCAGTGTCTCTCTCCTGTTGCCCCCCGCTCATGGCCTGTGTCTCTCTCCTGTTCCCCCCACCCCCCGCTCATGCCCCCTGTCTATCTCATGTTCCCCCCACCCCCTGCTCATGCCCCGTGTTTCCCTCTTGTTCCCCCCACCCCCCTCTCATGCCCCGTGTCTCCCTCCTGTACCCCCCACCTCCGCTCATGCCCCGTGTCTCTCTCCTGTACCCTACCACCCCCCGCTCATGCCCTGTGTCTCTCTCCTGTTGCCCCCCACCCTGCGCTCATGCCCCGTGTCTCTCTCCTGTTCCCCCCACCCCCCGCTCATGCCCCGTGTCTTTCTCCTGTTCCCCCATCCCCCGCTCATGCCCCGTGTCTCCCTTCAGTTCCCACCACTCCCGGGTCATGCCCAGTGTCTCTCTCCTGTTGCCCCCCGCTCATGGCCTGTGTCTCTCTCCTGTTCCAACCACCCCCCGCTCATGCACCCTGTCTTTCTCATGTTCCCCCCACCCCCTGCTCATGCCCCGTGTTTCCCTCTTGTTCCCCCCACCCCCCGGCCATGCCCCGTGTCTCCCTCCTGTACCCCCCACCTCCGCTCATGCCCCGTTTCTTTATCCTGTTGCCCCCCACCCCCGCTCATGCCCCCTGTCTTTCTCATGTTCCCCCCCACCCCCTGCTCATGCCCCGTGTTTGCCTCTTGTTCCCCCCACCCCCCGCTCATGCCCCGTGTCTCCCTCCTGTACCCCCCACCTCCGCTCATGCCCCGTGTCTCTCCTGTTGCCCCCCGCTCATGCCCCGTGTCTCTATCCTGTTCCCCCATCCCCCACTCATGCCCTGTGTCTCCCTCCTGTTCTCCCCACCCCCCGCTCTTGGCCAGTGTCTCCCTCCTGTACCCCCCACCCCCCGCTCATGCCCTGTGTCTCTCTCCTGTTGCCCCCAACCTCCCGCTCATGCCCTGTGTCTTTCTCCTGTGCCCCCCTATCACCTGCTTATGTCCTGTGTCTCCTTCCTGCAATGCCCTCCCCCCTGCTCATGCCCCGTGTCTCTCTCCTGTTCCCCCCACCCCCGCTCATGCCCCGTGTCTCTCTCCTGTTCCCCCCACCCCCCGCTCATGCCCCGTGTCTCTCTCCTGTTCCCCCCACTCCCCGCTCATGCCCCGTGTCTTCCTCCTGTTCCCCCCCAACCCCCGCTCATGCCCTGTGTCTCTCTCCTGTTCCCACCCACCCTCCGCTCATGCCCCGTGTCTCTCTCCTGTTCCCCCACCCCCCGCTCATGCCTCGTGTCTCTCTTCTGTTCCCCCCACACCCCTGCTCATGCCCTGTGTCCCTCTCCTGTTCCCACCCACCCCCCGCTCATGCCCCGTGTCTCCCTCCTGTTCCCCCCACCCCCCGCTCATGCCCCGTGTCTCTCTCCTGTTCCCCCCACCCCCGCTCATGCCCCGTGTCTCTCTCCTGGTCCCCTCACCCCCCGCTCATGCCCCATGTCTTCCTCCTGTTCCCCCCACCCCCGGTCATGCCCCGTGTCTCTCTCCTGTTCCCCCCACTTCCCGCTCATTCCCCGTGTCTCTCTCCTGCTCCCCCCACCCCCCACTCATGCCCTGTGTCTTTCTCCTGTTCCCCCCACCCCCCACTCATGCCCCGTGTCTCCCTCCTGTTCCACCCACCCCCGCTCATGCCCCGTGTCTCCCTCCTGTACCCTACCACCCCCCGCTCATGCCCTGTGTCTCTCTCCTGTTGCCCCCCACCCTGCGCTCATGTCCCGTGTCTCTCTCCTGTTCCCCCCACCCCCCGCTCATGCCCCGTGTCTTTCTCCTGTTCCCCCATCCCCCGCTCATGCCCCGTGTCTCCCTTCAGTTCCCCCCACCCCCCGCTCATGCCCCCTGTCTTTCTCATGTTCCCCCCCACCCCCTGCTCATGCCCCGTGTTTCCCTCTTGTTCCCCCCACCCCCCGCTCATGCCCCGTGTCTCCCTCCTGTACCCCCCACCCCCGCTCATGCCCCGTGTCTCTCTACTGTTCCCCCCACCCCCGCTCATGACCCGTGTCTTTCTCCTGTTCCCCTCACCCCCCGCTCATGCCCCGTGTCTTCCTCCTGTTCCCCCCACCCCCTGGTCATGCCCCGTGTCTCTCTCCTGTTCCCCCCACTTCCCGCTCATTCCCTGTGTCTCTCTCCTGTTCCCCCCACCCCCTGCTCATACCCCGTGTCTCTCTCCTGTTCCCCCACCCCCTGCTCATGCCCCATGTCTCCCTCCTGTTCCCCCACCCCCCGCTCATGCCCCGTGTCTCTCTCCTTTTGCCCCCCACCCCCCGCTCATGCCCCATGTCTCCCCCCTGTACCCCCCACCGCCCGCTCATGCCCTGTGTCTCCCCCCTGTTCCCCCCACCCCCTGCTCATGCCCCGTGTCTCTCTCCTGTTCAACCCACCCGTGCTCATGCCCCGTGTCTCTCTTCTGTTCCCCCCACCCCCAGCTCATGCCCCTTGTCTCCCTTCTGTTCCCCTCACCCCCCGCTCATACCCCGTGTCTCTCTCCTGTTCCCCCCAACCCCCGCTCATGCCCCGTGCCTTCCTCCTGTTCCCCCCACACCCCGCTCATGCCCCGTGTCTCTGTCCTGTTCCACCCACCCTTTCTCATGCCCCCTGTCTCTCTTCTGTTCCCCCCATTCCCAGCTCATGCCCCATGTCTCCCTCCTGTTCCCCCCACCCCCCGCTCATACCCTGTGTCCCTCTCCTGTTCCCCCCACTCCCCGCTCATGCCCTGTGTCTTCCTCCTGTTCCCCCCCACCCCCCGCTCATGCCCCGTGATTCTCTCCTGTTCCCACCCACCCTCCGCTCATGCCCCGTGTCTCCCTCCTGTTCCCGCTACCCCCGCTCATGCCCCGTGTCTCTCTCCTGTTCCCCCACCCCCCGCTCATGCCTTGTGTCTCTCTTCTGTTCCCCCCACAGCCCCGCTCATGCCCTGTGTCCCTCTCCTGTTCCCACCCACCGCCCGCTCATGCCCCGTGTCTCCCTCCTGTTCCCCCCACCCCCGCTCATGCCCCGTGTCTCTCTCCTGTTCCCCCCACCCCCGCTCATGCCCCGTATCTCTCTCCTGTTCCCCTCACCCCCCGCTCATGCCCCGTGTCTTCCTCCTGTTCCCCCCACCCCCCGGTCATGCCCCGTGTCTCTCTCCTGTTCCCCCCACTTCCCGCTCATTCCCGTGTCTCCCTCCTGCTCCCCCACCCCCCACTCATGCCCTGTGTCTTTCTCCTGTTCCCCCACCCCCCACTCATGCCCCGTGTCTCCCTCCTGTTCCACCCACCCCCGCTCATGCCCCGTGTCTCCCTCATGTACCCTACCACCCCCCGCTCATGCCCTGTGTCTCTCTCCTGTTGCCCCCCACCCTGCGCTCATGCCCCGTGTCGCTCTCCTGTTCCCCCACCCCCCGCTCATGCCCCGTGTCTTTCTCCTGTTCCCCCATCCCCCGCTCATGCCCCGTGTCTCCCTTCAGTTCCCCCCACTCCCCGGTCATGCCCAGTGTCTCTCTCCTGTTGCCCCCTGCTCATGCCCTGTGTCTCTCTCCGGTTCCCCCACCCCCTGCTCATGCCCCGTGTTTCCCTCTTGTTCCCCCTACCCCCGCTCATGCCCCGTGTCTCCCTCCTGTACCCCCCACCTCCGCTCATGCCCCGTTTCTCTCTCCTGTTGCCCCCCACCCCCGCTCATGCCCCCTGTCTTTCTCATGTTCCCCCCTGCTCATGCCCCGTGTTTGCCTCTTGTTCCCCCCACCCCCCGCTCATGCCCCGTGTCTCCCTCCTGTACCCCCACCTCCGCTCATGCCCCGTGTCTCTCTCCTGTTGCCCCCCGCTCATGCCCCATGTCTCTATCCTGTTCCCCCATCCCCCCCCATGCCCTGTGTCTCCCTCCTGTTCCCCCCACCCCCACGCTCATGGCCAGTGTCTCCCTCCTGTACCCCCCACCCCCCGCTCATGCCCTGTGCCTCTCTCCTGTTGCCCCCCACCCTGCGCTCATGCCCCGTGTCTCTCTCCTGTTCCCCCACCCCCAGCTCATGCCCCGTGTCTTTCTCCTGTTCCCGGATCCCCCACTCATGCCCCGTGTCTCCCTTCAGTTCCCCCCACTCCCCGGTCATGCCCAGTGTCTCTCTCCTGTTGCCCCCCGCTCATGGCCTGTGTCTCTCTCCTGTTCCCCCCACCCCCCGCTCATGCCCCCTGTCTATCTCATGTTCCCCCCCACCCCCTGCTCATGCCCTGTGTTTCCCTCTTGTTCCCCCATCCCCCCTCTCATGCCCTGTGTCTCCCTCCTGTACCCCCCACCTCCGCTCATGCCCCGTGTCTCTCTCCTGTACCCTACCACCCCCCGCTCATGCCCTGTGTCTCTCTCCTGTTGCCCCCCACCCTGCGCTCATGCCCCGTGTCTCTCTCCTGTTCCCCCCACCCCCCGCTCATGCCCTGTGTCTTTCTCCTGTTCCCCCATCCCCCGCTCAAGCCCCGTGTCTCCCTTCAGTTCCCCCCACTCCCGGGTCATGCCCAGTGTCTCTCTCCTGTTGCCCCCCGCTCATGCCCTGTGTCTCTCTCCTGTTCCAACCACCCCCCGCTCATGCACCCTGTCTTTCTCATGTTCCCCCCCACCCCCTGCTCATGCCCCGTGTTTCCCTCTTGTTCCCCCCACCCCCCGCTCATGCCCTTTTGTCTCCCTCCTGTACCCCCCACCTCCGCTCATGCCCCGTTTCTTTCTCCTGTTGCCCCCCACCCCTGCTCATGCCCCCTGTCTTTCTCATGTTCCCCCCACCCCCTGCTCATGCCCCGTGTTTGCCTCTTGTTCCCCCCACCCCCCGCTCATGCCCCGTGTCTCCCTCCTGTACCCCCCACCTCCACTCATGCCCCGTGTCTCTCTCCTGTTGCCCCCCGCTCATGCCCGGTGTCTCTATCCTGTTCCCCCATCCCCCACTCATGCCCTGTGTCTCCCTCCTGTTCCCCCCACCCCCCGCTCTTGGCCAGTGTCTCCCTCCTGTACCCCCCACCCCCCGCTCATGCCCTGTGTCTCTCTCCTGTTGCCCCCAACCTCCCGCTCATGCCCTGTGTCTTTCTCCTGTGCCCCCCTATCACCTGCTTATGTCCTGTGTCTCCTTCCTGTAATGCCCCACCCCCCTGCTCATGCCCCGTGTCTCTCTCCTGTTCCCCCTACCCCCGCTCATGCCCCGTGTCTCTCTCCTGTTCCCCCCAACCCCCGCTCATGCCCCGTGTCTCTCTCCTGTTCCCCCCACTCCCCGCTCATGCCCCGTGTCTTCCTCCTGTTCCCCCCAACCCCCGCTCATGCCCTGTGTCTCTCTCCTGTTCCCACCCACCCTCCGCTCATGCCCCGTGTCTCTCTCCTGTTCCCCCACCCCCCGCTCATGCCTCGTGTCTCTCTTCTGTTCCCCCCACACCCATGCTCATGCCCTGTGTCCCTCGCCTGTTCCCACCCACCCCCCGCTCATGCCCCGTGTCTCCCTCCTGTTCCCCCCACCCCCGCTCATGCCCCGTGTCTCTCTCCTGTTCCCCTCACACCCCGCTCATGCCCCGTGTCTTCCTCCTGTTCCCCCCACCCCCGGTCATGCCCCATGTCTCTCTCCTGTTCCCCCCACTTCCCGCTCATTCCCCGTGTCTCTCTCCTGCTCCCCCCACCCCCCAATCATGCCCTGTGTCTTTCTCCTGTTCCCCCCACCCCCCACTCATGCCCCGTGTCTCCCTCCTGTTCCACCCACCCCCGCTCATGCCCTGTGTCTCCCTCCTGTACCCTACCACCCCCCGCTCATGCCCTGTGTCTATCTCCTGTTGCCCCCCACCCTGCGCTCATGCCCCGTGTCTCACTCCTGTTCCCCCCACCCCCCGCTCATGCCCCGTGTCTTTCTCCAGCTCCCCCATCCCCCGCTCATGCCCCGTGTCTCCCTTCAGTTCCCCCCACTCCCCGGTCATGCCCAGTGTCTCTCTCCTGTTGCCCCCCGCTCATGCCCTGTGTCTCTCTCCTGTTCCCCCCACCCCCCGCTCATGCCCCCTGTCTTTCTCATGTTCCCCCCCACCCCCTGCTCATGCCCCGTGTTTCCCTCTTGTTCCCCCCACCCCCCGCTCATTCCCCGTGTCTCCCTCCTGTACCCCCCACCCCCGCTCATGCCCCGTGTCTCTCTACTGTTCCCCCCACCCCCGCTCATGCCCCGTGTCTTTCTCCTGTTCCCCTCACCCCCCGCTCATGCCCCGTGTCTTCCTCCTGTTCCCCCCACCCCCCGGTCATGCCCCGTGTCTCTCTCCTGTTCCCCCCACTTCCCGCTCCTTCCCTGTGTCTCTCTCCTGTTCCCCCCACCCCCTGCTCATACCCCGTGTCTCTCTCCTGTTCCCCCACCCCCTGCTCATGCCCCATGTCTCCCTCCTGTTCCCCCACCCCCGCTCATGCCCCGTGTCTCTCTCCTTTTGCCCCCCACCCCCCGCTCATGCCCCGTGTCTCCCCCCTGTACCCCCCACCCCCCGCTCATGCCCTGTGTCTCCCCCCTGTTCCCCCCACCCCCTGCTCATGCCCCGTGTCTCTCTCCTGTTCCCCCCACCCCCTGCTCATGCCCCGTGTCTCTCTCCTGTTCCACCCACCCGTGCTCATGCCCCGTGTCTCTCTTCTGTTCCCCCCACCCCCAGCTCATGCCCCTTGTCTCCCTTCTGTTCCCCTCACCCCCCGCTCATACCCCGTGTCTCTCTCCTGTTCCCCCCAACCCCCGCTCATGCCCCGTGCCTTCCTCCTGTTCCCCCCACACCCCGCTCATGCCCCGTGTCTCTGTCCTGTTCCACCCACCCCCGCTCATGCCCCCTGTCTCTCTTCTGTTCCCCCCATTCCCAGCTCATGCCCCATGTCTCCCTCCTGTTCCCCCCACCCCCCGCTCATACCGTGTCCCTCTCCTGTTCCCCCCACTCCCCGCTCATGCCCTGTGTCTTCCTCCTGTTCCCCCCCACCCCCCGCTCATGCCCCGTGTCTCTCTCCTGTTCCCGCTACCTCCGCTCATGCCCCGTGTCTCTCTCCTGTTCCCCCACCCCCCGCTCATGCCTCGTGTCTCTCTTCTGTTCCCCCCACAGCCCCGCTCATGCCCTGTGTCCCTCTCCTGTTCCCACCCACCGCCCGCTCATGCCCCGTGTCTCCCTCCTGTTCCCCCCACCCCCGCTCATGCCCCGTGTCTCCCTCCTGTACCCTACCACCCCCCGCTCATGCCCTGTGTCTCTCTCCTGTTGCCCCCCACCCTGCGCTCATGCCCCGTGTCTCTCTCCTGTTCCCCCCACCCCTCGCTCATGCCCCGTGTCTTTCTCCTTTTCCCCCATCCCCCGCTCATGCCCCGTGTCTCCCTTCAGTTCCCCCCACTCCCCGGTCATGCCCAGTGTCTCTCTCCTGTTGCCCCCTGCTCATGCCCTGTGTCTCTCTCCTGTTCCCCCCACCCGCCGCTCATGCCCCCTGTCTTTCTCATGTTCCCCCCACCCCCTGCTCATGCCCCGTGTTTTCCTCTTGTTCCCCCCACCCCCCGCTCATGCCCCGTGTCTCCCTCCTGTACCCCCCACCTCCGCTCATGCCCCGTTTCTCTCTCCTGTTGCCCCCCACCCCCGCTCATGCCCCCTGTCTTTCTCATGTTCCCCCCTGCTCATGCCCCGTGTTTGCCTCTTGTTCCCCCCACCCCCCGCTCATGCCCCGTGTCTCCCTCCTGTACCCCCCACCTCCGCTCATGCCCCGTGTCTCTCTCCTGTTGCCCCCCGCTCATGCCCCGTGTCTCTATCCTGTTCCCCCATCCCCCCCTCATGCCCTGTGTCTCCCTCCTGTTCCCCCCACCCCCCGCTCATGGCCAGTGTCTCCCTCCTGTACCCCCCACCCCCCGCTCATGCCCTGTGCCTCGCTCCTGTTGCCCCCAACCTCCCGCTCATGCCCTGTGTCTTTCTTCTGTGCCCCCCTACCACCTGCTTATGTCCTGTGTCTCCTTCCTGTAATGCCCCACCCCCCTGCTCATGCCCCATGTCTCTCTCCTGTTCCCCCCACCCCCCGCTCATGCCCCGTGTCTTTCTCCTGTTCCCCCACCCCCCGCTCATGCCTCGTGTCTCTCTTCTGTTCCCCCCACACCCCCGCTCATGCCCTGTGTCCCTCTCCTGTTCCCACCCACCCCCCGCTCATGCCCCGTGTCTCCCTCCTGTTCCCCCCACCCCCCGCTCATGCCCCGTGTCTCTCTCCTGTTCCCCCCACCCCCGCTGCTTCCCCCGTGTCTCTCTCCTGTTCCCCTCACCCCCTGCTCATGCCCCGTGTCTTCCTACTGTTCCCCCCACCCCCGGTCATGCCCCGTGTCTCTCTTCTGTTCCCCCCACTTCCCGCTCATTCCCCGTGTCTCTCTCCTGCTCCCCCCACTCCCCACTCATGCCCTGTGTCTTTCTCCTGTTCCCCCCACCCCCCACTCATGCCCCGTGTCTCCCTCCTGTTCCACCCACCCCTGCTCATGCCCCGTGTCTCCCTCCTGTACCCTACCACCCCCCGCTCATGCCCCGTGTCTCTCTCCTGTTGCCCCCACCCTGCGCTCATGCCCCGTGTCTCTCTCCTGTTCCCCCCACCCCCCGCTCATGCCCCGTGTCTTTCTCCTGTTCCCCCATCCCCCGCTCATGCCCCGTGTCTCCCTTCAGTTCCCCCCACTCCCCGGTCATGCCCAGTGTCTCTCTCCTGTTGCCCCCCGCTCATGGCCTGTGTCTCTCTCCTGTTCCCCCCACCCCCCGCTCATGCCCCCTGTCTTTCGCATGCTCCCCCCCACCCCCTGCTCATGCCCCGTGTTTCCCTCTTGTTCCCCCCACCCCCCGCTCATGCCCTGTGTCTCCCTCCTGTACCCCCCACCTCCGCTCATGCCCCGTGTCTCTCTCCCGTACCCTACCACCCCCCGCTCATGCCCTGTGTCTCTCTCCTGTTGCCCCCCACCCTGCGCTCATGCCCCGTGTCTCTCTCCTGTTCCCCCCACCCCCCGCTCATGCCCCGTGTCTTTCTCCTGTTCCCCCATCCCCCGCTCATGCCCCGTGTCTCCCTTCAGTTCCCCCCACTCCCGGGTCATGCCCAGTGTCTCTCTCCTGTTGCCCCCCGCTCATGCCCTGTGTCTCTCTCCTGCTCCAACCACCCCCCGCTCATGCACCCTGTCTTTCTCATGTTCCCCCCCACCCCCTGCTCATGCCCCGTGTTTCCCTCTTGTTCCCCCCACCCCCCGCTCATGCCCCGTGTCTCCCTCCTGTACCCCCCACCTCCGCTAATGCCCCGTTTCTTTCTCCTGTTGCCCCCCACCCCCGCTCATGCCCCCTGTCTTTCTCATGTTCCCCCCACCCCCTGCTCATGCCCCGTGTTTGCCTCTTGTTCCCCCTACCCCCCGCTCATGCCCCGTGTCTCCCTCCTGTACCCCCACCCCCCGCTCATGCCCTGTGTCTCTCTCCTGTTGCCCCCAACCTCCCGCTCATGCCCTGTGTCTTTCTCCTGTGCCCCCCTACCACCTGCTTATGTCCTGTGTCTCCTTCCTGTAATGCCCCACCCCCCTGCTCATGCCCCGTGTCTCTCTCCTGTTCCCCCCACCCCCCGCTCATGCCCCGTGTCTCTCTCCTGTTCCGCCCACCCCCCGCTCATGCCCCGTGTCTCTCTCCTGTTCCCCCCACTCCCCGCTCATGCCCCGTGTCTTCCTCCTGTTCCCCCCCAACCCCCGCTCATGCCCTGTGTCTCTCTCCTGTTCCCACCCACCCTCCGCTTATGCCCCGTGTCTCTCTCCTGTTCCCCCACCCCCCGCTCATGCCTCGTGTCTCTCTTCTGTTCCCCCCACACCCCTGCTCATGCCCTGTGTCCCTCTCCTGTTCCCACCCACCCCCCGCTCATGCCCCGTGTCTCCCTCCTGTTCCCCCCACCCCCCGCTCATGCCCTGTGTCTCTCTCCTGTTCCCCCCACCCCCGCTCATGCCCCGTGTCTCTCTCCTGTTCCCCTCAACCCCCGCTCATGCCCCGTGTCTTCCTCCTGTTCCCCCCACCCCCGGTCATTCCCCGTGTCTCTCTCCTGTTCCCCCCACTTCCCGCTCATTCCCCGTGTCTCTCTCCTGCTCCCCCCACCCCCCACTCATGCCCTGTGTCTTTCTCCTGTTCCCCCTACCCCCCACTCATGCCCCGTGTCTCCCTCCTGTTCCACCCACCCCCGCTCATGCCCCGTGTCTCCCTCCTGTACCCTACCACCCCCTGCTCATGCCCTGTGTCTCTCTCCTGTTGCCCCCCACCCTGCGCTCATGCCCCGTGTCTCTCTCCTGTTCCCCCCACCCCCCGCTCATGCCCCGTGTCTTTCTCCTGTTCCCCCATCCCCCGCTCATGCCCCGTGTCTCCCTTCAGTTCCCCCCACCCCCCGGTCATGCCCAGTGTCTCTCTCCTGTTGCCCCCCGCTCATGCCCTGTGTCTCTCTCCTGTTCCCCCCACCCCTCGCTCATGCCCCCTGTCTTTCTCATGTTCCCCCCACCCCCTGCTCATGCCCCGTGTTTCCCTCTTGTTCCCCCCACCCCCGCTCATGCCCCGTGTCTCCCTCCTGTACCCCCCACCTCCGCTCATGCCCCGTGTCTCTCTCCTGTTGCCCCCCACCCCCGCTCATGCCCCCTGTCTTTCTCATGTTCCCCCTCACCCCCTGCTCATGCCCTGTGTTTGCCTCTTGTTCCCCCCACCCCCCGCTCATGCCCCGTGTCTCCCTCCTGTACCCCCCACATCCGCTCATGCCCCATGTCTCTCTCCTGTTGCCCCCCACCCCCCGCTCATGCCCTGTGTCTCTATCCTGTTCCCCCATCCCCCACACTCATGCCCTGTGTCTCCCTCCTGTTCCCCCCACCCCCCGCTCATGGCCAGTGTCTCCCTCCTGTACCCCCCACGCCCCGCTCATGCCCTGTGTCTCTCTCCTGTTGCCCCCAACCTCCCGCTCATGCCCTGTGTCTTTCTCCTATGCCCCCCCACCACCTGCTTATGTCCCGTGTCTCCTTCCTGTAATGCCCCACCCCCCTGCTCATGCCCCGTGTCTCTCTCCTGTTCCCCCCACCCCCGCTCATGCCCCGTGTCTCTCTCCTGTTCCCCCTACCCCCCGCTCATGCCCCGTGTCTCCCTCCTGTTCCCCCAACCTCCCGCTCATGCCCTGTGTCTTTCTCCTGTGCCCCCCTACCACCTGCTTATGTCCTGTGTCTCCTTCCTGTAATGCCTCACCCCCCTGCTCATGCCTCGTGTCTCTCTCCTGTTCCCCCCACCCCCCGCTCATGCCCAGTGTCTCTCTCCTGTTCCCCCCACCCCCCGCTCATGCCCCGTGTCTCTCTCCTGTTCCCCCCACTCCCCGCTCATGCCCTGTGTCTCTCTCCTGTAATCCACCCACCCTCCGCTCATGCCCCGTGTCTCTCTCCTGTTCCCCCACCCCCGCTCATGCCTCGTGTCTCTCTTCTGTTCCCCCCACACCCCTGCTCATGCCCTGTGTCCCTCTCCTGTTCCCACCCACCCCCCGCTCATGCCCCGTGTCTCCCTCCTGTTCCCCCCACCCCCCGCTCATGCCCTGTGTCTCTCTCCTGTTCCCCCCACCCCCGCTCATGCCCCGTGTCTCTCTCCTGTTCCCCTCACCCCCCGCTCATGCCCTGTGTCTTCCTCCTGTTCCCCCCACCCCCGGTCATGCCCCGTGTCTCTCTCCTGTTCCCCCCACTTCCCGCTCATTCCCCGTGTCTCTCTCCTGCTCCCCACACCCCCCACTCATGCCTTGTGTCTTTCTCCTGTTCCCCCTACCCCCCACTCATGCCCCGTGTCTCCCTCCTGTTCCACCCACCCCCGCTCATGCCCCATGTCTCCCTCCTGTACCCTACCACCCCCTGCTCATGCCCTGTGTCTCTCTCCTGTTGCCCCCCACCCTGCGCTCATGCCCCGTGTCTCTCTCCTGTTCCCCCCACCCCCCGCTCATGCCCCGTGTCTTTCTTCTGTTCCCCCATCCCCCGCTCATGCCCCGTGTCTCCCTTCAGTTCCCCCCACTCCCCGGTCATGCCCAGTGTCTCTCTCCTGTTGCCCCCCGCTCATGCCCTGTGTCTCTCTCCTGTTCCCCCCACCCTCCGCTCATGCCCCCTGTCTTTCTCATGTTCCCCCCACCCCCTGCTCATGCCCCGTGTTTCCCTCTTGTTCCCCCCACCCCCCGCTCATGCCCCGTGTCTCCCTCCTGTACCCCCCACCTCCGCTCATGCCCCGTGTCTCTCTCCTGTTGCCCCCCACCCCAGCTCATGCCCCCTGTCTTTCTCATGTTCCCCCCCACCCCCTGCTCATGCCCCGTGTTTGCCTCTTGTTCCCCCCACCCCCCGCTCATGCCCCGTGTCTCCCTCCTGTACCCCCCACATCCGCTCATGCCCCGTGTCTCTCTCCTGTTGCCCCCCACACCCCGCTCATGCCCTGTGTCTCTATCCTGTTCCCCCATCCCCCACACTCATGCCCTGTGTCTCCCTCCTGTTCCCCCCACCCCCCGCTCATGGCCAGTGTCTCCCTCCTGTACCCCCCACCCCCCGCTCATGCCCTGTGTCTCTCTCCTGTTGCCCCAACCTCCCGCTCATGCCCTGTGTCTTTCTCCTATGCCCCCCCCACCACCTGCTTATGTCCCGTGTCTCCTTCCTGTAATGCCCCACCCCCCTGCTCATGCCCCGTGTCTCTCTCCTGTTCCCCCCACCCCCCGCTCATGCCCCGTGTCTCTCTCCTGTTCCCCCTACCCCCCGCTCATGCCCCGTGTCTCTCTCCTGTTCCCCTCACCCCGCTCATGCCTCGTGTCTCTCTTCTGTTCCCCCCACACCCCTGCTCATGCCCCCTGTCTCTCTCCTGTTTTCACCCACCACCCGCTCATGCCCCGTGTCTCCCTCCTGTTCCCCCCACCCCCCGCTCATGCCCCGTGTCTCTCTCCTGTTCCCCCACCCCCGCTCATGCCCCGTGTCTCTCTCCTGTCCCCCTCAACCCCCGCTCATGCCCTGTGTCTTCCTCCTGCTCCCCCCACCCCCCGGTCATGCCCCATGTCTCTCTCCTGTTCCCCACACTTCCCGCTCATTCCCCGTGTCTCTCTCCTGTTCCCCCCACCCCCTGCTCATGCCCCGTGTCTCTCTCCTGTTCCCCCCACCCCTGCTCATGCCCCATGTCTCGCTCCTGTTCCCCCAGCCCCCGCTCATGCCCCGTGTCTCTCTCCTGTTCCCCCATACCCCGCTCATGCCCGTGTCTCTCCTGTTCCACCCACCCCTGCTCATGCCATGTGTCTCTCTTCTGTTCCCCCCACCCCCAGCTCATGCCCCTTGTCTCCCTTCTGTTCCCCTCACCCCCCGCTCATACCCCGTGTCTCTCTCCTGTTCCCCCCAACCCCCGCTCATGCCCCGTGCCTTCCTCCTGTTCCCCCCACCCCCGCTCATGCTCCGTGTCTCCCTCCCGTTCCCCCCACCCCCCGCTCATGCCCCGTGTCTCTCTCCTGTTCCCACCCATCCCCCCGCTCATGCCCCATGTCTCCTTCCTGTTCCTCCTACCCCCGCTCATGCCCCGTGTCTCTCTTCTGTTCCCCCCACACCCCTGCTCATGCCCCGTGTCTCTCTCCTGTTCCCACCCACCCCCTGCTCATGCCCCATGTCTCCCTTGTGTTCCCCTTTTCCCCCCACCCCTCGCTCATGCCCCGTGTCTCTCTCCTGTTCCCCCACTTCCTGCTCATTCCCTGTGTCTCTCTCCTGTTCCCCCCACCACCTGCTCATGCCCTGTGTCTCTCTCCTGTTCCCCCCACCCCCTGCTCATACCCCACGTCTCCCTCCTGTACCCCCACCCCCCGCTCATGCCCCGTGTCTCTCTCCTGTTGCCCCCCACCCCCTGCTCATGCCCCGTGTCTCCCTCCTGTACCCCCCACCCCCGCTCATGCCCTGTGTCTCCCTCCTGTTCCCCCCACCCCCTGCTCATGCCCCGTGTCTCTCTCCTGTTCCCCCCAGCCCCGCTCATGTCCTGTGTCTCTCTCCTGTTTCCCCCACCCCCGCTCATGCCCCGTGTCTCCCTCCTGTACCCCAAACCCCCTGCTCATGCGCTCATGCCCCGTGTCTCCCTCCTGTTCCCCCAACCCCTGCTCATGCCCCGTGACTCTCTCCTGTTCCCCCCACCCCCGCACATGCCCCGTGTCTCTCTCCTGTTCCCCCACCCCCGCTCATGCCCCGTGTCTCTCTCCTGTTCCCCCTCCCCCCACTCATGCCCCGTATCTCCCTCCTGTTCCCCCACCCCCCGCTCATGCCCCGTGTCTCTCTCCTGTTGTCCCCCCCACCCCACTCATGCCCCGTGTCTCCCTCCTGTTGCCCCACCTCCTGCTCATGCCCCGTGTCTTTCTCCTGTTCCCCCCAACCTCCGCTCATGCCCCATGTCTCCCTCCTGTACCCCCCACCCCACACTCATGCCCCGTGTCTCTCTCCTGTTCCTCCCATCCCCCGCTCATGCCCTGTGTCTCCCTCCTGTTCCCCCCACATTCTGCTCATGCCCTGTGTCTCTCTCCTGTTGCCCCCCACCCCCTGCTCATGCCCCGTGTCTCCCTCCTGTACCCCGCACCCCCCGCTCATGCCCTGTGTCTCTCTCCTGTTCCCCCCACCACCCGCTCATGCCCCGTGTCTTCCTCCTGTTCCCCCACCCCTGCTCATGCCCCGTGTCTCTCTTCTGTTCCCCCCACCCCCCGTTCAAGCCCTGTGTCTCTCTCCTGTTGCCCTCCACCCCCTGCTCATGCCCCGTGTGTCTCTCTCCTGTTCCCCACCACCCCCGGTCATGCACCGTGTTTCTCTCCTGTTGCCCCCCACCCCCGACTCATGCCCCATGTCTCTTTTCTGTTCCCCCCACCCCCCGCTCATGCCTGTGTCTCCCTCCTGTTCCCCTCACCCCCCGCTCATGCCCCGTGTCTTCCTCCTGTTCCCCCCACCCCCGGTCATGCCCCGTGTCTCTCTCCTGTTCCCCCCACTTCCCGCTCATTCCCCGTGTCTCTCTCCTGCTCCCCCCACCCCCACTCATGCCCTGTGTCTTTCTCCTGTTCCCCCTACCCCCCACTCATGCCCCGTGTCTCCCTCCTGTTCCACCCACCCCCGCTCATGCCCCGTGTCTCCCTCCTGTACCCTACCACCCCCTGCTCATGCCCTGTGTCTCTCTCCTGTTGCCCCCCACCCTGCGCTCATGCCCCGTGTCTCTCTCCTGTTCCCCCCACCCCCCGCTCATGCCCCGTGTCTTTCTTCTGTTCCCCCATCCCCCGCTCATGCCCCGTGTCTCCCTTCAGTTCCCCCCACTCCCCGGTCATGCCCAGTGTCTCTCTCCTGTTGCCCCCCGCTCATGCCCTGTGTCTCTCTCCTGTTCCCCCCACCCCCCGCTCATGCCCCCTGTCTTTCTCATGTTCCCCCCACCCCCTGCTCATGCCCCGTGTTTCCCTCTTGTTCCCCCCACCTCCGCTCATGCCCCGTGTCTCTCTCCTGTTGCCCCCCACCCCCGCTCATGCCCCCTGTCTTTCTCATGTTCCCCCCCACCCCCCGCTCATGCCTGTGTCTCCCTCCTGTTCCCCTCACCCCCCGCTCATGCCCCGTGTCTTCCTCCTGTTCCCCCCACCCCCGGTCATGCCCCGTGTCTCTCTCCTGTTCCCCCCACTTCCCGCTCATTCCCCGTGTCTCTCTCCTGCTCCCCCCACCCCCACTCATGCCCTGTGTCTTTCTCCTGTTCCCCCTACCCCCCACTCATGCCCCGTGTCTCCCTCCTGTTCCACCCACCCCCGCTCATGCCCCGTGTCTCCCTCCTGTACCCTACCACCCCCTGCTCATGCCCTGTGTCTCTCTCCTGTTGCCCCCCACCCTGCGCTCATGCCCCGTGTCTCTCTCCTGTTCCCCCCACCCCCCGCTCATGCCCCGTGTCTTTCTTCTGTTCCCCCATCCCCCGCTCATGCCCCGTGTCTCCCTTCAGTTCCCCCCACTCCCCGGTCATGCCCAGTGTCTCTCTCCTGTTGCCCCCCGCTCATGCCCTGTGTCTCTCTCCTGTTCCCCCCACCCCCCGCTCATGCCCCCTGTCTTTCTCATGTTCCCCCCACCCCCTGCTCATGCCCCGTGTTTCCCTCTTGTTCCCCCCACCTCCGCTCATGCCCCGTGTCTCTCTCCTGTTGCCCCCCACCCCCGCTCATGCCCCCTGTCTTTCTCATGTTCCCCCCCACCCCCTGCTCATGCCCCGTGTTTGCCTCTTGTTCCCCCCACCCCCCGCTCATGCCCCGTGTCTCCCTCCTGTACCCCCCACATCCGCTCATGCCCCGTGTCTCTCTCCTGTTGCCACCCACACCCCGCTCATGCCCTGTGTCTCTATCCTGTTCCCCCATCCCCCCGCTCATGGCCAGTGTCTCCCTCCTGTACCCCCCACCCCCGCTCATGCCCTGTGTCTCTCTCCTGTTGCCCCCAACCTCCCGCTCATGCCCTGTGTCTTTCTCCTATGCCCCCCCACCACCTGCTTATGTCCCGTGTCTCCTTCCTGTAATGCCCCACCCCCCTGCTCATGCCCCGTGTCTCTCTCCTGTTCCCCCCACCCCCCGCTCATGCCCCGTGTCTCTCTCCTGTTCCCCCTACCCCCCGCTCATGCCCCGTGTCTCTCTCCTGTTCCCCTCACCCTGCTCATGCCTCGTGTCTCTCTTCTGTTCCCCCCACACCCCTGCTCATGCCCCGTGTCTCTCTCCTGTTTTCACCCACCCCCCGCTCATGCCCCGTGTCTCCCTCCTGTTCCCCCCACCCCCCGCTCATGCCCCGTGTCTCTCTCCTGTTCCCCCCACCCCCGCTCATGCCCCGTGTCTCTCTCCTGTCCCCCTCAACCCCCGCTCATGCCCCGTGTCTTCCTCCTGCTCCCCCCACCCCCCGGTCATGCCCCATGTCTCTCTCCTGTTCCCCACACTTCCCGCTCATTCCCCGTGTCTCTCTCCTGTTCCCCCCACCCCCTGCTCATGCCCGTGTCTCTCTCCTGTTCCCCCCACCCCTGCTCATGCCCCATGTCTCCCTCCTGTTCCCCCAGCCCCCGCTCATGCCCCGTGTCTCTCTCCTGTTCCCCCATACCCCGGTCATGCCCGTGTCTCTCTCCTGTTCCACCCACCCCTGCTCATGCCATGTGTCTCTCTTCTGTTCCCCCCACCCCCAGCTCATGCCCCTTGTCTCCCTTCTGTTCCCCTCACCCCCCGCTCATACCCCGTGTCTCTCTCCTGTTCCCCCCAACCCCCGCTCATGCCCCGTGCCTTCCTCCTGTTCCCCCCACCCCCGCTCATGCTCCGTGTCTCCCTCCCGTTCCCCCCACCCCCCGCTCATGCCCCGTGTCTCTCTCCTGTTCCCACCCATCCCCCCGCTCATGCCCCATGTCTCCTTCCTGTTCCTCCTATCCCCCGCTCATGCCCCGTGTCTCTCTTCTGTTCCCCCCACACCCCTGCTCATGCCCCGTGTCTCTCTCCTGTTCCCACCCACCCCCTGCTCATGCCCCATGTCTCCCTTGTGTTCCCCTTTTCCCCCACCCCTCGCTCATGCCCCGTGTCTCTCTCCTGTTCCCCCCACTTCCTGCTCATTCCCTGTGTCTCTCTCCTGTTCCCCCCACCACCTGCTCATGCCCTGTGTCTCTCTCCTGTTCCCCCCACCCCCTGCTCATACCCCACGTCTCCCTCCTGTACCCCCACCCCCCGCTCATGCCCCGTGTCTCTCTCCTGTTGCCCCCCACCCCCTGCTCATGCCCCGTGTCTCCCTCCTGTTCCCCCCACCCCCTGCTCATGCCCCGTGTCTCTCTCCTGTTCCCCCCAGCCCCGCTCATGTCCTGTGTCTCTCTCCTGTTTCCCCCACCCCCGCTCATGCCCCGTGTCTCCCTCCTGTACCCCAAACCCCCTGCTCATGCGTTCATGCCCCGTGTCTCCCTCCTGTTCCCCCAACCCCTGCTCATGCCCCGTGACTCTCTCCTGTTCCCCCCGCCCCCGCACATGCCCCGTGTCTCTCTCCTGTTCCCCCACCCCCGCTCATGCCCCGTGTCTCTCTCCTGTTCCCCCTCCCCCCACTCATGCCCCGTATCTCCCTCCTGTTCCCCCACCCCCCGCTCATGCCCCGTGTCTCTCTCCTGTTGTCCCCCCACCCCGCTCATGCCCCGTGTCTCCCTCCTGTTGCCCCACCTCCTGCTCATGCCCCGTGTCTTTCTCCTGTTCCCCCCAACCTCCGCTCATGCCCCGTGTCTCCCTCCTGTACCCCCCACCCCACACTCATGCCCCGTGTCTCTCTCCTGTTCCTCCCATCCCCCGCTCATGCCCTGTGTCTCCCTCCTGTTCCCCCCACACCCTGCTCATGCCCTGTGTCTCTCTCCTGTTGCCCCCCACCCCCTGCTCATGCCCCGTGTCTCCCTCCTGTACCCCGCACCCCCCGCTCATGCCCTGTGTCTCTCTCCTGTTCCCCCCACCACCCGCTCATGCCCCGTGTCTTCCTCCTGTTCCCCCACCCCTGCTCATGCCCCGTGTCTCTCTTCTGTTCCCCCCACCCCCCGTTCAAGCCCTGTGTCTCTCTCCTGTTGCCCTCCACCCCCTGCTCATGCCCCGTGTGTCTCTCTCCTGTTCCCCACCACCCCCGGTCATGCACCGTGTCTCTCTCCTGTTGCCCCCCACCCCCGACTCATGCCCCATGTCTCTTTTCTGTTCCCCCCACCCCCCGCTCATGCCTGTGTCTCCCTCCTGTTCTCCCCACCCCCCGCTCATGCCCCGTGTCTCCCTCTTGTACCCCCCACCTCCCGCTCATGCCCCGTGTTTCTCTCCTGTTGCCCCCCACCCCCCCCCCGCTCATGCCCCCTGTCTCTCTCCTGTTCCCCCACCCCCTGCTCATGCCCCGTGTCTTTCTCCTGTTCCCCCCACCCACCGATCATGCCCCATGTCTCCCTCCTGTTCCCCCACCCCCAGTCATGCCCCGTGTCTCTCTCCTGTTCCCCCCACCCCTCGCTCATGCCCCGTGTCTCTCTCCTGGTCCCCCCTTCCCCCGCCGATGCCCTGTTGTGTTCTCTTTATACACTCCACCTTCCCTTTCCATGGTGTCTATCTTGGTAAAAGATTTTCCTTCCTACACCGGGACGCCGCAGGCGTTTCCGGTTTGGGAAGAAACATTTTTTTTTTACCACCCCGGGTTCCCACTTTGAGAACCTAAGATGCTAGGGGTTTTCATCCATTGAAAAGGACGTTGTGGTTACGCTGCACTAATAAAAATCTATGAAATTCAGTAAAAAAAAAATGTGTTAAAGGGACGTTATGGTTAAATTGCACTAATAAAAAACTATGAAATTCAATGAAAAAACTTGCTTAAAGGGACGTTATGGTTAAGTTGCACTAATAAAAACCTATGAAATTCAGTAAAAAAACGTTGTTAAAGGGACGTTATGTTTAAGTTGCGCTACTAAAAACCTATGAAATTCAGTGAAAAAACGTTGTTAAAGGGACGTTATGGTTCCAAGTAAAACCGAAAAACTCTTTGATGTCCTGGGTGTTAGTCTTAGCAGTGCACGGTGGTGGCGCGAGTTATGGTTGTTATGTTGCTTCTAGCCGCTAGTACTGCGTAAGGGCATATTGGTCCTTGGCGATTGTCCCATAAAATGGTGAGAGTCATGAAGTTGTTTAGAAGTAGCTGCACCTGGCAGTTAAAAAATCTGTCGGCCGGGGTCTG
The DNA here is from genome assembly GCF_040938575.1 of Ambystoma mexicanum. NCBI lineage: Eukaryota > Metazoa > Chordata > Amphibia > Caudata > Ambystomatidae > Ambystoma > Ambystoma mexicanum. The sequence continues at coordinate 553,142,821 of NC_090928.1, forward strand.
AAAATCGTGGCATTGACAGTAGGGAAGGATGTACCTGTTTTAAAAAAATAAATTAGTCTCACGAGCCGATCTTCATTAAAAATATTCATTTTATTTATTAGGGCGTGAAACTATTTGCTAGCGAGGATAGTGCAACAAAGTATGTTAACTTATTCCCACTAACCCACCCTCTCTCGTTTGCCTTTTTCAGAGCTGTCTGAGCGCCAGCGGACCACTTCGGCGGTGATAGTGCCCGGTACAAAACAATATGCCACATTGAACGAACAAGTACAACTTAACCGGGATTTAACGCCACGCTATTGTTATTATATTCCGGTATAAAATAATCTTAAGGGTTACTTACATTATATTGGCATTTTCCATTGTCTACACGTAATGCAGTCCCTAAATACGACTCCGTCTGTGCCAATGAACTTTCTCATAGTGATATAATATATAAAAGCGGTTTAGTTTCAGAAATGTAATCCTTATCGTCTCTTACGTTTTTGCACCCCTCCTTCAAAAGAAGTCTTTTGGCACGATCCCTGTCTGTCAAGGTCAAAAAACAATAGAACCTTATAGTGCGAGTCGTGGGCCACTCCGGCCCGCGAGCAAAAAATGGAAGCAGCTGACCTTCACTGTGAACGAGCATAAATTCTTACTTTGCAACATTCTGTGTAAAGCCATCCCTGAGAAATTGCTTTTTACACTCCATCTTTGTATATTGTCTGCGTACTAATGAAAAAAGTTTGTTAAAGGGAGTTTATGGTTAACTTGCGCTACTAAAAACCTATGAAATTCAGTAAAAAAACTTTGTTAACCGGACGTTATGGTTAAGTTGTGCTACTAAAAACCTATGAAATTCAGTAAAAAACTTTGTTAACGGGATGTTATGGTTAAGTTGCGCAACTAAAAACCTATGAAATTCAGTGAAAAAACTTTGTTAAAGGGACGTTATGGTTCGAAGTAAAACCGAAAAACCCCTGAAATTCGCCAGTTATGGTAAGCTAAGCAACCATAACTCACACCACCACTGTGCACTGCTAAGCCTAACACCCAGGACATCAAAGTTGACATCACAAATGTCAGACGTAGTAATGCAGAAACTGCAAGAAGCAAGAGATCCTGAGCAAAGCTTGGAGATGCTTACATGCGAATAACGCTGTGGAACTGCAGGACCATTTATGGGACCTGACAAAACCAAGTATGACTAACCTATGGAGAATACAGTATAGCACCAGCACTGTAAAAACCGCATTATAATGGTTTAGGAAAATGTCAGCTGGATACAGGCCTCTCATCAAAAGCCACACTGAGCTGAATTCAGGCTGGACAATGAGCAAAGCGTGTGAGACAGGACCCACTGCCAAGGCCACAAGATACAGATGACATTCCATTCCCTGAACGACAAAAGCACCAGCTGCAGTAAATATGAATAATTCTTCATAATTCAGAGCTGCACAGCTCCAAATCATGCACGGGAATCAGCCGACGCAGTCAATGGACAGTGACCAGTGCTGGCAAAGGGAGCCAATCTCAGGCTACCAGACAGAAGACAGCAACAAAGATGCTACAATGTGAGACAAGTGTTCCACCAAGAAAAAGAGCACTCTCATTGACTAAGGTGGTACACACAAGTTACAATGTAGACACATAGACCTTCTTATTACCTTGAAAAGGTACACTAAGAGCTGAGAACCTCCAAGGGGTGGGTAGCAACGGGCAAGAACCAATGACAAGACCCTCACACTGCAACATTGTTATAGATAGTGACTTGGGTATGGACCAGGCCAGCCACCTGACATGGTAGACCCAATAGAATAACACATATAGGTGACATTATGGGTTATTAGGCTCCTGATGGCCAATCCCACACATCAATAGGTTTTTGGAGAGAGGCCTAAGTAGTAACGGAGCAGTGATGTAATTTTGCATCAAAACTGGCCTGCGAGCCAGGAGAAATTGAGTCATCCACGGATTTCTTTAGCCCCTATGCTGATCCCTGTTGGTTTTGTCTGTAATAAACCGCAGTTTGAACTTGACATTGACTGAGTCCTCTGTTTATCCTCTGGAAAGTGTTGGGCCTTCGAGAGTCAGCAAACTCCTAGTGGCCCTCTGGCATACCTGGGAGATTGTCGCAATAATCGACTCCGCAATACCCTTGGCATCACGGACATGGCACTGGACTGGTTGACCTCCTTCATCTGTGACCAACCATCCCAGGTTCAACTGGGCCCTTTTCTCTCCCCCATCACACTCTCCACCTGTGGTGTCCCTCATGGCTCTATCCTCTCTCTATGACTCTTCAACATCTACCTTGCCCCTCTAGCCCATTTGATCTCTGACTTCTCTCCTCACTTCCAGTGTTATGTGGATGACATGCAGCTCTCCTTCAAGCTTCCCTCCATGGCCTCCTCTTCTTCTTCTCTCATTCCTGACTGTCTGCTATTCAGTTATGGAGCGCTGTTAACGATCTCTGCCTTAATGCCAGTAAGACTGAGATCCTTCTCCTTGGGACCCCAGCAGCCTCCTTCGCTCCCATTCTCTGACTGCCCTTCATCGGCTCCCCCCCCTCGCATTCCTGTGTGGCAAAAAACATTGGTGTCATCTTCCACTCCTCTCTCTCCTTCTCTTCTCACATCGCAAATCTTGCCAAGAAGGCCCACTTTCAGCTGCACCTCCTCAGAGGCATTCTCCCTTTCCTCATCTTCCCCCCAGAAACTCAATGTCCCCAGAGCTCTGGCCATCTCTAGGCTGGACAACTACAATAGCCTCTTCCTCAATCTGCCTAAATCCTACATCTGTCCCTTTCAACTAATCCAAAATAGGACTAAAAGGTGTATCCTTGGTCTCGAGCCCATGGGCTGCATCTCTCCAGACCTAACATCTCACCACTGGCTCCTTGTTGCTGTTAGGATCAAGTTCAGGTCCCTCTACATCATCCACAAGGCCTTCTGGGACGCCACTACATCCAACTCTCTCTCTCTGTAAATACCTCCTTACTAGAGCCCTTCAGTCTTCTAGCTCCAACTCTCTGTAGATCCGGCGCTTTTCCAAGCAGAGAGTGGGGGGTATCTCTCTCTCTTCCGAAAGAGCCTCCATCTGAAATGGCCTCTCTGCCCCCTCAGGCTTGAGCTGAATCTCCTTAAGTTCCAGAAGCTTCTCAAGACTTCCTTTCCTCTTCTTCCTTCCCTCTCCCCCTTCCCTGCTAATGTCCCCCTCAGCCACATTTTGACTGGCTGGTTCCTTCTGAGTCACACAGGGCATGAGGCCCTCTTTGCTCAGTCTACCACTCCACTTCGATCTTCCACAACCCACCACCCCAAATCCGCACTTGCCCTACCCGGCTCCCTCCCACTGTAAGTCCCTGGTGTGGCTGCCGCCCCTACTGAGCCCATTCAGCCCCTTCCTTGCACTAAGCATGGGGTCCTGCATTCTCCTGACACTTGTCCACCTGGCCTCCTTTAGCACCTGCCTAGCCCATGGGCCCTCTTCCCACCCTCCTATTCCCTTCCCAGCACTTGCATGCGCTTCACTCCAACCTGCACCTCCCTTTCCCCCTGCACTTCTTGTTATTGCACTTGCACAATCCGAATGACACAAGACCTAGTAGGACCGTTTTTTATTCTTTGTCCCTGTTCCCCACTCCCCTCTTCTGTCTTGTTGGTCATTGAAACACCATTTTGCTGTATTGGTTCATTATAAATACCCAATAAATAAAATAAACCAAAAGCACTGTCATGTATGTATCTATCTATGAATCTGATCCTCCCCTCTTCACATTCATGACATTTGTCTTTGACTACACTGGTGTCGCTTTGTGACACCAATCAGCAAAAACTTAAAAGGGCCTATTTTGTTTATTTTTTATGCCTATCAGTGGCAGCTGATGAATTTATGACTGGAAGGGCATAAATATATGCGCCTAATATGAGGCATCATCTGAGCACAGTGAGTGAGCTCTCCCGCAAGAAAATGTTTTAAATAATGGCCTAAAATGGTGCAGTTTACAGCACTTTCTGTGAGAAATTGGGTAAAAAGCGACAGAGTTTGCAATCAATTTTGTATGGTAGCACAGGAAAAACCCCAATACATGCACAGGGCCATTTTCCAATGCATTTGAATAATGCATTTCCCCACCATTTATGCCAGTAGATATAAAGGAAAATAATGTAATATTCACCATCTCAAAATTGTCAGTTATTGTGACTATGGGGTCTAAGGTTAAAACAAAAAACTTCAGCTGGTCATTAGACGGTACAAAATTAATAGTGGGTGACAGATAAGTTTACTTGGGTTACTCCATTAGGGCTCCTAGTGGATCTTCTGACTTAGCTTTGAGATTTGGGATAAAACGTGCACCCTATTGGCACAAATGCATAGGACTTATTCTAAATTTTGCGCATTTTCAATGTTACCCCTGAACAAATGCTATGTGGGAAAGGTTTTGCCTTCTCTGCTACATGGCCTACAACCTTTCGAGTTTAATTGAGATAAATTGCAGATGTTGGAAGGTACATTGTGGAAAACATTGTTGGGTTTACCTGCTTCCATTCCTTTTATTCTAATCAAACACAAATTCCAATAACAATCACAGAAATAGTTTATCTTGTGGAACCAATTAAAATTGTATGGGAAGAGTTGTGATCCTTCTGATTCCCTATTTGTGCAGGTACACATCTTGATTAATTCTTAACAATTGTTTTTTTTAATACATGCGTTAACGATTGTGAGAGATTCCTATTGGATTGGAATTTACAGACAGATTCCCTTCTTGGTAACCTATACGCATAGAAGAGAAAGATTAGCATATTGGAATCTTGTAGGATCCAAGAGGAAGTTCCTAACTACAACATTTTTTCATAAGTATGGAAAGATCCATTGTGCTTTTAAGGTTTTGCCAAGATATCTATTGCAATTTCCTATTCCTTCTTACTGTGGTATTTATATGATATTTATATTCAACCTCCTATATACTTTAGAGAGATTGAGTCCAATTGGGAACATTCCATGAGAAAGGCCATGTTGTAGACTATGAAAAGATGACTCCTTGTGGGAAACCCTAAAGCAACTTGTGATATATTGCAGAGAAACTCTTAATTTACATTGTAATACATTTAGAAGATTTGTTTATTCAAATGATTTCTTGTCACGTGAGGACTATTGGAATAAATAACTCAGTGGTCATCACAATTCTCTGATCCTTGATTTGGCCCAGTGTTTGATTTCTATTCATACTCTCTTGGGTGAAAATGTGTACAGTTTTTAATTGCACGAATAATGAATCTGGGGATGTATTCCATAATGTTATTGATTGAAGTATCAATCGTGATTAGGACATATGAATTTAGTACATTTTAAAATATATTTTACTATTCATTTTTAATTGTTAAATTGCATTGTATTTGTGTAAAAGGTGGTTTATTAACTGGATAGACAATGAAACAAATATGCCAGTTTTACCATATAATGACCCCCAGGCAGTAAACAATGCTGTGCCAAATAAAGAAAGTGTATCCAGACTGGCTATACTGAGAACGGCCAGTGTACCACACAATCACACTTATGTTTGCATTTAGCCTTGATGTAAAGTACAAAAATGTCATGTCACATAAAGTATGTATGCCTAGAGTGGAGCCACAAATGTAAGCCAGTCTAGTCATAACACACATTATGTTTGCTTTACCCTTGATGCCAAGTAAGAAGTAACAGACTCCATGCCACAGTAAGAATGTAAATGCACACTGATACCATAGGCCAAGCTAGCCACATAATATCACTTATCATTTTTGCTTTACTATTAATGGCAAGTAGAAAATGTCATGGCACATAAAAAAAAACATAAGACTGCCACTACTAATACAGGTCAGTCTAGCCACATAAAAACACTTATGTTTGCTTTACCATGGATGTAAATTAAAAAATGTCATTCAACATTAAGAAAGCATATGCAGACTGATACTAATACTGCCAGTCTTCGTATACTTCCTAATGTGCTTGGCATTTTTTACTTGGCATCAAGAGTAAAGCAAACATGAAGCGTTTTATTTCCTGGCAATTTCCTACAGTTGGACGGAGGTACACTTCTCTGTGTTCTCTATTGTTGAAAAGGAATCAATTCCATTTTCATAATTTCCACTATTTGGTAGAAACTCTTCACTTTTCCACCACTTTAGTGGAAAAGTCTAAAGGCCACCTGTAAATTACCCTTTGCAAGAAGCATTTGCAATGGATTCCACCTACATTTACCATGTGGTAATTGCTGGTGGATTTTATAGGACTCCATTGCAGTAATGCCTGTATGAAAATCCATGATGGCATTAAGAAACCCACATGTATTTATTTATCTATCTGTTCCATTAAACATTTATAACTTTTCAGTACATATTACATATTGAAATTGAAACGAGAAGACAGGATCACAATCCAATGGTCTTCAACTTGTAAACAACAAACTGCCCCTTCACATTCACCTCCTCTCCCACTTTCAGAAAACCAATATTAATCCATGTACTCCTTCCTGCCTCTCCCTGCCCGTCACTCTCCACTCCCATAACACATTTCATCCTTTGATTTATTAACAGAGCATTTTTGCTCTACAGTGCTTTACAGTTCTGCTGGCCCTTTTTCGTAAGTCAATTGCCGATCTATAATCACGTATCACTTACACCCCCCACCCTCACCCCCATCGCAGAATCCTGACCAGTGTATTTCTACCAGAAAGGAAACCACTCAATTTCCAGGGAATAATCTGATTCAAGTAATCCATTCTGTTTGTTGTTCTCTTTGATATAGTACTGTGGCTTTCCCTATATAGTGACTGGCCTCCATCCCACCTCTTTTATCCCAGACGACCCTCTGTAGGTCTTTCTGTATCACTATACAGGACCATCACATATGAATAAAAGTTCCCTTTTCCCTGCAGCCCCTCCAACACCTGTTACAGGAATCAGGCTATGTCTTTGCCATCCTAATATGGGGGGCAGCCGCATTCATGTTGCTGAACAGAAAATGGAAGTAGACAAGTTACGTGCACACTCACCCCAACCCTGATATGCACATTATCCAAAATAGAGTGGATCAGAAAGAATGGCAGTAATCATATTTACTATCATTCTTTCTGACCCACTTCACATGGAAAATGACCCCCTAGTGAAATTCAATACTCTTTGTTAGACCAAGAGGGAAGCACAGTGAAGAGGAGAAAAAAAAACCCTCCCCAGCAGAAAATGAAGATTACCCCTGCTAATAGCGCAGGGTGTCTTGATTCTATTAAAGACAAGGAGGCAAGCATTATGCTTCAACTTCATTTATTCCTCTCTTCAGCAGTTTCAACAAAAAATCAACTTCTTTAAAATGGGCCTCATTATGAAACCGGCGGTAGCCGTGCCGGTAAAACCGGCACAGCTACCGCCGGTATCAGTTTTTCTCAGGCAAATGGGAAATTACCGGGTCATTATGGCTCCACCAGACCCGATAATTGCCCATTCCCGGTTGCCGGAAAAAAATGCTCCCCATTTCCATTCGAGCCCCATAGGGCTCAATAGGAATGGGGAGGTCGGATGCACCGGCACCATTATGAATGGTGCCGGTGCATCCAACATGGTCTGCTCGCGGGTGCCGGTCCGCCCGCCAGGTCAGACCTGTAGGGCAAAAAGGCACCCACGAGCAGAACTCGTAGTTTGCTGGTGTGGTAACTATGGTAACAGCAAGCTTACCGGTACCGTAGTTACTGGAACAGCAAACTTATTATGTGGCCCATTGTCTCTTTTCTTTTTTTTGTAAACTACATTTCCCACTTAACACAGTTCCTCGTGTAGTCCATTTAGTTTCCTGTCATCTGCTCTTAGTCCTTCCTGTTCCCTTGCTCAACCACTTCTTTGAATGCCTTGAACTTCACTCTGAACTTGAAACTGGCAGACTCCCGACTCAATGAAACTCTGGGATCTGTCCATAACTTTAGGTTGCCCTGTAACTGTTCTCTTGGGTCCGGCTGCTCTGATGCCACTTTTTAGCCTGTTTCACCAGTTGTCCCAAATCAACTGACATGTTTTAGGGTGGAGAACGCACTCCCCTATTTTGTATAGGATCAAAGGTCAATGCTTCATTATGCATGCCAACATATATAATCACAGTACTTGCCTTGGGTGGGAGAGTAATGCACGCCTCCTCAAGACTCCCTGCGCTATTAGCAGGGGTAATCGTCATTCTATGTCAAGACCGGAGGCGAGCATTATGCTTGTTCAAAGCTTCCCATTACTGACGTCGCTACTGACTGGATAGGCTTAAAGTAAAAGGTCCTGAAAGTGCTATTGCTCGCGCAGTCAGCTGCTTGCAAGATATCTTGCAACGTTGCTCCTTTCGCTAGCGCTTTGGAGTTCATGGCCCCTCTTACTTAATGCGCCCCAAACTTAGTTAGGTCTAGTCCTGCCATTTGCATAACTTCACGCACCCATCTGGCTATGGTGGCTGTTGCTACTGCTTTGTAAGTTTTCCTCCGTGCTATCAGCAATTGTGTTGCCCCTGCCGAGTGCATCTCTGGTGTCTTGCTCTGATATTATCATATGCATGCTGCTAAATGCCTTTTTGGATGGGCGTGTAAATGGGGATATGAGACAAATATGGGCTGTGTCTTTGTTCTTCTGATGAGTGTGAAGGTAAGCTTGTCTGGTCCGTAAGTCTTCCTATCTATCATAGGGCTTTTATGTCTGCTACTCTCCAGCATGACACTTGGCATAAGAGCATGGCTCGCTTGCCCGATCATTTTTTCAAAGATAAATGCGTGTTCGCTGGCCAGCTATCGAGTAGCTTCAGCTCTTACGTCCCATAGGTGCATCTATTTTTGTTTTGGTTATTTTCTAAAACAAACTCCCTTCATGAGCCTCTCTACGGCTTCGCTCTCTGCTACGGGTATCCCGTTTACAGGGAGATGACCCGCTGAAATTGCCGATCTGTATACTCATATTGTTCGAAATGCGCTTCCGTCTTGCAGCAGCACTGCTAAGAAATTCAGGATTTCTACTATAGGGACAGAAATGGGATGAAAATGTCTCCTGCTGCACCACTGCAACCATTTGTCCCAAGCTGCGTCATAGCTCCGCGGTGTGGCTGGCACCCGCAATTCCGCAATGAGTCGTGCAGCATGTTTCGAAATACCTGGGAGGGCCCAACAATGCCTGCTATCCTGCACACCATTAACGGGAGAGTCCCTTTCACTCTCAGAGGATGAAATGACCCAACTGGGTCCGTGAGCAGGTGTCCTCCTGCTGGTAAGATCATTGGGCAGTCTGTCAGTAGTTCCATGAGTGCCGGAAACCATACCTGTGATTTCCATATCAGCGCTATCACAATCAGATTAGCTCCTTCCCTGCGCTCTTTCTCTAAAACTCTGCTCAGCATCATAAACAGCGGAATGGCGTAGTACAGGTTCTCGCTCCAATCTTGTAGAAAAGCGTCTGCTCCTCTCACTGTCGGATCTAACCTCCAGCTTAAGTAGCTGCTCTTCTGTGCGTAACTGGACCCCACAGTTGTTCTATTTGTTGGAATATATCAACATTTAGTTTCCAATCGCTGGAATCCGATAAGTGCCAGTAGTTCCAGTCTGCTACCACGTTGATCTCCCCCGTGAGGTACTCTGCTGTTACTGAGGTCCCTGACTGGAAACAATAGTGCCAGAAGTCTTTGGCTAGTTCCGATAGGAGCTTGGATTTTGTGCCTACTAGGTGATTGATATATCTGACTGCTGAGATCTTGTCCATCTTCAGCATAATACATGAATTCACTTTGTTCTTTGTGAAGGCTTTGTTCGCAACGGTTCCTGCCAACAGCTCTAGGCAATTTATGTGCAGCCGGAGTTCTTCCGAGCTCCATTTCCCCCTGTCTCCAACATCCCACACCGGCTCCCCAGCCTGCTCTTCTAGCATCTGATGCTATCACCAAATTGGGGCGGTCCCCAAATATGGCTTTCCCATTACTGGCGTCCATATTCTGGAGCCACCATTCTAGTTCCTTTCTGGCTTCTAAATCTAGGGGCACTACTTGGTGGTATGTCAGCCCTTGCTGTAAATCTCTTATCTTTAGCCTCTGCAGGGCCCCATAGTGTAAGGGTCCTGGAAATATGGCTAGAATGGACGATGCTAATAGTCCTACTATCCTCGCCACCGTTCTCAAGGATATTAACTCATTGTCGAGACATCCCCTTATCTCTCTCTTGATGTCTCTTACTTTCCTGGCTGGTAATTCTAGAGTTGCAGCATGAAGGATTGTAAGAAGCGGTGGGACGATCTATGCCTACGTGTAAGAAATATCCTCTCGGCAAATCGCAGTCAGGGGCAGGCAACAGGCGGCGGGGCCCACTCCCCTATAAAACTCACAAGGTGGGAAGAAACGTGCAGCACCACAATAGACATGGAGGGTATCGAAGGGGTTGGTGCAGCCGAGTTCGGAGTACCATCATCAGCTGATGAAGATGAGTGTCCCCACAAACAACTGACATGCAAAGTACAATGTCGGCCAACAAATGTGATAGTGATGCAAGCCTATACATGGCCCATCATTCACACATACATATATCCCTGTCTAGATGCTGGCCCCACAACATGCATGCTGCATGCTGCACCCATACCCAAAACACACCCGACACACCCGACACACAGATAAACAGCATGTGTCACACTGCATGCAAGCCACAACACACCTGCAGGCCCCACAGCAGACACCATGCCAAACATATCAAAACCTGAGGATGCCAATTCCACCCCCCCAACATAGCACACACCCTGTCAACCACAACAACAAGCATGCAATGATCCACACGGCACAAAATGCACAGACACTAATGCATGCATGAGGCAAGTACTACCATCACTGATGCCCTGCCTCTCTTTGTCCCCCACAGGCACGGATGTAGACAGTAATGACCATGAAGCAGGTGCCCAGGCCACGGCACCTGCCAAAAGGGCCAGGGACAACGACATCCAGGGGCAGTTGGATGGTCCGAGTGGCACGCAAGGGACACACAAGTGCACCACCATCTACAGACCCACCAGCACAGGACAAACAAACACCTGCTGCCACACCCCATGAGTCAACCATCACACAGGACGTGGTCACAACTGTTGATTCAGAACATGAGGGAATGCAGTCGCTGCCACGAGTTCTGTCGGGGAGGTAGCTGCATCTGTGCCCCATAGTGGCGATGAGGAAGAGGGCCATGATGTGGAGCACACTCACGAGGGAGTCACCCTGTCTGAGGATGCCGTGCAAACCCCAAGCCCCCAGGTCACCCCACAGGTCACCCCACAGGGCACCCCTCAGCCTGAGTCTGGAGGTGAGGGCACACATGCGGAGTGGTCCTCATCTGAGAACACCCCCGTATTGGCCACCTCAGCAAATGTACCATCCACCTGCACTGCGATCCGGGACATTGAGGGGACCATTGACACGGATGGAGAGCCGGCAACAGACGATGCATGAACTTGTCAAACAATACATTGCAGATGGGGAGGCAAGTAGGCGTGAAATACGTGCCAACACCGTGGCCATCAACAAAGCCGCAAACAAGAACAGCAAGCGGGTCCATGATGGTTTCGCAGCAGTGGCCCAGATCCTGGCCAGAATAGCTGACAACATGGAGCAGCGGCGTCCAGCGCCAACCGACCCGCAGCCATCCACCTCATCATCTGCCACACCTGCCAGCTCTACGCAGACCAGCCCTGTGCGCAGGTCCCTGCACAGCACGCGGCGCAATGGAATGCAACCCCCTTCTACAAAGAAGGGCCAGAAGTAGCAAGGGCACCCTGCATGTGTTGACTGCAAGTGCATCAAGAATCATATTGTGCACTTCATGTTTGGGGGTGTTGGAGGTGATGGGGCAGGGATGTGGGGGTGTGTGGGTTGTTGGGGGGACGGGAGGGGGTGTGCGTGAGGTAGAGGGTCTATGCACATTGTAAATATCACCTGTTTAATACACCCGTTGTGTAAAATTAACACATGACTGGACATTGCTTATTGTATGTGTGTGAAGTTATTGCATTACAGTGCACAGTGTCCATCTACCCTCACACCCAGTGCCCAGAACCCCACATCCATGGCACCCTCTGCATTCAAGTGCATTAGAAGAATTGGTCTATCACAGACTGGTGCACAGATCGTCCCTCATGTGCTTCACCACTTGGCTGATGTGCAACCCCTTCTCATTCATCATCCTCATCCTCACCCGGTAGTTGCTGGTCAATGTCAGGCGGCAGAGGTATGTTCCGTCGGATGCACATGTTGTGCAGCATGGCACATACCATGATGATCTTGCGCACCTTCTCAGACCCATACTGGAGTGCCCCACCCGACCTGCTGAGGCAGCAAAACCGCGCCTTCAACAGGCCGAAGGTCTGTTCGATCACGACACGGGTGCGCGTATGAGCCCGATTGAAGTCTCTTTGTGACTGTTCTGCGGATTTCTGACAGAGGTGAGGAGCCACAGCTTCAGAGGATAGCCTGCATCACCTGCATAGGAGCACAACAAGTTATGTTTGAGGGTAATTCTTCATTTCCATCTGTGCTCAGCCTGTACATTATTCATGTTCATATGCAGGATATTTCTGATGCCAGACATTGAATACACATATGCGCAACTATCTGGCATCATCACAGCTTGCCAAGCCATGGTGGCAGGCATGTTTGACATACAGGAATGAGGGGACTGCACATCAGACTCACCACTCAGCCAGATTGAGTGAGAGGGATCCTGATGTACTCACATGTGGGGGATGTGTGGCAGGTGATGTGACCAGATTCATGCAGGCCAGTGTTTGATGATATAGGCTGATATACACCATGTCACATGTTGTTTGGAGTATCATGCTTGCAGTAATTTGATGACGTCATGCACATGTCCCTGCACATCTGCACACATGTAATCATGGCCCAATGTGTTTGGTGGTATGGTCCACAAGTGTAGGGATGCGTTCATTTTATTTATTTATTTATTTGGATTTGTATAGCACACATCTGCCCGGGGGCATCGTGGCGCTGGTCAGGTAGGCTAACTTAGTAAATGACATTTCAAGATGCATACTTTGCAACAGGTAGGTGGTTTGAGCGGGTTACATACAATGGTTACAAGTGTGATTGATAATTACTGTTGTTACAAAAACCAATATGAACGTTGTTATACATAGATGTCACATACAATCAATATGGAGAGAGCAGATAGGAGTTAGTTGAAAAGGGTGGATTTAGCTGTTTCCGGAAGGCTTGGTATGATTTTTCGTTCCTGAGTTAGAGTGCCGTTGGAAGGGCGTTCCAGGTTTTTGGAGCTAGTTGCTGGAAGCTGGAGCCCCCAGCTTTACTTCTTTTAAAAGTGAGTACATAGGTCTGGTTAGACAAGTGTAATCTGGTGGGTCTGGTGGACGCGATGTGGGTGATCCTTTCGGATAGATAGGGTGGGGCGTCAGCTGAGAGGCATCTGTGAGTAATAGTCATGGATTTGAAGAGTATGCGTTCTTTTATAGGTAACCAGTGGGCCTCTTTTCTAGCATGGGAGATGTGTTCCCTTTTCGGAATACTCAGGGCTGCTCTTAAGGTGTTGTTCTGAGCGACTTGCATTTGTTTTATGTTTTTTGTCGAGGTGCCCAGGAAGAGGACATTGCAATAGTCCAGCTTGGTGCTTACTGTGGCTCTGGCTATTGACAGGCAGTTTTTTGTTGAGAGGAAGGGTTTCACTGCATTAATTACCTTGGTGGTAAGTGCAGCGGAAGACGCTATGGCATTTACCTGCCGTGACATGGATAGTGTTGAATCAAGGTATACTCCTAGGGTTTTTACAGCTGATGAGACTGTGATGGTGGAGTTATCGATTTTGAAGGTTGTGTATTGTGGTGGGAGTTTGTTTAGGGTTTCTTTGGTGCCAACTATAAGGATCTGTCATGATGCCTACCCCCAGGCATCCGGACCAAGCCCTTCAGCCCCGGGAGCAGGCATCTAGACATTTAGTAAAACCTCAGCAGCCCCGGCTAGGGGCTATCTGGGTTCAGTCCTGGTGCCCTAGGCGCCAGGCCCATAGTAGAAATCAGTCCTGGCGCCTAGGGCGCCAGGCTCATAGTCATTACTTACCTCAGGCAGACCATGCTGCAAATGACTCCAATCCAACATGAAGCCTGAAAGGGACTATTTTTCTACAGGGACTATTTTTTATTCGGGTGTGGTTCTAGGGACTTCTTACCTGGGACTACTTTTGAGGCTATTTAAACCACGCCCGACCAGCAACACACGCTTCGCGTTATTCTGCATCCAGCAGCGTAACGCTCACAGTGCCTGCAGCCTGCATCCAGTCTTCTGCCACGTCCTCCTGAGCTCCTAAAACAAAGAGGAAAGAAAGGGACAAGGTTAGAAAACAGACTTATTTCTATTCCACACATGATTCTGGATCCATCTCGTCTCCGGACCTGTAAAGAACATCATTTCTGCACGCGCCGCACCTCCAGCTGCAGCGCCGCGCCATACTCACCAGTCTTCACAGCATCCTTCAGGTCGGCGCTGCCTCCATCATTTCTTCGCCGAACTTCGGCACCTAGGAGACAAAAGAAAACCACAAGGTGAGCCGAGGGAACCAACAAATATAATTCTTACCACCATAAACTTACCTGATTTACCACCGGAGGCATCCTTTTGTGACTCTCCATATTTTCACGTGCCGCATCTGTAAAGAGAGACAAAACAGCATGTTTTCCACATGCAACATTTACCGGACAGCGCCGGGTAATACAGACTCTTACCTGAGCGCCACCAGCTGCCACAAGAGCATCTTTTCACGAACCAGCTGCAAGACAAGAAAGGAAGGGGGGAACAAGAGTGAACATCGGACATATTGAACTCTATGAACTTAATACTTACTGGTCCTCACCAGGAACCTCAGAGTCAATACTCTCCGGAATTCTCCCGAGCCTTCAAAGCAGTGAAGTAACTGGAATCGACGCGCCCCTGCAAATCCACGCAGGATGGAGAGCTCATCTTTCAAGAATATAAGGTGAGATTGCTGTGAGGGCATTTCGGAGGTGATTAGTTGGGGAGGACTGTGGGGGTGCCATCACTTGAATCCACAAGTGGCTAAATCCATCTCTCCACTTGCAGGAGAATATTTCTACGGGTTAAGCAGACAAGATTAGGAGGGCAGATCCAGTCAGTCATCGCTGCACTACGCATCACATGGGTGGAGACCGCAGCTGTCCGGGTCCGACCGACGCCCCTGTGGGAGCCAAGTGAGCGTAACAGAACGCGAAGCCTATCTACAAATCCCCACCCGGGTGTTATGGAAACCTCAGAAACCGACCTACTAGCCCTATTATTAGGGGAACTTAGGGCAGAAGTGCACTCTGCGCGCCAAGAGACTAATGCCCTCAGGAGAGAACTGATTGTGTCAAAGGAGCGCACTGATGATCTTGCTAGACAATTACTGCAAAACCAAGCTGGGCAAACACCATTACCTGGATTCGGGGGGAATCCAACTCCTGTTTCATTGAGCAATCCTGTGCAAGTGGTTCTACCAGGGAGCATTCCTTTAGCTCCTCCCGAACGTTTTGCTGGGGACCCAAAAAGTTCGCTGTGTTTATGAACCAATGCCGCTTGCACTTTTTGTGCAGACATGGAGCTTTTCGCAACGACCAAACCAAAGTAGCCTTTGTACTATCATATCTTAGTGGCAGCGGATTGGTCAATTCCATTAGTTAACCAGGATGACCCTCTTCTTCTGGATTTTCAAGGTTTTCAAGTGAGCATGGAAAGACTATTTGCCAGACATTCACAGGGACAGGCCCTGGATAACGAACATTTATCATTACGACAAGGTAACCAGGATCTACTAACCTATATCGCCACTTTCAATAGGTTAGTGGTGGAAACCGGATGGCCAGAGGTAAAACGAATTACATTATTTCATCGTGGACTTCGGGGTGAACTCAAAGACGTTTTGGCCCAAGTTGTGAACCCACCTCAGGATTGTGCAGAATATATAGACTTAGTGGTCTAGTTAGACCACCGACTTCAGAATAGAAAGGCTGATCGAGCTAAGTTCGAGAATCGGGTATTGGTTAAACCCAATGTTACCCTCAAAGGAACAGATGTATCAGAACCGATGCAGATCGGGGGGTCAAGGGACCCTTAACTCAAAAGGAAAGAGAAAGAAGACGGCAGATGCAATTGTGTCTGTACTATGGGGCCTCAGGACATTTTCTACAGGATTGCCCTATAAAAACATCTAAAAGCTAGTCAGAGTTGCTGATAAAAATCAAACAGAGCCTGATTCGGGAAACAACCACGCCCGACAAGCGTAGAGGTCCGCTTGCCGAGCTTGAAGAAGGATACTCAGACCTCGCACTTCATCATACCAATGGTCCTTATAGATCCAAGGCAGCCATCACGTATGCACGCAGTGAGGGCATACATTGATAGCGGGGCCATAGGAAACTATGTGGACCACGAGTTGGCTTCTAGGATGAATCTATCTCTCTGCAAAAAGACCACTTTGGATGTCATCACCACAGTCGACGGAACTGAAATTGTCTCTGGGCCTGTAACTCATTCCACCGCAGAGATGACACTATTGGGTCAGGATGGGCATCGAGAGACTATTGTGTTTGATTTAATCAAAACCCTGCAGTTCCAAATAATACTGGGGATACCTTGGAAACACATAATCCTTGTATTGATTGGCGAGAGAAGAGAATAACCTTCCCGGATTGTGCACATACTTGTTACCTGAAAAAACCCTTGAACCAAGGCCTGGCCACAGTCGCTACTCCAGTCGTGCAGTTACCTCAGGAATATCAAGAAGTCCTAGATGTTTTCCAAAAGGAACAGGCAAACACCCTACCACCTCACAGACAATACGATTGTCAAATCGATCTCATACCCGGTGCACAACCTCCATGTAGTAGGATCTACGCCCTTACGGAACCCGAAAACCTTCATCTACGACAATACTTGGACCAATACCTTGCTAATGGCTTCATTCGTCCATCCAAGTCCCCTGCATCTTCAGCTTTGTTCTTCGTGCCTAAAAAGGAAGGTGACCTCAGAACGTGAACAGACTACCGCGCATAAATCAGATCACGGTTAAGAACCGATACCCATTGCCTCTGATCCCCGAATTACTAGACCAAGTAAAGGACGCTTGCATCTACACTAAATTAGATCTCTATGGGGCATATCATCTGGTACGTGTAAAAAAAGGCGACGAATGGAAGACTGCTTTTCGCACTAAGTACAGGTTATTCGAATACCAGGTGATGCCCTTCGGGTTGTGCAATGCACCAGCAGCCTTCCAGTATTTTATGAATGATGTCATTTGTGAACTGATTGACGTCTGTGTTGTTGTATACATAGACGATATTCTAGTATACTCCTCTTCAGAATCAGACCATGTGAAGCACGTTCGTGCAGTCCTTGAGAAACTACGCCAGCACAAGTTATATGCAAAATTGGAAAAATGCGTTTTTCATGCTACGGAAGTTGAATTCCTTGGATTTATCCTGACTCCAAAAGGAGTCTGAATGGACTCTGGAAAGGTGGATGCAATCCTCACGTGGCCATCACCCAGTTCAGTTCAAGGGGTACAAAGCATGCTCGGATTTGCTAATTTCTACCGCAGATTCATTCCGGATTTCTCACATGTTGTACATCCTATCACAGCACTTTTGCGAAAAAACAAACGCTTCTTGTGGACCGAAGAAGCTGAAAAGGCCTTCCAAGAGCTGAAAGCGAAATTCATGTCTGCACCTGTCTTAAAGCATCCACGCCCCGAACTTCCACACATAGTTGAAACTGATGCATCCAGTTTAGCCATGGGAGCTGTCCTGTCCCAGAAGGATCCTGAAACCGGTCAACTTCACCCAGTAGCATTTTGGTCCAGAAAGTTCTCGGCACCCGAGTTAAACTATGCGGTTACCGATAAAGAATTATTAGCAATCAAATCCACCTTCAAGGCTTTGCGGCATTATCTTCTCGGTGCCAGGAATACCATTACGGTAATCACCGATCACTGGAACTTGCAGTATTTAAAAACAGCCAAGGCCCAATTGTCGCGTCAACTTCGATGGGCATTGTTCTTTGCCGAGTTCGATTTCGTGATCACTTATCGACCAGGTTGTAAAAATGGCAAGGCATTATCCCGAATAGGGATGGGAGAAGCATATGCGAACCCGGAACCGGTGCCTATAATTTCAGAACAAAGAATTCTTGGCATAACCACTCTACAGACACTAGAGGATATTCAAGTAAAGATCCAACAACTCTTCGATCCAACAGCTCTGCAGGACTGGGTGAAGAAAGGCTCGGACTACTCAGTTATCAATGACCTACCTTATTATCAAGGGTGACTATTTCTACCACACAAGGAACTACAAGAACTAGTCATCTCCAATTATCATGACACCCTGATGGAAGGACACCCAGGTATCGCAAAAACTGAAGCTAAAATTAAGAGACAATTCGGGTGGCCCACCTGGCGAAAAGACGTAAAGTCATTTGTAATGTCTTGTGGCATTTGCGCCCAAAACAAAAGTCAGAAGAAAAAAACAGCTGGCCTCTTACAACCTTTGGATATTCCACCTACACCATGGCACACCTTATCGTTAGACTTTATCATAGATCTACCTCCATGTAATGGATTTAACACCATTCTAGTTATTGTGGATCTTTTTTCCAAGATGGCCCACTTTATTCCTCTAAAGGGATTACCTTCTGCTTCAATTCTGGCCAAGGAGTTCCTCGAAAACATTGTTCGAATACACAGATTTCCTTCCGTATTGGTCTCTGACCGAGGTAGTCAATTCATTTCACATTTTTGGAATAAATATTGTCAACTGGCGCAAATCGACGTGAGGTTATCAACCAGTCACCATCCCCAGACCGATGGTCAGACGGAGAGGACCAACCAGACCCTTGAACAGTACCTACGTTGCATGCTACACCAGACCGAAAGTAATTGGAAAGATATTTTATGGATTTCCGAGTATGCATACAATAACTTTGTACATTCAGGAACCGGACAAAGCCCCTTTTATACCATATATGGACATCACTCTCGAACCTCAGAACTAGATTCGCCTCAGCATTTAGAAATGCCTGCAGTTAGTCATTTGCGTTCTACTATTACACAAGCCTTTAAAGAGGCAACAGAACATTTGAAACAAGCAAAAGAGAAATATAAGAAAAATGCAGATCAACATAGAAGTGAAACTCCACAATACCAGATTGGGGATCAAGTTTGATTGGCTACAAAACACATACCTCTGAAGGGAACTCAGACTTTTAACCCTAGATATTTGGGACCTTACACTATTAAGGCCATTATCAACCCGGTAGTTGTCAATTTGGAATTACCCTCTAATATGCACATTCATCCTGTCTTTCATGTTTCACTTTTAAAACAAGTTCAACCAGGAATAAGATTAACCAAATCACCCGACCCCATCTTGATAGATGGAGAACATGAATTCGAGGTAAAGAATATCCTGGACTCCAAGATGGTTAAATCAAAACTTTTTTATTTAATCGATTGGAAGTGCTACGGACCACAAGGAAGGTCATGGGAACTTAGTGACCACGTCCATGCACCTCGGTTGGTGAAAAGATTCCATCGGAACTTCCCAGACAAACCAGGTCCCAGGGGAAGAACAACTTTAGGAGGGGGCTTGGGGGGGAGTGCTGTCATGATGCCTACCCCCAGGCATTCGGACCAAGCACATAAGCCCCGGGAGCAGGCATCTAGACATTTAGTAAAACCTCAGCAGCCCTGGCTAGGGGCTATCTGGGTTCAGTCCTGGTGCCCTAGGCGCCAGGCCCATAGTAGAAATCAGTCCTGGCGCCTAAGGCGCCAGGCTCATAGTCATTACTTACCTCAGGCAGACCATGCTGCAAATGACTCCAATCCAACATAAAGCCTGAAAGGGACTATTTTTCTACAGGGACTATTTTTTATTCGGGTGTGGTTCTAGGGACTTCTTACCTGGGACTACTTTTGAGGCTATTTAAACCACGCCCGACCAGCAACACACGCTTTGCGTTATTCTGCATCCAGCAGCGTAACGCTCACTGTTCCTGCAGCCTGCATCCAGTATTCTGCCACGCCCGCCTCGAATCCGGAGCTCCTAAAACAAAGAGGAAAGAAAGGGACAAGGTTAGAAAACGAACTTATTTCTATTCCACACCTGATTCTGTATCCATCTCGTCTCCGGACCTGTAAAGAACATCATTTCTACACGCACCCCACCTCCAGCTGCAGCGCTGCGCCATACTCACCAGTCTTCACAGCATCCTTCGGGTCGGCGCTGCCTCCATCATTTCTTCGCCGAACTTCGGCACCTAGGAGACAAAAGAAAACCACAAGGTGAGCCGAGGGAACCAACAAATATAATTCTTACCAGCGTAGACTTACCTGATTTACCACCGGAGGCATCCTTTTGTGACTCTCCATATTTTCATGTGCCGCATCTGTAAAGAGAGACAAAACAACACCTTTTCCACGTGCAACATTTACCGGACAGCGCCGGGTAATACAGACTCTTAACTGAGCGCCACCAGCTGCCACAAGAGCATCTTTTCATGAGCCAGCTGCAAGACAAGAAAGGAAGGGGGGAACAAGAGTGAACATCGGACATATTGAACTCTATGAACTTAATACTTACTGGTCCTCACCAGGTACCTCAGAGTCAATACTCTCCGGAACTCTCCCGAGCCTTCAAACCAGTGAAGTAACTGGAATTGACGCGCCCCTGCAAATCCACGCAGGATGGAGAGCTCATCTTTCAAGAATATAAGGTGAAATTGCTGTGAGGGCATTTCGGAGGTGATTAGTTGGGGAGGACTGTGGGGGTGCCATCACTTGAATCCACAAGTGGCTAAATCCATCCCTCCACTTGCAGGAGAATATTTCTACGGGTTAAGCAGACAAGATTAGGAGGGCAGATACAGTCAGTCATCGCTGCACTACGCATCACGTGGGTGGAGACCGCAGCTGTCCGTGTCCGAACGACGCCCCTGTGGGAGCCAGGTGACCGTAACAGGATCTATGTTTTGTCTCCGTTTAGGCATAGGCCATTGGCTGCCATCCAAGTTTGGATGGCTGTATAGATCTTGGTTAGTGCTGTGGCGTCTTTTACATAGATGCCTGTGAGGGGGAGTAGAACATGAGTATCGTCGGCATAGTTGGTGTAGGCTATGTCTCAACGAGCGAAGTCATTGAAAAGTGGGAAGGTGAAGATATTGTAGAGTGTGGAGGCTGTAAGTGATTTCAACCCGGCACTTCACCTAAGTCAATACCTAGCGTGGGATGCAGAATTGAAACCCTTAATTATTTATTTATGTCTATAAGTTATTTTATTTCTGAATGATATACCCTTATATCACGCCCCTCTGTTTGAATCCCCCAGTCACACTAAACCAACAAGCAGGCTGTTTTGCAAAGTTAAAAGAATTTATTTTAGGTATTTTCATAATATATATATATCACACTATTGAATGGTTTATACAATGATCACCAATGGGGTGATGTCACAATAAATCTCTTTAATCAAAAGGAGTAATGATAGAAAAACAATGCAGCATAGAATAATACTTTGTGTAGGTTCAATCAAAAATGCAATGTAATTACTCTTTCCAACTGCACACTACTCAATCCCCCCAATATGCAGTATCAAGAGATGGAAGGAGAGAAAACAGGTTTCAGGAATACACACTCAACATATACAGTATCAATCCCAATTTCCCCCAGCGAACACAGAGAAAAACAGGAATGATTGCATCTTGTCAAAATGGTTTTGAATGTGGCTTTGAATGGATGGGAAAACACTGAAAATTGATTTAATTCACTAAAATGGATTCAATACTAGTGAGAGCCGCTTTGTATAGTTTCAGATAAACGCTAGCAATGATTATTGAGTAACTAGCAAGTTGAAAACTTAATTCTGAGGTCAGATGCAATGTACAGCTGTTTCACACGTGATAGATTTGAGCCAAATGAAAAATTTGCAGCAAACACTTCTGCGTGCGGTAAGCACAAATCTGGAAAAACTGCACGGAGATGGAATGCAAGGATGTTAGCTTCAAGTAGACACTTAAATCTCGTTTCTAGCATACACAGTGAAGGAGTTATGAAGGTTTCTGTAAAGGTCGGTTTTTTCAGAAAGAGTCAAAATTTGTAAAACAAGGTTGCACTTTTTCAAATTACAAACAAGGTTTGTTACACTAGGGAGACTATGAAGCCACAAACTACACGCCAGCACAGCCACCAGCCCAGCGACGCCTCTGGGTGGTTTTTGCCGGCTGAGACGCTTGCCTTTCTTCAGATAATGTATTAGCGCAAAGATGATTTTAACACTACTATTACCAAAGGACTATAGGGATGAGATAAAAGTTCAGGTAAGACAAAAGAGTTTTAGCAATGCAGTTCTGGATATAATAGAATGGGTTTGGATAGGATTACTTATGGATAAGATATTTGCTAGCGACAATCCTATGCTATGGATACTCACTACCACTGTTTGGAATGGACCCGTCAGGGATCTGGTCAGGGAGACTTTCTGGACAGGAATTCAGCTAGCACAACGGACAGGACTCAAGGCGCTCTGGTTCTGCACGCAGCACAGCACTCTGGACACTGCACGCCGGGATTGGACTGGATCTGACGGGTTGGTTCTGGTTTGCAGCTATCTGGTCACAGCTCAGTTCTACTGAGTTGGATCTCTGGATTCTGGCAAGAATTCTTAGCAAGAAAGCAGCACAGCTCAGCCAGGCTCTTCTTTTTTTTTTGTTCCCCTTGGAGGTCTGGGGTAAAATCTGGTTTCAGGATGTATTAAAGGCCAAGCTGAGAAGGGTTCAGCTTTGGAAATGGGCCTTTCTGCTTTTAAAGTTCTGGAGTCTGGAATATGGATTTGTCTTGAAAAGTGCTTCGCCAGCAATCGGATGGTGAGTGGATGTGTGTCTTTCTAGGTCCTAAGCTGTCTCTATTTATGTATTTTCTAAAAGGGTGGGTATGCTGACTTCTACTAGGCACACCCCCTGGTATTCTATTGGTTAGGGTCTTTCCTCTCCCCTGATTTGAGAAGAAAACAGAGTGTCATGATGATGTTGTATTTTATGATCCAGGGAGAACCTTTCTGCACATGAAATCTATTTTTCATACAAGACATATTTACAATTTTACAAACTTAATATCAATAGCATATTTATATCAGATATTTTTTGGAGCAAGTATTCGTCCGAGCCCGGTCACAGTGAGAGATTGGGTCTAGATTTGGCAATTTTTCACACTTTTTGTCCACTACCCAATGTCAGATTTGTCCACTTTTTTGCACATATGTGCGCATGACATCTGGGCATAATCATGTGAAGTTTCAAGTTTCTGGCATCGCCACAATTGCTAAAAAACCACAAATTCTGTAGTCTTGTCCCTGAACATAGCACAGAGTTCTGAGTAGTTTCACAACGTGATCGAATTTTCATATTAACAATACTGTTATTTTACAAATTTTTACAATTTTGCGCAGACCTCTGTCAGTCCTTTTCAAAAATATACTTTCTTGTGCTTTAAGAATACACATAACTGTCTGTCCCGCCTCCAAAGTTGTGATGGGTCAAGAGCAATCCCTCTTTCCCCTGGCAGGAGTTTCTGTTGACAGTTGCATCTGCATATCTTTTCAATCAAGGGAGTCTTTTGTCTCTCCCCAGAGCAGCAGTGCAAAATCTCCTCCCCTCTTCATTAACATCTGACTGGGAGTTCCTGTGGAAGAGAGCAGGAGGAAGGTGCCTTTTGTTTGGGCCACACTGTGGAATTTGCTTTGAAGTTCTGTGACTGGCATCAGGGGTTGACTTTAAAAATCCACTTTGTTTGAATTTTTCTTTGATGAAAATAAACTTACATTTTCAAAACAGGCAAACATATCTCCAATTCCAGTCTTTTTAAACATAGAAATTAAATAGTCGCAACCTAAATTATTTTTGATAGCAAGTCACTTAATTTCAACCATTTGATTTGAACTGCACCAGTTTAATCTTCCCAGTGTAATTAAATGACAGCTTTCATACAGGCGGCCGACGGGACTGCGCCCATATCTGACATATTTTCCCAGGAAAGCACTTTTTTTAATGTGGATATTCTTGTGATGAAATCTGCTTTACCTGACATTGTGTGGTTCTGTGGATTCTTTAAATAAAGTGACGGGTAACACCCAGCAAGGATTTTGGATCTTTTCTGATGTTTGGAATCATTATTTTGTAATTTCAGCAACCAAGGAAAAACGGATTTCCGAGCACTTCTGGGTTTCCTTGCAATGAAGCACTGCCTTTCATGTAGTTTCCATTTTCACACTGTGGGCAGCCCAATGACAGGTTTTAGCAGTGTGGTCTCCTGTTCCACCATTGACACAGGCAAAGTAGATTGGCAGCCAACTTTCTGATTTCACTGCGCAATTCTCAGAGGTTTAGCGCGCATAGGGCTTTTTGTGGCCATTTTGTTGGTTCTGGTGCGACCAGCACACAGTGAAGTCGCAGGGCAGAGCCTAGTGGGTGAATGCATCCCACAAGCACCCCCCTGGCAATTTGGCTTTGACAGTCTGTCAAGGGAAGTCGCGAGACTGGGATGATCAGTTTCTTTTCTTTCTGGTCCAGATGTCAAAATTCATCAGCTTCTCCCATCAGTGGTGGATCGACCGGTTCTCCATGCCAATTCCTTATGAGAGTATTGAGCGATACCCCGGGCCCCTTGGATCTTTCCTTCCGGTCCCTGGATGGTCGTCCTTGGTTTTAGTCTCCATGGTTTCCAATTCTAGGATGACAAAGCAAAAGCATATTTGTAGAAATTTCCCCACCACTATTTATGTAGTGGGGAGGACACATACATTTTGACAAATCAGGACGATTATTGATTTTATAGTTGGAATCATTTTTATAGTTGGAATTCTAGGGAGCTGGAGTGACCCCCTCTGAGGTCCCAGAGGAATCCTCTAGTTGCTGTAGAGTGTGTGTAGGATGGCAACACTTCACTTGGTTGATATGGACCCACTTATCTTCCCCCTCTGCCAAACTGCCTTTGGGGATACAGATTTTGTAGGGGACTGGTGAGATTGTGTCTACAATTTCAAAAGGACCCTTCCAGCTAGGCAAAAATGTGCGTTGTTTGGCCTGGTTCCTCTGGAAATTGTATAAGTAGACCCGGTCTCCTACATGGTATTTCTTTCAAGTAGTCTTTAAGTCATAGTGGGTTTTCATGTTGTCTGCCAATCTTTCCAGATTTCACTGAACAAAGGCAAAAGCATGTTGAAGGTGTTTTCTCAGATGTTCAACATACTCATGAGTCATGGAGGCATTGATCAATGTCTGCTCTTGAGTTATGTAGAGCAGATGCTGGGGAAGCACCATCCTCCGTCCAGTCATCAGCTCAAACAGTGACATTTTAGTTGCAGATGAAGGGGTAGATCTGATGGCCATCAGGACAAGGGGTAATCGAATATCCCAACTTGGCCCAGAATCTGCCACAAACTTTTTTAATATGCTCACAATTGTCTTGTTGTATCTCTCCACTGCACCACTAGAGGCTAGCCAGTAGGCAATGTGTAATTTTCTTTTGACCCATGTATCTCCCACATCTTTGTCATTACTTCGCTAATGAAGTGGCTACCTCGGTCTGACTCTTTCCTTTGGGGTAGTCCAAAACGCGAGAAGATGTGGTTGATCATCAGGGCAGCTGCTGTTTCTGCCTTGCAATTTGGGGCCGGGAGACAATCCACCCATTTAGTAAGCAAGCATGTCACGGTCAACATGTACTTGTTCCCCCAAGAGGAGCGAATCACGGGACCAATAAAATCCACTTGCAAATCTGACCATGGCAATGTCATCCCCCTCTTTTGGAGAGGCGCATGGTGTGTGAGGGATGTTGGCTGAAATTGTGCACACAAAAGACACCCCTTCAAGTATTGGTCGAGGTCCTGCCCCATGTGTGGCCAGCATGCAACCTCTCTTAAGATTTCAAGTGTTGTATGAAACCCCCTATGACCGGATGTGGCTGCATCATGGGTGTGACTTAGCATCAGGCTTTGGAATGAGGTAGGAACCACCCACTGATCATGGCCAGCTTGGGTTTTCCTTACAAACAAACCGTCTTGGATTCGGAACATTTTTGGACATTTCATCAACATTCTTAGGTCCTCTTTCCCAAGGTAATCTGTGTCCGTCAGGGGAAAGTTCTCAGTTGAGTTGTCTTACTGCCTCGGATTGTTCTGGACCCCATTCCCACTTGACCCCCCCCTTCAAGAGATGAATCAGGGGTCTAGTGATCTCTGCGTAGCCTTCAATGAACTTTCTGCTGTAATTAGTCAGTCCAAGGAGGCTCCTTAGTTTCTGGAGAGTTGTGGGGTCTTTCAGTTTCTGGAGTGCTTCCACTTTCTTTTCTTGGGGACAGAGACCCTGAGGAGTAATCTCATGCCCCAAGAAATTAACACGGGTTCTACACCACTGTGCTTTCTGAAAGGAAAGTTTTGCTCTGGCGGCCCTCAACTGTGTCAGAACATAACGGATCTCCACTATGTGTTCCTCCACAGATGAACTTTTGATGAGGACATCATCTACATAAGCCAGGTTACCCCTCGCACCCAGGTTGGGCATGGCCTTATGTAGGAAAATGTTGAATTCATTGCCGGAGTTGAGGTATCCGAAGGGAGTACGGGTCCAGGTGTACTGCTGGCCCCCAAAGGTAAAAGCCAGTTTGTATTGGTCCTCCCTACTGACAGGCACGGTCCAGTATCCATTGGTCAGGTCTATTGCAGTGAATACTTGTGACCCTTGAATCTGGGCCAGCCCTTGGTCAATGTAGGGCAGAGGCCGTCGGGAAGTATGGACCCGTTTGTTGAGCTCCCTAAGGTCAGCGCAGAGTCTCCACTGGCCGTTTGGCTTCAATATTCCCAGCACCGGATTATTGAAAGTGCTGTGGACTGGACGGATTATTCTCCGGGACTCAAGGTTCTTAATTATTTCAGTAAGGGACTCCATGGGTGCGAGAGGCAAGCAATATTGCTTCACAAACACTGGAGTCATTCCAGGGTCCGTGGGAATTGTTGTGGTGTGGATGTCGGGGCAACCACAGTCATATTAGTCTAGCGCAAAGAGATCTTGGAAATCCAAGAAAACTTGTTTAAACTTTTGCTTCTGTTCCAGAGTCACACAGGCATCAGCTAGGTTGACTCTCTCTCTTCAACCACCTGCCTGACGCCTGGAAAGACTACCGGTTTGGCTATCTCAGCTGCCTCCTCCAGCTGGGTGGAGAAGTCTCTGGTCAGAGTGCTGATTTGGACTGGAGGCTTCAGGTGGGAAAGGCAGCCCTCATGGACCTGGAAAATCACCTCTTCCCTCTTGAAGTCACAGGTCACATCTTCCTTACCATAAGGGCAAGAAGTGTACACCAGGAAGTTCCCCCCATGCCGGGTAAAGATCCTGTCTGGTGTTCTGTTGTCATCACTATCACTGTCAAAAAAGTCCTTGGGGATTGGTCCTAACAGTTAATTACTGAAATCTATGGAAAAATGTCAATCATCAACCGCCATTCCAATAATGGTGCCTGTGGCTAGAGTGATACTCTTTAAGCCGCTGTTATCCACCTCTATTGGAATGGTGTCATGTTCTATATTCACTAGTGGTGTTGGGTTCATCCCCAACCTTTGCTGTTGGAAGTAAGCATTCAGATGAACATAGGCGTCAGAGTTTTTCAATTTATGTCCTCTTTTGACTTTCACTTCCAGGGAGAATTGTCGGGTCCTTTCTGGGATGATGACTTTCTCTCCAATCTGAATTTCAACTGCATAAGGCAGCAGTAGAGCTGACCTAATGCTCTCTCTGGGTCATCAAAGCCCATCTGATTATCCGCTAATCGGGATCCAAGCTTTGAAGCTTATTAGGTCCAAACTAATGGCAAAGCGATTGAGAATGTCACTGCCTAAATAAAAGGCAGCAGTGACGTCTCGCACGACCCAACGATTATGGACCATGCTCATGTTGTCTATGGAGATTTTGAGCATACACCTGCTTGGCAGGAGATGTTTGGAATTGGTTGTTTCCAGGTCCATTTGTCTATCTGTTTAAATGTGGGAATGGCTGGATCTTTTGGGAGTTGGCGGAACATGGCTTCACTGATGAAGCTCTTAACGTTGTTCACACACACTTGGGCGAGAACAGAGTCCTTCCCTTCATTTAACTGAACAGGGATGAACAACTGTGCTCCAATTTTCTGAACATCAGCCATGCTTTGAGCTGATTTCTCATCTTTCTGGACTATAGGAGTGGGATTTTCTGATTGTGAATTTGTAAAGAATTTCAGAGTGTTTCCTTCCAGTGTGGAATGCCACCTTAGACTGGAAGGAAGGTTGATTTTCAGAACTAGAGAGGACCCCCCATCACCAGTTTGTTGTCCTACTGCTATTACTGTCACGCCTGGGATTTGGTTGTTCTGGAAGGGAAATTCTATTTGGTCAGGTTTTTGTTCAACCATGTGGCATGTGCTGTTTAAACTAACATGGTTGACACTCTGTTTCAATTTTATTGGTCGGTTAGTCTGGGTCCAGAGGACCTTGTTTACACAATCTATTAGAGGTGACAACCTTCGCAGGATGTCATTCCCTAGTAAACAAGGGGTGCCCTCTTGAGTTTCAACTATGACAGTGTGCTTCACCTTGTGTCGCCCAATCTTAATATCCAAATCCGCAGTCCCCTCGACAGGAATTTCCTTCCCGTCGAAGTTTTGAAGTTGTCCAAGAAGAGGGGTGAGTTGAATTTGGTATTTCTCCCCCCTTCCCGAATTCAATTTATCAAAGGCCCTTTTTGACAGAAGGGTAGCTTGGGATCCAGTGTCCACCAGTGCCAAAATTGTACACTGCCCCTGTATCTGGACCGGGGCATAGAGTCTTCTCTCCTTCTCCTCAAGGGGGCACAGATAATGTACATATTTTGGACAACTCGTGGGTTAGTTTCTTGGTTTTGGACACTGATAGAGAGGTGATTTGGGAAGGATTCTTTTTGGAGTCTGGGAATCTGAAAAGAAAAGGTGACAGCTAGATATGGGAGAAGTTTTGGGTTCCCCGGGTTCTGGTGCTGGGCTGCCCCCCCCCTTTTTGGAGGCAGTCGTCAGGCTGGGTTTAAACCAGGGGATTTTCCTGCTGATGATTCTGGGGCTGGATGATGGGCGGCGCTAGCTCAGTCCCCACATCTACCCAGTCTGGATTTGGATCTTTTCGGACCCATTTTTCTTTGGGAGGAGTTCCCCCATCTCTGAAGGAGAAGATCCTTTTTCCCAGAATCCTCTTAGGAGCCCTCTTCTTCAAACTGGAAGACTTGTACCTCCTCCTCAAAATGGGTCTTTTTGGGTTCTTTGTTTCTCCTACCCCCCTCGGCTCCTTCGGTGGCAGACTTGCAGGGGCAGGAGATTTTGGTTCCAGTTCCTGGGTTTCCAGGGGCTTTTTACAAGTGGCGAAGGAAGCATCCTCCAAGGCTTTAGACCCCCTTCCCCTTGAACCTCCTCCCTGGGAACCAGTGGATTGTCGGGGTTCTTCACCCGTCTTTGCTCTGGAGCACCAGGTCCTGTGTTTGAGGCATTCTGCACTGGCATGCTCATCTGAGGGTTCTGTTGAGCCCTCAGCATGCGACCCAGATCCTGTGCCATGTTTTGGACCTGGCGCTCTAGTTGTGACACCCGCTCAGGCTGATACAGGGTTCTCATTTCTCCCCTGGGCTGATCCCGGGAAGGGTAGCTATCCCTTCTACCAAAATACCCTGGGTTTGGAAAGATTATGTACCCCTCCACCCTTGACCTCCCCTCTCCCGGATTGGGTTGTCTGGGCACAGGGAATTGTGGAAAGAAGGATGGATTGTTTTGGGGTTGAAAGTTTTGCGGGTACCTGGGGAGAAATTCTGTCCAGTATTTGGTGTGTTACTGCCCTCCTGTGGGAAATGAGATGGGAAGTTCTCTGGGTTAGCTGCAGTTTAGTTGGATCCCCCTCCTTGGGTTGGAGAAGTCCACACATAACCCAGGATGGGTCTATACCCCTTGTAGCGTGGGCTGATGTAGTCAGGGGAGTTAGGGGTCCCATTTGTGGGGTTGCCTACCTGGCTCCTTGACTGTGATTGGGCCGAGGGCCTTCTGGGCTCGGGCTTGCTTTGATTCTGTGCAGGCAGGTTTTTAGGCCCCCCCCATCTCTAAATCTAAAATGGGGGCAACCTTCACCTCTGCCACTTTAGCAGCAGCAGGGGTGTTGGTTGGTTTGGGGCTTTTTGGATTATTTTCGTTTGCTATGGGCTTTTGCACCTCATACATTTGTGTGGCTTGTTCAATGACCCAGTCTAGTGATCTTTTCTCGTGAAAGTCTCTCACTAGCTGGGTCATGATGTACTTGGGGAGAGCATGGAAGAAAGTATTCACAAACTCTTTGCTGTCAGTGCACACCCTTCTGGTGCTCTGCGCAAAGGCACGCTTTAATTCTTGAACAAATTCCCATGGGGCCTGATCTTCCCCACATTGCAAGTTTTAGGTTGCCTTGTGAGCCTCCTGAGGATTTCTGTGCACAGAAAAATGTTTCAAGATGGCCGCCCTACAGGTGGACCATCTAGAATGATTCTGGTCCTCCAGCCCCACAAAGAAGCTGGAGTACTCTGGAGAAAAGGTCCATTTCACATATTGAATACAGCTTTTGCTGTCCTTCAAATGGAAAGTTTCCATCATCTGTTCAAAGAGCTCTAGGTGCTCCCATACTGAATATTTCATGTTCTTATGATAGGGCATGATGACGCTCCTTATCACTTTGATTTGCTTTAGGGGATCCTTGAGCAAGGCCCTTTTTACCTTATTGGCCTTTTTGGTTCGGGTGACCCTGGTCCACTCCTCCTCTGACGCAGAGGCACTACTCCCAGAGGTGCCCTTCTGGCCTTCTAGGCTCTCCTGGATTCTGCGAGCCTGGGAATGGCTGTCAGAATGTGGGGGCCTAGGTTCCTGTGTCCTGGGGTGCTCAGAGGAGTCTTCTGATTCCTTCTTACTCCCAGGATTTGATGAGTACCCCCGCACTGTCCTAGCTGGGCAGAGGTTTTCAGGATGCCCTTAGTGGGCCTACTCTCATGGAGTTCCCCACTAAATTTGACAGTACTTGGGAACCCATACTCAGATGCCCGCCCATCCATTCCTGGGAGGTGCTGGTCTATGAGCCCCATATTCCTCATTGGATTGAAGTCTGCCATCTCTGTGGCCCTTGGCTCATGTGCACCAGTGGACACAGGGGTGGCAGGATCCAGGGATTGGAAGAGATGATGGCCTCTGGTACTAGGGTTCCTGAGGTTATGCTCAGGTGTTTCCCTTTCCCAGCAAACCTCATCTCTCTCAGCCCCTGCTCCCTGTTGCCATGCAAGAACATGAGCTTTCTGTTCCTCTATCAAGGCCTTGCTAGTTTCTATCAATTGCTCTTGCATAGCTACCAGTCTGTGGAGCCTGTCATTTTTCTCACAGAGAGCCTCGTGGTCCCTCTGCGCTTCCTGTGTCAATTTAGAGTACTGGGCCAGTTTTTGCTGAAGGAGGGTTACCTCCTGAGTCCTGACCATGCTGGCCTGGTCCTTCCTTGCTAGAGCATCTTCCACCCTCCAGTGTGTCTAACAATTTTTCATGGTCTTTTGGAGGTG
Organism: Ambystoma mexicanum; assembly: GCF_040938575.1. Lineage (NCBI taxonomy): Eukaryota > Metazoa > Chordata > Amphibia > Caudata > Ambystomatidae > Ambystoma > Ambystoma mexicanum. The sequence goes on from NC_090928.1 coordinate 553,174,492, forward strand.
ATTTTCTTCTATCTTCTCTTTTAAATAACAGACTTCCTGGCCTAAGGTGTCCCTTTCCTGAGCAAGAGTATGCCTATGTGCAGCCAGGTCATCCCTCTGTCTTTGGAGCGCACCAGCTTTCTGGCGCTCTTCATCAAATTCTGCCTGTGTGTCCAGGTCTTTCAGAATTAGTTTGTTATTCTCTTCCTTTTCTTTGTCTAGGCAGCTTTCCAGGGTGACTACCTGCTATGCGCATGCCCTGTTAAAATGTATTTGATGTTCCAGCTCCAAACATTCTTGGTGCTCCTTCTGCAAGGCCAGCATTCTGTTATCCTGTTCTACCTTTTCCTGCTGCAGGATACCCATGTCTTCTTTTATTTTGGTTAGGGACTGCCTACTTCCATTTTATGATTCCTGGCTCCTCTGTATCCTCTGCTCTACAGAGTCCAGATCAGTTTGGGCGTTTTCTAATGCTTGCAGTTGCTTGTTTGCCAGATCATGGCCCTTGGCATATTTGTCCTGTATTGCTCTAATATGGAGGTACAGATATGACGCTATTTTGGCAATCTTGCTTTGCTCTTCCTTTGCCTTAGGGGCCATATACAGTTCACTCAGGGCCACATGTAATGGACCCTGATCTTGCCATGTGTCTACTCCTGTTACAGTGGTTTGTTCTGTGATTGCCTGCAACCACACATTCCGATCCTACTCTGTCCATTCACCCCTTACAAATAATTTATGCATTAGGAGTTCTTTAGCCATATTGATCTCTACCAAAGTCGCCATTCTGGAAATATTGATTTCCTTTCTGACTTACAGGAATTTATTTTATTTTTGCAAAACAGACCTATTCCTTAGAACGTTTCTATTGAGGGGTGCTTTTCACAGTGTAACACAGCGTGGTAGCTCAACAGGGTTTATGTACCCCATCAGTTAGCACACTGTATTAAGCTGTCACAAGTGGTATGTCTAATTCAGAAATCTTGTGACGAGCCCCCAATCTTGTAAGTGATTTCAACTCGGCACTTCACCTAAGTCAATGCCTAGCGTGGGATGCACAATTGAAACCCTTAATTATGTATTAATGTCTATAAGTTCTTTTATTTCTGAATGATATACCCTTATATCACGCCCCTCTCTTTGAATCCCTCCCGGTCACACTGAACCAGGAAGCAGGCTGTTTTGCAAAGATAAAAGGATTTATTTTAGGTATTTTCACAATATATATATATGACACTATTTAATGGTTCATACAATGATCACCAATGGGGTCATGTCACAATAAATCTCTTTAATGAAAAGGAGTAATGATAGAAAAACAATGCAGCATAGAATAATACTTTGTGTAGGTTGAATCAAAAATGCTATGTAATTACTCTTTCCCCCTGCACACTACTCAATCCCCCCAATATGCAGTATCAAGAGATGGAAGGAGAGAAAACAGGTTTCAGGAATACACACTCAACATATACAGTATCAATCCCATTTCCCCCCAGCGAACACAGAGAAAAACAGGAATGATTGCATCTTGTCAAAATGGTTTTGAATGTGGCTTTGAATGGATGGGAAAAACACTGAAAATGGATTTAATTCCCTAAAATTGATTCAATACTAGTGGGAGCCACTTTGTATAGTTTCAGATAAACGATAGCAATGATTATTGAGTAACTAGCAAGTTGAAAACTTAATTCTGAGGTCGGATGCAATGTACAGCTGTTTCACACGTGATAGATTTGAGCCAAATGAAAAATATGCGGCAAACATTTCTGCGTGCGGTAAGCGCAAATGTGGAAAAACTGCAAGGAGATGGAATTGTGGGGTTTGTTGGAAAGCTGAGGATGTAAGCTTCATGTAGACACTTAAATCTCGTTTCTAGCATACACGGTGAAGGAGTTATGAAGGTTTCTGTAGAGGTCGGTTTTTTCAGAAAGAGTCAAAATTTGTAAAACAAAGTTGCGCTTTTTCAAATTACAAACAAGGTTTCTTACACTAGGGACACTATGAAGCCACAAGCTGCACGCCAGCACAGCCACCAGCCCATCGACGCCTGTGGGTGGTTTTTGCCCACCGAGACGCTTGCCTTTCTTCAGATAATATATTAGCGCATAGATGATTTTAACACTACTATTACCAAAGGACTATAGGGATGAGAGAAAAGTTCAGGTAAAACAAAAGAGTTTTAGCAATGCAGTTCTGGATATAATAGAATGGGTTTGAATAGGATTACTTCTGGATAAGATATTTGCTAGCGACAATCCTATGCTATGGATACTCACTACCATTGTTTGAAATGGACCCGTCAGGGATCTGGTCAGGGAGACTTTCTGGACAGGAATTCAGCTAGCACACTGGACTGGACTCAAGGCGCTCTGGTTCTGCACTCAGCACGGCACTTTGGACACTGCACGGTGCGATTGGACATGAGCTGACGGGTTGATTCTGGTTCGCAGCTATCTGGTCACAGCTCTGCTCTACTGGGTTGGATCTCTGGATTCTGGCAACAAATCTTAGCAAGAAAGCAGCACAGCTCAGCCAAGCTGTTCTTTTTTTGTTGTTCCCCTTGGAAGTCTGGGGTAAAGTCTGGTTTCAGGATTTATTAGAGGCCAAGCTGAGAAGGGTTCAGCTTTGGAAATGGGCCTTTCTGCTTTTAAAGTTCTGGAGTCTGGAATATGGATTTCTCTTGCAAAGTGCTTCGCCAGCAATTGGATGGTGAGTGGATGTGTGTCTTTCTAGGTCCTAAGCTGTCTCTATTTATGTATTTTCTAAAAGGGTGGGTATGCTGACTTCTACTAGGCACACCCCTTGGTATTCTATTGGTTAGGGTCTTTCCTCTCCCCTGATTTGAGAAGAAAACAGAGTGTCATGATGATGTTGTATTTTATGATCCAGTGAGAACCTCCCCTTTGTTTCTGCACATGAAATCTATTTTTCATACAAGACATATTTACAATTTTACAAACTTAATATCAATAGCATATTTATATCAGATATTTGTTGGAGCAAGTATTCATCCGAGCCCCGTCACGGTGAGAGCTTGGGTCTAGATTTGGCAGTTTTTCACACTTTTGGTCCGGTACCCAATGTCAGATTTGTCCACATTTTTACACATATGTGCGCATGACATCTGGGCATAATCATGTGACGTTTCATGTTTCTGGCATCGCCACAATTGCTAAAAAACCACAAATTCTGTAGTCTTGTCCCTGAACATAGCACAGAGTTCTGAGTAGTTTCACAACGTGATCGAATTTTCATATTAACAATACTGTTATTTTACAAATTTTTACAATTTTGCGCAGTCCTCTGTCAGTCGTTTTCAAAAATATACTCTCTTGTGCTTTAAGAATACACATAACTGTCTGTCCCGCCTCCAAAGTGTTGATGGGTCAAGAGCAATCCCGGCCTCTTTCCCCTGGCAGGAGTTTCTGTTGACAGTTGCATCTGCATATCTTTTCAATCAAGGGAGTCTTTTGTCTCTCCACAGAGCAGCAGTGCAAAATCTCCTCCCCTCTTCATTAACATCTGACTGGGAGTTCCTGTGGCAGAGAGGAAGGTGCCTTTTGTTTGGGGCACACTGTGGAATTTGCTTTGAAGTTATGTGACTGGCATCAGGGGTTGACTTTAAAAATCCACTTTGTTTGAATTTTTCTTTGATGAAAATAAACTTACATTTTCAAAACAGGCAAACATATCTCCAATTCCAGTCTTTTTAAACATAGAAATTAAATAGTGGCAACATATATTGTTTTTGATAGCAAGTCACTTAATTTCAACCATTTGATTTGAACTGCACCAGTTTAAGCTTCCAGTGTAATTAAATGACAGCTTTCATACAGGCGTCCGACGGGACATATTTTCCCAGGAAAGCACTTTTTTTAATGTGGATATTCTTGTGATGAAATCTGCTTTACCTGACATTGTGTGCTTCTGTGGATTCTTTAAATAAAGTGACAGGTAACACCCAGCAAGGATGTTAGATCTTTTCTGATGTTTGGAATCATTATTTTGCAATTTCAGCAACCAAGGAAAAACGGATTTCAGAGCACTTCTGGGTTTCCTTGCAATGAAGCACTGCCTTTCATGTAGTTTCCATTTTCACACTGTGGGCAGCCCAATGACAGGTTTTAGCAGTGTGGTCTCCTGTTCCACCATTGACACAGGCAAAGTAGATTGGCAGGCAACTTTCTGGTTTCACTGCACAATTCTCAGAGGTTTAGCGCGCATAGGGCTTTTTGTGGCTATTTTGTTGGTTCTGGTGCCACCAGCACACAGTGAAGTCGCAGGGCAGAGCCTAGTGGGTCAATGCATCCCACAAGCCCCCCCACCCCCTGGCAATTTGGCTTTGACAGTCCGTCAAGGGAAGTCGCGAGACTAGGATGATCAGTTTCTTTTCTGTCTGGTCCAGATGTCAAAATTCATCAGCTTCCCCCATCAGTGGTGGATCGACCGGTTCTCCACGCCAATTCTTGATGAGAGCATTGAGCGATACCCCAGGCCCCTTGGATCTTTCCTTCCGGTCTCTGGGTGGTCCTCCCTGGTTTTAGTCTCCATGGTTTCCAATTCTAAGATGACAAAGCAAAAGCATATTTGTAGACATTTCCCCACCACTATTTATGTAGTGGGGCGGACACATACATTTTGACAAATCAGGACAATTTTTTTTTATTGGCAATTAATTGATTTTATAGATGGAATCATTTTTATAGTTGAAATTCTAGGGAGCTGGAGCGACCCCCTCTGAGGTCCCAGAGGAATCCTCTAGTTGCTGCAGAGTGTGTGTAGGATGGCAACACTTCAGTTGGTTGATATGGACCCACTTATCTTCCCCCGCTGCCAAACTGCCTTTGGAATACGGATTTTGTAAGGTACTGGTGAGATTTTGTCTACAATTTCAAAAGGACCCTTCCAGGTAGGCAAAAATGTGCGCTGTTTGGCCTGGTTCTTCTGGAAATTGTATAAGTAGACCCGGTCTCCTACATGTTATTCTTTTCAAGTAGTCTTTAAGTCATAGTGGGTTTTCATGTTGTCTGCAGATCTTTCCAGATTTCACTGAACAAAGGCAAAAGCATGTTGAAGGTGTTTTCTCAGATGTTCAACATACTCATGAGTTATGGAGGCATTGATCAATGTCTGCTCTTGAGTTCTGTAGAGCAGATTCTGGGGAAGCACTATCCTCCGTCCAGTCATCAGCTCAAACGGTGACATTTTAGTTGCAGATGAAGGGCTAGATCTGATGGCCATCAGGACAAGGGGTAATCGAATATCCCAACTTGGCCCAGAATCTGCCACAAACGTTTTTAATATGCTCACAATTGTCTTGTTGTATCTCTCCACTGCACCACTAGAGGCTAGCCAGTAGGCAATGTGTAATTTTCTTTTGACCCCAAGTATCTCCCACATCTTTGTCATTACTTTGCTAGTGAAGTCGCTACCTCGGTCTGACTCTTTCCTTTGGGGTAGTCCAAAACGCGAGAAGATGTAGTTGATCATCAGGGCAGCTGCTGTTTCTGCCTTGCAATTTGTGGCCAGAAGACAATCCACCCATTTAGTAAACAAGCATGTCACGGTCAAAATGTACTTGTTCCCCCTAGAGGAGCGAATCATGGGACCAATAAAATCCACTTGCAAATCTGACCATGGCAGTGTCATCCCCCTCTTTTGGAGAGGTGCACGGTGTGTGAGGGATGTTGGCTGAAATTGTGCACACACAAGACACCCCTTCAAGTATTGGTCGAGGTCCTGCCCCATGTGTGGCCAGCATGCAACCTCTCTTAAGATTTCAAGTGTTGTATGAAACCCCCTATGACCGGCTGTGGCCGCATCATGGGCGTGACTTAGCATCAGGCTTCGGAATGAGGTAGGGACCATCCACTGATTATGGCCAGCCAGGGATCTCCTCACCAACAAACCGTCTTGGATTCAGAACATTTTTGGACATTTCATCAAAACTCTGAGGTCCTCTTTCCCTATGTAATCGGTGTCCGTCAGGGGAAAGTTCTCAGGGTCCTCAATGTGTTGATAAAACAATTATTGGATCCCCTTTTTGAGCTGTAACCAAATCAGCATCTGGGGTCTCCTTACTCCATTGTGCAGTTCAGAGTTCATTGTGAGCATTTCTCTGGGACCTAGTGATAGCAGTAACCTGGATTTCCCCCAACAGGGACTCGATCCCCTTGGATGGCTCCGGTTTTGGACAGCTGATCAGCTAGGTCATTTCCAGTTTTGTCTGGTCCCTCTACTTTAGAATGACCCTTGATCTTTTTCCAGTAGATGGTCATCCCCTTCGAGGTGACCAGATCATCAATATTTTGGATTAATTTCCCATGTTTCAATGGTTTGTTATTAGCACATAACATGCCTCTGGTTTTCCAATTAACCAGGTGCTCCACAAACCCATTCCGTACATAATCAGAATCTGTGATTATGACCAGTTTGTGGAGTTGGTGTTGGACAACAGTGAGGATGGCTTTATGCAGAGCCATCAACTCTGCCACTTGACTACTTTGGGGACCGATTTTGTACCCAGCAGAGGGTTCTGGGGCATCATTCACCCAGGCATTCCCCACGCCGGCCACAAGTTCTAAGTTCTTTTTCCCTGTTGTTGTCAACATGGTAAGAGCATCCATCCACGTAGACAGTGGGCATTTCCTCACACTTGTCTTCTTCAGACTTTGTGTCGGGAATTAAGGTATGCCTCCATATTGACCTTGATTTTAAGACTTTCGTCCTTGAGACAGTTTTCTCTGGCACAATCATGCAAGTCAGCCAGACCTTGCGCGAGGGGACTCTTCTTGACCTCCATAGGAAATCCTTGCATTGACAGAATCCAGGAAGTAATTTGGGAATTACTCACATTTCCAGCCCAGATTCTGTCACTTTGGAGATATTGCAGAGGCTGTTGTGGAGTCTCCACTATGATGTGTTCTCCTGGATAAACGGGCGGTAATTCTTCAATGTCCACACCGTTGCCAGGAGTGCCTTCTCACAATCGTTGAATTTTTCCTCCACAGAGGATAAAGTTTTACTCGCATAGGAGATTACTTTATTGACCTTGTCATGCTTTTGATATCATACTGCAGTCAAGCATGTATTTGAGAACCCTGTCTCCAAGAAGAACTCCTTGTATTTGACAGGGTAAGCCAGGCAAGGCGCTTGTGAGAGGCTTCTTTTGAGTTTTCTTACTGCCTCGGCTTGTTCCGGACCCCACTTCCACTTGACCCCCCTTCAAAAGATGGATCAGGGGTCTTGTGATCTCTGTGTAGTCCTCAATGAACTTTCTACTGTAATTCGTTAGTCCAAGGAGGCTCCTTAGTTCCTGCAGAGTTGTCGGGTCTTTTAATTTCTGGAGTGCTTCCACTTTCATTTCCTGGGGACAGAGACCCTGAGGAGTAATCTCATGCCCCAAGAAATTGACACAGGTTCTACACCACTGTGCCATTTGAAAGGAGAGTTTTGCTCTGGCAGCCCTCAACTGCGTCAGAACATAACGGATCTCCACTATGTGTTCCTCCACAGTTGAGCTTTTGACTAAAACATCATCTACATAGGCCAGCTTACACCTTTCACCCAGGTCGGGCATGGCCTTATGTAGAAAAATGGTCAGGTCTATTGCAGTGAATACCTGCGACCCCTGGATCTGGGCCAGCCCTTGGTCATTGTAGGGAAGAGGCCATTGGGATGTATTGACCCGTTTGTTGAGCTCCCTAAGGTCGGTGCAGAGTCTCCACTGGCCGTTTTGCTTCAAAATCCCCAGCACCAGATTATTGAAGGTGCTGTGGACTTGACGGATTGTCCCACGGGAATCAAGGTCCTTAATTATTTCAGTAAGGGACTCCATTGATGCGAGAGAGAAGCGATAATGCTTCACAAATAATGCCGCACGAGATCTAGCACCATTTATCACTAAGTTAATTAATGCCTCCTTTACCACAGGCATTATCCCCAGTAACTTAAAAGAGTCTTGGGTGCTCCCACTCTTAAAAAAGGCTACTTTAGACCCCACTATACCTACCAATTATAGACCTATTACTACGGTACCGTTCCTTTTGAAGATACTGGACAAGGTGGCATATATCCAAATCCAGAATTTCCTGGAACAAAACCAACTATTAGGCTCCCGACAATCTGGCTTCCGCCCTCTTCACGGCACAGAAACTGCTCTGATTGACCTTAAAGCCCAAATAGACAAAGTACGAGATTCTGGAAAACCAGCACTCCTCCTGCTACTAGACCTATCGGCCGCTTTTGATTTAGTGGACCATAAAGTCCTATGCAACCACCTAGATTCAGCAGCACACTTCTCCACTGAGGCCATAGCATGGATACAATCCTTCCTTAGTGACCGCACCATGAGGGTTTTCTCACCTACAGCAGCTGCAGACCCCATCCCTATTACCTGCGGTGTGCCACAGGGATCGTGCGTTTCACCAACGCTATATAACATATTCACTAAGCCCCTGTTTGATGATTTGGACCATCTGGGTATCACGTATACTAACTACGCCGACGATTCCCAGATCCTCCTCCCACTCACGGGGGTTTACGAAGAAGATCTAGCACTGGTGAACAAAATATACAGCATCGTTCAGGCATGGATGGCAACCCACGGCCTATGCCTGAACGATGATAAAACTGAGCTTCTTATCCTAGGCACCGCACCCCTCATCAATAAACTAAGCACAAATTACTCTTCCTTCATCATAGATGGGAACTGCATACAAGTTGCTAAAGAAGTTAAAACATTAGGGATCTACCTTGATTCTACCTTATCATTTTCCAAACAGGTAAATTCCCTAGCTTCCTCAACAGCCTACACATGTAAGCTCATTAGAGCAGGAAAACAATTCCTATCCCAGCACAGTTGTCTAACACTAGCCAGAGCCCTTATCATCTCTAAACTAGATTATTGTAACGCACTGTACATAGGAGCCTCTAAATCCATCATCAACAAAATCCAGATACAGCAAAACAAGGCCCTCCGAGCGGCACTGGATATCCCCAGGAGAGAACACATTACAGAAACAAGAAGGAAACACAAATGGCTCTCCACCCATGAGAAAATCAGACTTAAAACTGCATCTCTCACATACAAATCTCTACACAACAAAGCCCCTCAATACCTTAAGGAAAGATTCACCAGATCACACCCCACAAGACAAACCAGACTTGCTTACACCAATCGCCTCTAAGTACCTCGCTTTAAACTGACTACCATAGGCGGAGCTAGCTTCCCAGTCAAAGCTGCTCAATTGTGGAACGATTTACCCACTACCGCGAGGCTAGAACATTCTCTTTCCAAATTCAGGCAAATTGTAATTAACTGGCTGACGACAGCTATTGCTAATTGAAATTATGATAATGCTCAAGCCTGTTTGCTACACAGCATCTGTACCATATGATTGTAAACTTGCATTGTAAACTTGCATCTGTAACTGGTAATTATCAGTAACATGTAACTGTAACCTGTAATTTATGCTCTAAGCTGTACATCTTCTTACTTCCTGCGCCCTTATACCCCAGGGTCCGGTGCGCATAATAAATACTAAACAAACAAACAAACAAACAAACAGTGGAGTCGTGCCAGGGTCCGTGGGAATTGTTGTTGTGTGGATGTCGGTGCAACCACAGTCATATGAGTCCACTGCAAAGAGATTTTGAAAATCCAAGAAAACTTGTTTCAATTTTTGCTTTTACTCCAGAGTCTCACAGGCATCAGCTAGGTTGACTCTCTCTCTTCAACCACCTGCCTGAAGCCTGGAAAGACTTCCGGTTTTGCTATCTCAGTGGCCTCCTCCAGCTGGGTGGAGAAGTCCCTGGTCAAAGTGCTGATTTGGACTGGTGGCTTCAGGTGGGGACGGCAGTCCTCACAGACTTGCAAAATCACCTCATCTCTCTTGAAGTCACAGATCACATCTTCCTTACCATAAGTTCAGGAAGTGTACACCAGGAAGTTCCCCCCATGCCGGGTAAAGATCCTGTCTGGTGTTGTGTTGTCATCACTATCACTGTCAAAACAGTCCTTTAGGATTGGTCCTAACAGTTCATTACCTAAATCTATGGAAAAATGTCGGTCATCAACCGCCATTCCAATGATGGTGCCTGCGGCTATAGTGATACTCTTTAAGCCGCTGTTATCCACCTCTATTGGAATGGTGTCATGTTCTATATTGACCAGTGGTGTTGGGTTCACCCCCAACCCTTGCTGTTGGAAGTAAGCATTCAGATGAACATAGGCGTCAAGGTTTTTCAATTTATGTCCTCTTTTGACTTTCACTTCCAGGGAGAATTGTCGGGTCCTTTCTGGGATGATGACTTCCTCTCCAATCTGGATTTCAACTGCATAAGGCAGCGATTGAGCTGACCTAAATGCTTTCTCTGGGTCATCAAAGCCCATGGGATTATCCGCTAATCGGGACCAAGCTTTGAAGTTTATTAAGTCCAAACTAATGGCAAAGCGATTGAGAATGTCACTGCCTAAGTAAAAGGCAGCAGTGATGTCTCGCACGACCCAACAATTATGGACTATGCTCTTGTTGTCTATGGAGATTTTGAGCATACACTTGCTTGGCAGGAGATATTTGGAATTAGGTGTTTCCAGGTCCATTTCCCATTTGTCTATCAGTTTAAATGTGGGAATGGCTGGATCTTTTGGGAGTTGGCGGAACATGGCTTCACTGATGAAGCTCTTGTTCACACACACTTGGGTGAGAACAGAGTCCTTCCCTTCATTTAACTGAACAGGGATGAACAATTGCTCTCCAATTTTCTGAACATCAGCCAGGCTTTGAGCTGATTTCTCATCTTTCTGGACTATAGCAGTGGGATTTTCTGATTGTGAATTTGTAAAGAATTTCAGAGTGTTTCCTTCCAGTGTGGAATGCCACCTTAGACTGGAAGGAAGGTTGATTTTCAGAAATAGAGAGGACCCCCCATCACCAGTTTGTTGTTTTACTGCTATTACTGTCGTGCCTGGGATTTGGTTGTTCTGGAAGTGAAATTCTATTTGGTCAGGTTTTTGTTCAACCATGTGGCATGTGCCATTTAAACTAACATGTTTGACACTCTGTTTCAATTTTATTGGTCGTTTAGTCTGTGTCCAGAGGACCTTGTTTACACAATCTATTAGAGGTGACAACTTTCGCAGGATGTCATTCCCTAGTAAACAAGGGGTGCCCTCTGGAGTTTCAACTATGACAGGGTGCTTCACCTTGTGTCGCCCAATCTTAATATCAAAACCCGCAGTCCCCTTGACAGGAATTTCCTTCCCGTCAAAGTTTTGAAGTTGTCCAGGAAGAGGGGTGAGAGGAATTTGGTATTTCTCCCCCCTTCCCAAATTCAATTCATCAACGGCCCTTTTTGACAGAAGGGTAGCTTGGGATCCAGTGTCCACCAGTGCTGAAATTGTACACTGCCCCTGTATCTGGAGCGGGGCATAGAGTCTTCCCTCCTTCTGCTCAAGGGGGCACAGATAATGTACATTTTTGGACAACTGGTGGGTTAGTTTCTTGGTTTTGGACACTGATAGAGAGGTGATTTGGGCAGGATTCTGTTTGGAGTCTGGGAATCTGAAGCGAAAAGGTGACAGCTAGATATGGGAGAAGTTTTGTGTTCCCCGGGTTCTGATGCTGGGCTGCCCCCCCACCCCTTTTTTGGAGGCAGTTGTCATGCTGGGTTTAAACCAGGGTATTTTCCTGCTGATGATTCTGGGGCTGGATGATGGGCTGCGCTAGCTCAGTCCCCACATCTACCCAGTCTGGATTTGGATCTTTTCGGACCCATTTTTCTTTGGGAGGAGTTCCCCCATCTCTGAAGGAGAAGATCCTTTTCCAAGAATCCTCTTAGGAGCCCTCTTCTTCAGACTGGAAGACTTGTACTTCCTCCTCAATATGGGTCTTTTTGGGTTCTTTGTTTCTCCTACTCCCCTCTGCTCCTTTGGTGGCAGACTTGCAGGGGCAGGAGATTTTGGTTCCAGTTCCTGGGTTTCCAGGGGCTTTTTACAAGTGGCGAAGGAAGCGTCCTCAAGGCTTTACACCCCCTTCCCCTTGTGGCTAATCCCTGGGAACCAGTGGATTGTCAGGGTTCTTCCCCCGTCATTGCTCTGGAGCACCAGGTCCTGTGTTTGAGGCATTCTGCACTGGCATGCTCATCTGAGGGTTCTGTTGAGCCCATAGCATGCGACCCAGATCCTGTGCCATGTTTTGGACCTGGCGCTCTAGATGTGACACCCGCTCAGGCTGATACAGGGTTCTCATTTCTCCCCTGGGCTGATCCCGGGAAGGGTAGCTATCCCTTCTCCCAAAATACCCTGGGTTTGGAAAGTTTATGTACCCCTCCACCTTTGACCTCCCCTCTCCCGGATTGGGTTGTCTGGGCTCAGGAAATTGGGGAAAGAAGGATGGATTGTTTTGGGGTTGAAAGTTTTGCGTGTACCTGGGGAAGAAATTCTGTCCAGTATTTGGGGGATTACTGCCCTCCTGTGGGAAATGAGGAGGGAAGTTCCCTGGGTTAGCTGCTGTTTGGTTGGATCCCCCTCCTTGGGTTAGAGGAGTCCACACATAACCCAGGATGGGTCTGTTGCCCTTGTAGCGGGGGCTGATGTAGTCAGGGGAGTTAGGGGTCCCATTTGTGGGTTTGCCTCCTTGGCTCCCTGACTGTGATTGGGCCGAGGGCCTTCTGGGCTTGGGGTTGCTTTGATTCTGTGCAGGCAGGTTTTTAGGCCCCCCCGTCTCTAAATCTAAAATGGGGACAACCTTCACCTCTGCCACTTTAGCAGCAGCAGGGGTGTTGGTTGGTTTGGGGCTTTTTGGATTATTTTTGTTTTCCATGGGCTTTTGCACCTCATACATTTGTGTGGCTTGTTCAATGACCCAGTCTAGTGATGTTTTCTTGTGAAAGTCTCTCACTAGCTGGGTCATGATGTACTTGGGGAGAGCATTGAAGAAAGTATTCACAAACTCTTTGCTGTCAGTGCACACCCTTCTGGTCTGCGCAACTGCACGCTTTAATTCTTGAACAAATTCCAATGGGGCCTGATCTTCCCCACATTGCAAGTCATAGGCTGCCTTGCGAGCGTCCTGAGGATTTCAGTGCACAGAAAAATGTTTCAAGATGGCCGCCCTACAGGTGGACCATCTAGAATGATTCTGGTCCTCCAGCCCCACAAAGAAGCTGGAGTACTCTGGAGAAAAGGTCCATTTCACATATTGAATACAGCTTTTGCTGTCCTTCAAATGGAAAGTTTCCATCATCTGTTCAAAGAGCTCTAGGTGCTCCCAAACTGAATATTTCACGTTCTTATGATAGGGCGTGATGACACTCCTTATCACTTTGATTTGCTTTAGGGGATCCTTGAGCAAGGCCCTTTTTACCTTATTGGCCTTTTTGGTTCGGGTGACCCTGGTCCACTCCTCCTCTGACTCAGAGGCACTGCTCCCAGAGGTGCCCGTCTGGTCTTCTAGGCTCTCCCGGATTCTCCTAGCCTGGGAATGGCTGTCAGAATGTGGGGGCGTAGTTTCCTGTGTCCGGGTGTGCTCAGAGGAGTCTTCTGATTCCTCCTTACTCCCAGGATTTGATGAGTACCCCCGCACTGTCCTAGCTGGGCAGAGGTTTTCAGGATGCCCTTAGTGGGCCTACTCTCATGGAGTTCCCCACTAAATTTGACAGTACTTGGGAACCCATACTCAGATGCCCGCCCATCCATTCCTGGGAGGTGCTGGTCTATGAACCCAATATTCCTCATTGGATTGAAGTCTGCCATCTCTGTGGCCCTTGGCTCATGTGCGCCAGTGGACACGGGGGTGGCAGGATCCAGGGATTGGAAGAGATGAATGCCTCTGGTAGTAGGGTTCCTGAGGTTATGCTCAGGTGTTTCCCTTTCCCAGCAAACCTCATCTCTCTCAGCTCCTGCTCCCTGTTGCCATGCAAGAACCTGAGCTTCCTGTTCCTCTATCAAGGCCTTGCTAGTTTCTATCAATTGCTCTTGCATAGCTACCTGTCTGTGGAGCCTGTCATTTTTCTCACAGAGAGCCTCATGGTCTCTCTGCGCTTCCTGTGTTAATTTAGAGTACTGGGCCAGTTTTTGCTGAAGGAGGGTTACCTCCTGAGTCCTGACCACACTGGCCTGGTCCTTCCTTGCTAGAGCATCTTCCACCCTCCTGGTGTGCTCTAACAATTTTTCATGGTCTTTTGAGGTGATTTTCTTCTATGTTCTCTTTTAAATAACAGACTTCCTGGCCTAAGGTGTCCCTTTCCTGAGCAAGAGTATGCCTATGTGCAGCCAGGTCGTCCCTCTGTCTTTGGAGCGCACCAGCTTTCTGGCACTCTTCATCAAATTCTGCCTGGATGTCCAGGACTCTCAGAATTAGTTTATTATTCTCTTCCTTTTCTTTGTCTAGGCAGCTTTGCAGGGTAACTACCTGCTCTGTGCATGCCCTGTTAAAATGTATTTGCTGTTCCAGCTCCAAACTTTCTTGTTACTCCTTCTGCAAGACCAGCATTCTGTTATCCTGTTCTACCTTCTCCTGCTGCAGGATACCCATGTCTTTTTTTATTTTGGTTAGGCACTGCCTACTTTCATTTTCTGATTCCTGGCTCCTCTGTAGCCTCTGCTCTACAGAGTCCAGATCAGTTTGGGCTTTTTCTAATGCCTGCAGTTGCTTGTTTGCCAGATCTTGTCCCTTGGCATATTTGTCCTGTATTGCTCTAATATGGAGGTACAGATATGCCGCTATTTTGGCAATCTTGCTTTGCTCTTCCTTTGCCTTAGGGGCCATATACAGTTCGCTCAGGGCCACATGTAATGGACCCTGATCTTGCCATTTTTCTACTCCTGTTCCAGTGGTCTGTTCTGTGATTGCCTGCAACCACACATTCCGATCCTGCTCTGTCCATTCACCCCTTACAAATAATTTATGCATTAGGTGTTCTTTAGCCATATTGATCTCTACCAAGGTCGCTATTCTGGAAATATTGATTTCCTGTCTGATTTACAGGAGTTTATTTTATTTTTGCAAAACAGACCAATTCCTTAGAACGTTCCTATTGAGGGGTGCTTTTCACAGTGTAACACAGCGTGGTAGCTCAACAGGGTTTATGTACCCCATCAGTTAGCACACTGTATTAAGCTGTCACAAGTGGTATGTCTAATTCAGAAATCTTGTGACGGGCCCCCAATCTTGTAAGTGATTTCAACTTGGCACTTCACCGAAGTCAATGCCTAGCGTGGGATGCACAATTGAAACCCTTAATTATTTAATAATGGCTATAAGTTCTTTTATTTCTGAATGATATACCCTTATACCACGCCCCTCTCTTTGAATCCCCCCCCCCGGTCACACTGAACCAGGAAGCAGGCTGTTTTGCAAAGTTAAAAGGATTTATTTTAGGTATGTTCACAATACATATATATATCACACTATTCAATGGTTTATACAATGATCACCAATGGGGTGATGTCAAAATATATTTCTTAAATCAAAAGGAGTAATGATAGAAAAACAATGCAGCATAGAATAATACTTTGTGTAGGTTCAATCAAAAATGCAATGTAATTACTCTTTCCCCCTGCACACTACTCAATGTCCCCAATATGCAGTATCAAGAGATGGTAGGAGAGAAAACAGGTTTCAGGAATACACACTCAACAAATACAGTATCAATCCCAATTTCCCCCAGCGAACACAAAGAAAAACAGGAATGATTGCAACTTGTCAAAATGGTTTTGAATGTGGCTTTGAATGGATGGGAAAAACACCGAAAATGGATTTAATTCACTAAAATGGATTCAATACTAGTGGGAGCTGCTTTGTATAGTTTCAGATAAACACTAGCAATGATTATTGAGTAACTAGCAAGTTGAATACTTAATTCTGAGGTTGGATCAAAGTACAGCTGTTTCACACGTGATAGATTTGAGCCAAATGAGAAATGTGCAGCAAACTTTTCCGCGCGCGGTAAGCGCAATTGCAGAAAAACTGAAAGGACACTTAAATCTCATTTCTAGCATACATGGTGAAGGAGTTATGAAGGTTTTTGTAGCGGTCGGTTTTTTCAGAAAGAGTCAAAATTTATAAAACAAGGTTGTGCTTTTTCAAATTACAAACAAGGTTTCTTACACTAGGGAGACTATGAAGCCACAAACTACACGACAGCACAGCCACCAGCCCAGCGACGCCTCTGCATGGTTTTTGCCCGCTGAGACGCGTGCTTTTCTTCAGCAAATATATTAGCGCAAAGATGATTTTCACGCTACTATTACCAAAGGACTATAGGGATGAGAGAAAAGTTCAGGTAAGACAAAGAGTTTTAGCAATGCAGTTCTGGATATAAGCGAATGGGTTTGGATAGGATTACTTATGGATAAGATATTTGCTAGTGACAATCCTATGCTATGGATACTCACTACCACTGTTTGGAATGGACCCGTCAGGGATCGGGTCAGGGAGACTTTCTGGACAGGAATTCAGCTAGCACACCAGACTGGACTCAAGGCACTCTGGTTCTGCACTCAGCACAGCACATTGGACACTTCACGGCGGGATTGGACTGGATCTGGCGTGTTGGTTCTGGTTCACAGCTATCTGGTCACAGTTCTGCTCTACTGGGTTAGATCTCTGGATTCTGGCAAGAATTCTTAGCAAGAAAGCAGCACAGCTCAGCCAGGCTGTTCTTTTTTGTTTGTTCCCCTTGGAGGTCTGGGGTAAAATCTGGTTTCAGGATTTATTAAAGGCCAAGCTGAGAAGGGTTTAGCTTTGGAAATGGGCCTTTCTGCTTTTAAAGTTCTGGAGTCTGGAATATGGATTTCCCTTGCAAAGTGCTTCGCCAGCAATTGGATGGTGAGTGAATGTGTGTCTTCCTAGGTCCTAAACTGTCTCTATTTATGTATTTTCTAAAAGGGTGGGTATGCTGACTTCTACTATGTACACCCCCTGGTATTCTATTGGTTAGGGTCTTTCCTCTCCCCTGATTTGAGAAGAAAACAGAGTGTCATGATGACAGTGCATTTTATGATCCAGGGAGAACCTCCCCTTTGTTTCTGCACATGAAATCTATTTTTCATACAAGACATATTTACAATTTTACAAACTTAATATCAATAGTATATTTATATCAGATATTTGTTGGAGCAAGTATTCATTCGAGCCCCGTCACGGTTAGAGATTGGGTCTAGATTTGTCAATTTTTCGCACTTTTGGTCTGGTACCCAATGTCAGATTTGTCCACATTTTTACACATATGTGCGCATAATCATGTGAAGTTTCATGTTTCTGGCATCGCCACAATTGCTACAAAACCACAAATTCTGTAGTATTGTCCCTGAACATAGCACAGAGTTCTGAGTAGTTTCACAACGTGACCAGAATTTTCAAAATAACAATACTGTTATTTTACACATTTTCATAATAACAATACTGTTATTTTACACATTTTTACAATTTTGCGCAGTCCTCTGTCAGTCCTTTTCAAAAATATACTTTCTTGTGCTTTAAGAATACACATAACTGTCCGTCCCGCCTCCAAAATTTTGGTGGGTCAAGAGCAATCCCGGCCTCTTTCCCCTGGCAGGAATTTCTGTTGACAGTTGCATCCGCATATCTTTTCAATCATGGGAGTCTTTTGTCTCTCCCCAGAGCAGCAGACCGAAATCTCCTCCCCTCTTCATTAACATCTGACTGGGAGTTCCTATGGCAGAGAGCAGGAGGAAGGTGCCTTTTGTTTGGGGCACACTGTGGAATTTGCTTTGAAGTTCTGTGACTGGCATCGGGGGTTGACTTTAAATTTTTCTTTGATGAAAATAAACTTACATTTTGAAAACAGGCAAACATATCTCCAATTCCAGTCTTTTTAAACATAGAAATTAAATAGTGGCAACTTATATATTTTTTGATAGCAAGTCACTTAATTTCAACCATTTGATTTGAACTGCACCAGTTTAAGCTTCCAGTGTAATTAAATGTCAGCTTTCATACAGGTGGCCGATGGGACTGCGCCCATATCTGACAGATTTTCCCAGGAAAGAACCTTTTTTTAATGCGGATATTCTTGTGATGAAATCTGCTTTTCCTGACATTGTATGCTTCTGTGGATTCTTTAAATAAAGTGACGAGTAACACCCAGCAGGGATGTTGGATCTTTTCTGATGTTTGGAATAATTATTTTGTCATTTCAGCAACCACAGCAAAAACAGATTTCAGAGCACTTCTGGGTTTCCTTGCAATGAAGCACTGCCTTTCATGTAGTTTTCATTTTCGCACTGTGGGCAGCCCAATGACAGGTTTTTGCATTGTGGTCTCTTGTTCCACCACTGACACAGGCAAAGTAGATTGGCAGCCAACTTTCTGGTTTCACTGTGTAATTCTCAGAGGTTTTGCGCGCATAGGGCTTTTTGCAGCCATTTTGTTGGTTCTGGTGCCACCAGAACACAGTGATGTCGCAGGGCAGAGCCTAGTGGGTCAATGCATCCCACAGGGCAGTGCAGGAGCCTTGAGGGACACCACAGTGGATGGTGGTGGGGGTGGCGCAGGCGGAGTCTGAGAAGACTTTCATGAGTCGACCTTCGAGGAAGGATGTGACCCATAAGATGGCTTGCGGAGAGAAGTAAGCTTCATTTTTGAGTTGCGTGCCTAAAATGTCATGGTTGACCAGGTCCAAGGCAGCGGACATGTCCAGCAGGAGCAGGAGTGCTGGTTTACCTTTGTCCATGATGTCAGTGAGTTGTATTTTAAGATCGAGTAAGGCCGACTTGGTCCCGTGTCCTGGGCGGAAGCCCGAGTGTCTTTTCCCTAGGAAATGGTTTTCTTCCAGGTATTGTTGGATTTGCGTGTAGGCCACCTTGTCCAGGATCTTGAGCAAGAAGAGGACAGTGGTGATGGGTCTATAATTGTTAGCGTTTTCAGGATCTAGGGTGGGTTTTTTGAGAAGTGGGAACACCCACGCTTCTTTTAGGCTGTCTGGAACTGAGTTAGCGTTGAAGGAGGCATTTATGAACGATTTAAGAAACAGTGCCAATGTTTCTACTCAGTCTTTGACTAGTTTGGCGGGGCAGGCATCGCCTTTGCAGTTAGAGGGCATGATTTTATTCACAATTTCTATTATCACTAGTTTGGAACTTCTCTAAATTTGAATGGCGTGATGTTTTTTTTTTCTTTGACCACTATTTCCGCGTGGGCGGTTGATAGGAAGTGCTGAGTGAGGTTTTTGTGGTGGACTAGAATTTTATTCTGGAGGAGCTCCATTTTGTTAAGGAAGGCGGACTGTATGGTTTTGCACCAGGCTTGATCTTTAACGATCTCTTGAGACTTGGTGGCAGGTGTGGATAGTTCCTTGAATATGGCAAAGAGCTCTTTAGATTCTGAGCTAGCATTGGAGATTCTGTCGTTGTAGGAAGTGGACTTAGCTGTAATGATGGCTTTTTTAAATTGGGTGGCCAGTGATTTATAAGAGGATAGTGAGAAGGCGCTAGGAGAGCTTTTCCAAGAGTTCAGTGCTTTGCATTTTTTGGTGCATAGTTCTTTTAGTTCTGATGAGAACCAAGTGTTGATATGTTTGATATTTTTGGATTTTTTCTTTTGGAGATGGGCGATGATGTATGTATATAGCCGTACTGATAGTGGATTTGTAGATGTCCGCCAGTACTGCTGGGTCTATGGTGGCTGAGAGGTTGTTAGTAAGAGTGTTTAGGTACGGTAGGATCCTTTCTTTAATAAGGTTCCTGGCGCTTCTTGCCATGGCTGGAGGTGAGGGCTGAGTTTTTTCTATGTGATGGGTGTGATGGAGCTGATATCGATGATACAATTGTGGTCTGCTACCAAGTCCAATGTGCATCCTTTGCAGTGCGTAGGAGAAAGGATTTTTTGTTCAAAGCCGAGTTCTTGTAGTGCTAGAGCTAGGGCTGTGGACAGTCTGTCCTTCTTGTCATTTAATCCCAGGTTGAGATCGCCTAGGAGGATAGAGTTTGTGGTTTTTTTTAGGTTTTCAGCTAGGAGGTGGGTAAGGTTTTCATGGAAGTCAGATATGGGGCCTGGAGGGCGGTATACTAGGTTGATGGTGATGGTGGAGTTCGCTGATAGTGAGATCTTAGCGACGAGGGAGTCAATATTGTCTCCGAGTTCCGATGATGATTGTCTTATTTCTAAATGTTCCCTGACTATGAGGGCTACTCCCCCTCCTGTAGTTAACAGTCTGTACTGTCTGAGGATGGTGTACCTTGGTGGGATAGGTAACGAGAGGGCGGGGCCAGCGGCACTATGAAGCCATTTTTCCATGATGGCTAAGATGTCAAGGTCGAGGTTGGTTAGGAGATCATAGATTTCTGTGGCGTGGACGGGAAGGGAGCGGGCATTGATCAGAGCACATTGCAAGTTGGAGGGTGTCATGGCGGTTGATTTTCCATTTTTGCTTGTGGATGTCTCCGTAGTCATGGCTGGAGGTGACCGCTTGTGCGTACTATGTAAGGTAGGGTTTGTGTCATTTTTAGGGAGGTCTGTGGCCAGATGGTTGCTAAGGTTGGCAGGTGGGGTTTTTGGTGGGTTTCTGGAGCGGAGACCTAGTGTTTGATTTCTGGAGCTGGTGTTTCTCGGGCGTGTTGTGTAGGTAGGGTTAGGTTTCACCTGGTTCACTTGTGGGTTGGGCTTGGTGAAGAAGGATGGGAGGAAGGGGGTAGGAGGGATGAGGGCTGAAGGGGGTGCGGTGTTGGCCACGTTACGCCGAGGGGTATGCATTGAACAACAGTGGTTTGTACGGGTTTGGAGACGGTAGCAACCTCGTTGTGGTCAATAATGCGGGGGCAGCACATCCAGTAACAATCAATTTGGGTGTATATGCACCAATCAATTTGGGCATAAAGGCCGTAGTCAAAGCAGTAACAATCAATTTGGGCGTAAGGCAGCAATCAATTTGGGCGTAGGGTAATAATCATTAGCTTGCAGTGGCAACAGGCTGTATAAGCTTAGGCAGGTACACTAGGTGGAATAGGCAGGTCTGATGTATTCAGTAGAATAGGCTAGTGTGACATTGGCATAAGCAGGTACAATCAAAGGAATAGGCAAACCTGCTATATTCAGCAAAATAGGCTAGTCCGACATTGGCGTAGGTACGGTCCATGGAGAAGACAGGTACACGCAATGTAATGAGCAGGTCTACTCAAATCAGCTAGATAGGCTGGTCCGATTTGTAAATGTAGTCATAGAGACTAGAGTGGCTAGTATGCAGTGGTAGATAGTGGGATACTGTATTAAGGCAATGGGCAGTTAATGGGAGATGAGCCATCCAGTGAGTCAAAGATCACATTCAAAGTCACAAGCCTACAAACTAAAATTAAAAATAAGAAAGAATCCCTAGCTAAAACAACCAACCCCACTAATACTGCCCCACGCCCCACACCCCAACACCCCCGACCCAACCCCTTTCGCTTCAACTTTTCCAATGTCTCCACTCTCGAAGTGGAAAAAATCATTCTCAGCCTAAAACCCTCTGTTAGGGCCACCTTTGCCCCCCACAAATCATCAAAGATGTGGCAAGAGACCTCTCGACATTCATCACCAGACTCATTAACGCCTCCTTCCTCACAGGTACCGTCCCCAGCAACCTTAAAGAGTCCTGGGTCCTCCCCCTTCTCAAAAAGCCCTGCCTTGACCCCTCCATTCCCACTAACTAGAGACCTATTACCACCGTCCCATTCCTGCTCAAGATATTAGACAAGACAGCCTAACAACAAATCCAAAAATACCTTGAAATAAACCATCTCCTAGGTATTCGGCAATCAGGCTTCAGACCCCAACACGGGACAGAAACGGCCCTTATCGACCTGAAAGCCCAAATTGACCCCCTTAGAGACAATGGGAAAACTGCCTTACTACTTCTCCTGGACCTTTCTGCGGCATTCGACCTAGTTGATCACAAAATCTTATGCAATCACTTGGACTCAGCTGCCCACTTCTCCCAAGAAGCCATCGGCTGGATCGAGTCATTCCTCAGCAACAGATCCATGCGGGTCTTCTCCACCTCTGCTGCTGCCGACCCCATCCCCATCACATGTGGAGTCCCCCAAGGTTCATGCGTCTCCCCCACACTGTACAACGTGTTCACGAAGCCACTGTTTGATGATCTAGATGGTCTGGGTATCACCTACACTAATTACGCTGATGATATGCAGATCCTCATCCTGTTGACGGGAGATTACAACCATGATTTGGCCTTGGTGAACAAGGTGTACCTCATCATCCAGGCATGGATGGCTTCTCACAGTCTATGCCTGAATGATGACAAGACTGAGCTCATCATCCTTGGTTCCACCTCAAACTTAACCAAACTGGACCACAACTACACCAGCTTCATTATAGACGGGAACCCGATTAAGGTAGCCAAAGAAGTGAAAACTTTAGGAATATACATCGACTCCTCCCTTTCCTTCCATAAACAGGTTAGCTCTATGGCATCTTCCACGGCCTACAGATGTAAGCTGATAAGAGCAGCCAAACCCTTCTTATACTCCCACAGCTGTATTACGTTAGCCAGAGCCCTTGTATTATCAAAACTGGACTACTGTAATGCCCTCTACGTAGGAGCCAGCAAGCAGGTCACCAACAAAATACAGACGCTACAAAACAACGCTCTTAGAGCAGCGCTCAGTATCCCTAAGAGAGAACAAATCTCTAACTTTAGGAGAACCCATAATTGGCTCAACACCACAGACAAAATCTTGCTCAAAGTAGCCTCACTAACACACAAATGGCTCAACAACGCTGCCCCCGCTACCTAGTCGATAGAATAAGCAAATACACCTCTAATAGACCTACCAGAACTTCCAATGCACACCTGCTCACAGTTCCCAGATTCAAATGCACCAAAATGGGTGGCAACAGCTTCCAGCTGAAAGCAGCCCAACACTGGAACTCCCTGCCACCCTCCCTAAGGACACCACAAACATACACACACTTCAGACGCAACTGAATCCACTGGATAACGAACAATGATCACTAATACTACCCAGCCCACTGCACCGCTGCACAACATGTAAAATATGCTCTTTTGTAAATTTGTACACTTTTTGCCTTATCTGTAAATTTGTAAACCTTGTGCCTTCCACTGCCCATTGTAATTACTGTAATGTAATATGTAATGTAATTGTAACTGTAACTGTAACTGTAATGCATAGTAACCTGTAACCAAGCTGTGAATAACCTTGTTGCTCCTGCACCCTCATTCCCCCGGGTCTGGTGCGCAATACAAATGAATAAACTAAAAACTAAACTAAACTAACTAAACACTTGGGCAGTTAGCCTGCATTGGAGAAAGTGATAGGAGGGTAAATATCTGAATAAGTGCTGCTAGTTTGCAAGTGGAGTGGGCTCGGTAATTACGAGTGTGGCAGGTGTCAGGGCGAAAGGGCGATTACATCCACTTCAAAGGAGCTAGTGTGGAAGGTACACAAGCGGTGATGTCGCACAGCCGTTAGGATTTAGGTGTGATATGCTACACAGGTTAATAGGTAGGGCAGCCTTATTTAGCACTGAGCGGGCTGGTCAAGGATAGCAATGCTTTGAGGAGTTAGGGACAGCTAACAAATATGTCAGATATTGCAATTAACAGGACAATCAATGGTATGCGCAACAGAGTACAAAGCATGCGCCTTGGTCCAGACCCCGCATGGAATCAGTGGGCAAGCCCTGGCGGTTATAGAAGAATGAGGAAGTCATTGTTACGGTCGGGGAAGGTAGCCACAAATTAGGTATCTCTTATCTAGGTGGGCATGGCATTCAGTGTCGGCACCCTCGCACTCCTGTGCGCAAACAGGGGTGCCAACAGGGCCTTAGGTGCGGGCCTTCAGGGTAGGGCTGGCTTTGCCGGTCGGCTTTAAGGGTGCTATTAGCCAATAGGGAGCTTGTTTGCCAATGGAGGCCAGATAGCAGGCTAGTCACACTCAGGTGGAAAAATGTACGCTCAGGTGGTGGATAAAAGAGAAAAGATGCGCTGCAGGTTCAGGATACACAGAATAATCCAGTATTGCTAAGTATGCCCGTGTGGGCTTACCTTAGAAGGATTTGGCTGCATTGATGCACCAGCTCTGGCTGAGTGCACCACGTTGCAGGGAGACTCCTTCCAGTTGGACCCTGTGGGGAAAATGGTGGACCTCGGTGCAGGCCTTCGGGGTGGGGCCGGCTTCGCAAGTCAGCTTGGGGATTGGCCAATTATGGGAGCTATTAGCCAATAGGAAGCTTGTTTGCCAATGGAGGCCGGATAGCAGGCTAGTCACATTCAGGTGCTTGGATATCGGCCATTTTCGAGTGGTGTTCCGACAGATATTTATAATGAAGGACAATCACAAGGCCCAGTATTGCTGCAAGCAAATGAGATCCAATATCAGGTGGCAAGATCGTAGCGCTCGTGGAAAAATGTGCGCTCAGGTAGTGGATAAAAGAGAAAAGATGCGCTGCAGGTTCAGAATACACAGAATAATCCAGTATTGCTAAGTATGCCCGCGTGGGTTTACCTTAGAAGGATTTGACCGCATTGATGCACCGGCTCCAGCCAAGTGCACCCGGTTGCAGGGAGACTCCTTCCAGTTGGTGATGCAGGGTGCCCACTTGCATGCTGGTACTTATGTGCAGTGGATGTATACCACTCCAATTGCACTCATATAGGTGATATTCACTACTTGATGGTTTGGATTTCCAGCAATCTTGACACTAGTAGATTATTGCACTGGCATTCATCTATGCATTTCGCCATGGTGGTATGTGTTGTTCCTGTGGTGGAGGGCCACTGACAGTGGATTCCCTGAGCGGGATTTAATTCTACGCACTCATGCATGCATGATCTGTGAGGTGCTTTGATGTGGTCTTGTATATTACCCTTTGTGACTGCATGTAGGTGCATTGTGGTGATGTGGGTACGTTCTGATGATGTGCAGTGGACATGATGAGGGTTGTGCGCTGCTTGAGAGTCTGATATTTTGACATTGGTGTGCGGCCAGAGTATGTTGGCATACTTTGTCAGTGTCATGGTCAGGTTGGGATGAGTAGGGGCGCAGTTTTTGCCAGCATGGACAGTGTCCAGTCACCACCACAATCACAGCCAGGTAGCATATGCATGTTCCCTCCCCCCAAATACAGCCAGGTAGCATATGCATGTCCCCCCTCAAACACAGCCAGGTAGCATATGCATGTTTCCCCCCAAACACAGGCAAGTAGCATATGCATGTACCCCCTCCCCCAAACACAGCCAGGTAGCATATGCATGTCTCAACCCACCCATACACTAGCATGGGCCTGTGAGCAGACTCACCCAGCAAACAGGCACATTGTGCAGCATGTCGCTCCATGTAGCGGGGTAGAAAGGAGTTCCGCAGCACCATTGCATCATGTGTTGATCCGGGGAATCGGGCTCAGCAATGTGTGATCATCTTGCTGGCATCCCTTACCATCTGCACATTGATGGAGTGGTATAGCTTGCGATTGCGGTAGACCACCTCCATGGCATGCGGGACCACCAACTCCACGTGGGTGCAGTCGAGGGCACCGATGCAATGTTGCAAGCCTGCCAGTGCATGTATACCTATTTTTGTGTCACTCACCTCCTGACCAGTCCGTGGTAGGGATATGTAGTCCCCTGCATGCTTCAGGAGGGCATCCAGCACTTGATTCAGTATGCGTGAGAAACATGGTTGTGATATGCCATGCAGATGCCCCACTGTGTGCTGGTAGGTGCCTGTAGCCAGGAAGTACCTACCTTCAGTAGAGGGGGAATGGCGGTTCAGATTTCAATCAGGCTGACAATGTAATCATGTATTAGATCCACAATGGTGGTGATGGCGTCCCTGTCCATGCGGTACAGGGAGTGGATCTGTGCCGGAGTGAAGTTGAATGGACTGGCCCTTATGCGAGGGATTGGTGGCTGCCTGCGTGGTACCAATGCTTGCACTGGTGGTACTTGCTGGGCCAGTCTCACCCTCCTTCTCCTCCTGTGTCTCCTCTGTAGTACCTGATGTAGTGCCTGCTCATGGAGTAGCAGGGCAGGCATATTCTCCAGCTCCAAAATCGCGAGAGCAAGTGGAATCATTATGGTCTAGGAAGGGGTGTGGTGTGTGGGTGTGCTCCTTTTGTGCTGGGCCAGACTCCATTGCCTCCACCTGTGCTGGTTGTGTGCACCTGTGGCAGTTGGAGACACAGCAGATTGCTCTTACCAGGTGATCTGCGATGCCGGGGCTACCGACATGGTGGTAACCTTTATTACCGCCATCTGGATAACGGTAAGTGCATGTACGTGTGACTTGTGATGTCCTCCTGTTTGCAGCATGTCGGTATTGCCGCCACGAAGGGCGCGTGGCCGCGCACATGCCGGTATGGAGGTGCACGGGATCAACTCCTCCATGGGGTTACCTGTAATACCGGTATGTAGAATTGTAATGAGCCAGTATGTGAAACGATGGCGGTATTACCATTCCAGCATCGTTTTCGCCGTACAGCGAATCTCATAATGAGGCCCAGTGTATTAACAGCACGTTAACATCATATTTGCTCTCAGCATAGGCAAGGAGTACTTAACTGGCTGAAGAGCAGGAAAAGAAGAGGTGGAGCAAGGGAACAGGAAGGACTAAGAGCAG
Organism: Ambystoma mexicanum; assembly: GCF_040938575.1. Lineage (NCBI taxonomy): Eukaryota > Metazoa > Chordata > Amphibia > Caudata > Ambystomatidae > Ambystoma > Ambystoma mexicanum. Next base: position 553,201,070 of record NC_090928.1, read on the forward strand.
ATGACAGGAAACAAGACTACATGAGGAACTGTGTTTTGAGGGAAATGTAGTTTACAAAAAAAGAGAGAGCCATTTTAAAGTTGATTTTTTGTTGAAACTGCTGAAGTGAGGAACAAATGAAGTTGAAGCATAATGCTCACCTCTGGTCTTGACATAGAATGTTGTAGCTAGAGGCATCAATGATGACAAATGGTGAATGAGAGCTGGAGAATGCTGGGTTTGTATAAGAGGCAGCAATTGCAAGGGAGAAACACTGCAGAGGAGTTTGTAATATTGCATCTAATATATACTTCAGAAACCATCCAGCGCCTTGTAAATTGCCACAAATAATAATAATAATAATTATTATTATTATTAATATTGAACTCAGTTCCATCTTCGGAAGCAAGGAAGCAGTTTACAGTCCTAGGCTAGGGGGAAGTACATAGTAAGGAAAGCAGGGATACCAGAGAGTGGGAAGTTAGCAGTTTGAAGTTTTGTTTATTTATAAAGCGCAAAAAACAGGCCCAGGGGCAACCGGGCGCATACTCTTGAGAACAGGTTACAATAAAGAGTGAATACACAGTGAATTTACACAAATATACAGCAATATACAGAAAGAATACCATTAGCAGATTATAATACAAGTACAATGAGAGGTGTATATACATGACCTATAATACACGTGGATGCTGTACTGAGTGAGGGACTGGGAGGGAGTGAGCAACAGGGGTGAGGGAGTGCAGGCAGCTTGGCAGCAAAATTAAAATTAAAAATAACAGCAGATCGTTGCCGCTCAAATCCATGCAGTTGACTGTAAGGGCAATACTACTTACTGCAGAGCCAGCATGTTTTCGCTACTGTAGTCACAACCGGGTCAGGCTGTTTTTCCATCTGAATGCCCTTTGTACGACCTTCAGTTCATGTCTTGCTACCCTTATGAACACATTGCTGCTGGTGATTCAAGTTTTTTTATTATTGAAAAACATGTACATCTCTCACGAATTGTACTGACATCTTTCACCTCTGCAATGTATCACTCATAGAATAATGTAATTGTGTTTTTAATAAGTTTCTTTGGAAAGAAAATACAAAGATGGTGGTGGGGCGGATGTCACCGTCAGCAGATATAAAATGTAAAAAAGGAGTCTGCTCTAATTTGTGTTTTCTATGTCAAGATACATTTACAGTACTGGAAAGTATCTTATCTGCAGCTCTTCGAGAACAGCCAAGACAGTAAACAGTTTCAAAGCCGCGTGCTGCTGTGGGGGAAGGGACTGACGCATCTTGCAATGGAGACTGCTGCAGCCCTGAGCATGGGGGGCGGGGGAGCGGGTCTGTCGGCGAAGGCTCTGTCTCAGGCGGAAAGGGCTCTGAGATGTGCTCGAGACAATGATTTACAAGAATGTAATGAAAGCAATCTGGTACAATTAAACCGGCTTACACACGTGCTAATATGCCTCTCAGAAGATACTCACATCTTACAGTTAAGCTCGCCAAATCCATCCGATTGTGAAAAACGCAGCGCATACAAATGAACTATTTATGGCAGTATATTCCAGACTGTGAAAACATTGATACAGCCCGTGGAAAAATAACACATTCGTCAAAAGCCCTGAAAGCCTGCAAGAAAAGGAATCCCAAGGGGGGAATCTTGCCGAGGAAAGGATTGTAAGAATGTGATCTGTAAAAAAGAGGGGGAAAGGCTTAGATTGCGCTGGGCTCCGGCCTTTTGTATGGTATAAGGGTAGGGTGATGGAAATAGCATGCTGGCCCTATTCATGAGCCTCTAGGTTAACCCAGAGGAGCGAGCTGGGAAGCTTTATTGAATGGAATGTGGACTGTTTCCGCAAGAGAGAGAGAGGGGGGGCAGAGAGAGGGAGTGGGGGAGAGAGGACAGAGAGAGAAAGAGAGAGAGAGAGAGAGATGGCTCAAAACAATACAAGCAGATTTCTAATGATTGGCTTAAAAGGATCGTCATGAACAGCTAAAGTTGTTACTAGTCTGCCATGCCAATAATCACAATATAGCAACAATATGGAAAGCTGGTACTGGGATTTATGATGTCCCAGCCAAAAGCCTTTTTGATGCGCCAAGCCCTGCGAATGGGGTCAACTGCTCTGTTTGTAGGGCAATTGAGGCACCCACAGTACCGCTGCTTCCCCTTGTTTGTGGCCCTTGGGCAACAGACAATATTTGCTTTGCAGATTAGCGGGCCAGGGGAGAAATCAAAGCACTTGAAACCTTCAGAAACAAAACAAAGGCTGATTCTGAGAGAAGTTACTATTACTTTTGCAGAAAGACTAACTGATTAAAAGCGAAGTTACTGATACTCTTGTCTAAAGACTATTTATTCACTTCACAAAGACATTAGTGGTAGTAAGTCTGATCTCCTGACTTAGGTTCCCATTTTTATTATAGAGTTCACATTCAAAATCTGTTGCATTTAAAGACAACTGTTTTCTAAAAGCACAGAGTTTGGATTGCATGGATATTTCTAATACTCTGTGCATTAATATCACTAGAGGGAGACATTTTATTTGGAATTATAATCCATTAAAAAACACCCCAAAAAAATCAACATTTTAAACCCCCAACCACACCTATTCACAACAGGAGCGGAAAATACAACCTAAAATACAATTGAAACATATAAAATATCGGGCAGATGTCTTATTTCAGCTGCTACTTCTCAGGCCTCCTTAATAAAATGAGCTGTGTCTGTTAAAAATGTCTCATCTTCATTGGGCACAAAAAACAACATAGCATGTCCGTATGTCCATAGTTTTTTCTTAGCCACTGTTTTCATGATTTAATCAAGAATGTACAGTCCATTAATAAATGCAGGAGATATTCTCCACACACCAGGCAACACAGGCAACCTTTTCTAAACCCAACCCTGGTGTCCTTTGCACAAGTTTACAACATCACATATCCGCATTATAGGGTAGCACATGGTACAGAAAACAATACAGCAGCCCACAACTGGACAATCAAATGTAGAGAGCACTTACAATACTTAATTCCCGTCACCTCCCCCGTCATCTCTATTGGTCAGATATTGGCGGAATCCTCCCCATATTTCTCTTCATCGACTTGTTGGGGGTAAGAGGCAAGAGTACAACTTTTCCTTGTAGTTTGCTCAGGTCATATCACCCACCTATTTCTCAATCGTGGGGGGTGATTTGCTCTTCCACCATATCAAAATAGTGCGCTTAGCTAACAGCAGTCCTATGTTTATAAGTTTACGCTTCAATGGATTCATTTTAAACATATAGCCCAGAATGCACGACGTGTGTTTGCATCTCAAAGGTTGCTCCACTATTTCTTCTAGCGCTTCACATACCTTGCCCCAATACACAAAGAGTGCCCCACAAGACCACAGCATATTCATTATTTCAGCATCTTCATTTCCACATCTTGGACATCTCCCATCAGCTGTTATCTACATTTTCTCAAGGCGGGACAAGGTGAGGTGCACTCTATTCAATATTTTGAAGTGGATTAGCTTGTAACTGGAGTTGAATGATATCTGTTTCGTCAGTCTGCACAATTGTAGCCAATGGGCTTCTGTAAAGGTGATGCACAGGTCCACCGTCAGCCTCAATCTTAGATATAACAGAAACAGAACCAGACCTTTTGGGTATCGGAAACATAATATTTCAGCAAGGGTAAATTCATACTTCTTGCCTTGAGTGCATCAAATTCCAGTTCTGCAGTTCTCTTTTTACGGCGAGACTTGCACTGGCTGCAAGTTAAATCGCCCAATGTCGTTACCTCCCCCAAACTCCATCCTTTCAGTAGGCTAATTCCACTGTTATACCAACACTTGGGGTATTTACCGACTTTATGCATAGAAACTCTCAATGCGATTGTAACATTTGGGTTTAAAGGGGCATTCAGTTGTATATTCAAAAAAATCAGAAAACCTTTGCTGAACTTGCAAGGATAAACTAACAAGCGCCAACTCATGTCTTAAAGCATCCCCTGGAGCTCTAGACGGGAGACCCCTATTCCTCTGCAGACCAGAGTTCAACAATGTATCTAAGCACCCACAGGGAGGTGCCCCCAGACCTCTGTTCCATAGAGGACAGCTGCATTCATTTTTTGACACTAATACCTACAGACATTTATGCAAACATTTCCCACCAAAATTAGAATAGAAATGGAGAAGCCACCTTAAACTCACAGATGCTCACTTAGCCACCACATTTATGTCATTTCTCCAACCTCCACTTTTAGAGAACACCTAGCCCAGGTATTTATATTCATCCATCACCTCAATGGGTAAGTTGATCAAAACCCAATTAAATGATCATCTCCCTTTACCAAAAACGAGTATCTTGGTCTTAAGGAGATTTTGTTTGAGCCCATGCTTGAAAATATAAATATAAGTGTACTCTAAACTGTGCTTTAAAACACCAGTTGTTAAATCCCGAAGCGCTATATCATCAGCGTATAATAAAGTACTGAATTACATACCATTTAAAAGAGGGGGACTCAAACCTTGATATGCCATATGAGGGTTAAAATCGTAAAGAAATAAGGAGAATAAAAGTGGGGCAAGAGGACAAGCCTGCTTTACCCCAACATTAGTCTTAAAATCTCCTGAATATTTATGATTAACAGCGCACCTAACCCTAGCTAAGGTATCCTCAAACAGCAGAATAGTTAATTGGAGAACTAAGCGGGACCCCAATCCTTCTGAGTTTTGCCCACAAAATATTATGACTTATCGAGTCGAAGGCCTTCATGAAGTCCAGGAAGGCCACAAAATGCTGGTTGTTGCTCCTTCTAGTATATGTTTCCACAATCATATTTAGTATAAAACACTTGATAGATATGGAATATGAAATATGATAGATTATAGAAAAGCCCCTACGAAAGCTTGCTTGCCTATCCGGAAGGATAACATTATCTAATGACCAATGCAATGTCAGACATCCAGCAAAGTTCTAATTAGAGGCGTCCACATGAGCAATCGCCCGATAGCAATGGGGATCTAAGGCAGTACCCTTTATGAACTGTGGGACTATTAAACCTTCTTTTCACCGAGTGTGGTAATACACAAGTGTTAGTAATTGAGTTGAAAATCTAAAGAAGGACTGGAACCCACCGTTCCACTGATGCACTGAAAATGTCCAGTCTCAAACCATTCGGGCCAGCTGCTTTCCCCTTCTTAAGGCTTCTAAGCTGTGCCTTAATTTCTTCCCTATTAAGAAATGCCTCACCATGAACCTCCTGTCCACTTGCAGTGCTAATCTGCACCTGTAACTCTGTGGCATAAAGAATCTCTTGAAAATTTGAGATCCACCAATGAGAGGAGATTTACCACACAACCCCCTCATAGAATCCCTCGAAGCCATTTATCCACTATCTTCCAAAATCTTTTCACGAACAAACCTATCCAAAAGATCCCACTGCATTTCAATAAAATGGCTCTTTTTTTTTATTTCAAAAGCTATCTATGGGCTTTCTTCAGCAAACAGCTGGCCGAACGAAGTGTGCACTCCCAGAGACGCCAGATGGACAGCCTTTTAGCCAGTTTGCTGTCGACATCAAACCAGCGTGCATTCACTCTACTAGTGCCTAGGTCAATGCCAGTACTGTATGAAACACAAGGGGCAATATTATGGATATGGGACTTTAAAAGAATAGAAAGGTTCACCACTACGAGGCGAGACTGGGAGCCTAAAAGATAGCTGTGTATAGAGAGGGGTTCCCTATCGTGGAGCAGGGGTATAATCTTAGAGTTCTCAATTATTTGCATTGGGTGAAACTGGGTCAGATTTTCTGATGTGCCACTTCAATAGAAGCGGGTTGTGGTCACTTTCTGGGTGATCTAAAATGTCAAACCCCTTCGCCTTGTGGAAGGAAAAACAATCAACCAAGCAGTAATCAATGAAAGATCTCCTCTGAACAGCTTTGAATGAATGAAAAGTTTGGTGGAATATCCCCACACATCTACCATTTAATTCCGCAAAGAGGTATTTATTGATAAATAAGTCCATTAAAGGACCCTTTGCCGATTGGCTGCCATTAATACCTCTCTTTGAAATTCCACATAAATGTTCCACCCTTAGCTTATCTTGTGGGATTCCCTTGTTCTGATATAACTTGGAATTAAAATAAATAATAATTTGTCACCATCCTCGACATTTAACTAACCCTTGGGAATAAGAAATGCATCCTTAAGCGTACCAGTTTTCTTCAATTTGGGAGGAACATATATATTTATAACCATTACATGTTTAACCAAGGAGGCGTGTTTGGTGTGTGTTATCGCTAGACAGACTGGGTTACCTGGAAACCATTGAGCGGCCTGAGCAGAGTATTGCTTCCTCAGTCACCAAACTTCTACACCATCTACTGGTCTTAGAGCGCACCACTTTTTACTATAAAAATATTAAAATCAGGAAAATAACTTTCCAGACACTGCTCATAAGGTAGCCATGTCTCCTGCAAACAAACCACATTGAGCCACTGAATCAGGTCAGCATCTGTTAGCTTGTTTTTTAGACCAGCGATATTCCAGTTTACAATCTTTAAGAGAGGACCATCAGTGACCCCCTGTGACAAGTGTGAGGTATTGCCCACTAAACGTGTAAAAGATTTGACACGGCTCTCTCCAGCCAGGGATTTCTTCCACTGACACTGAAGGTGGCGCACAATAAAAAACGCCTTTTTATTTTTATTTGAACCCTGGGTTCTTTCTTGAGAAGGCACCCAACTTGTCTCACACCCACCTTAACAAATACTCCGTGTTACAATGGACCATGAACCAGGCCGGTGTGTAACAATGAAATATTTATTTATTTTTAGAATTCAATGCAAAATCTGAGAACAACAAAATTTAGGGCAGCAGCCACCATGGTGTGGCAATACAAATGCAAAACCTTATAACACAGTTAATTCAACCTTTAACACAATATACATACACCTTTAAGAGAAATGGAAACAAAATCACTTTATTTCACAATCACAGACGGCACATAGGTTATGCACTCCCCCTGCAACACTTCTCTCAAACACCTGCTGACTAAATTCTGTGTGGATGGAAAGCAGTGGCAAGGAGTCAGAAAGAAGAGGAATTTAAAAATTGGATTGAAAATTCAGCCCACCACCCCAGAATGGGAGGTCAAAAACAAAAAATGAAAACCCTCAAACTGAGCAAAATGGCATACTCGGATTTTAATGGTTACTTATAGATTAGTTTACAGTTGTGGTAGGATGGCTAGCACAGAAATTCGTGTGGCTGTACTAAAGAGACAAGGAATCTTACAAGCTACTGAGCAGGGCACTAAAGCAACGTTGACACAGGTGAGAACATCGATTTTGGGAAGGTAAACAATGCACATGAAAACACACGCGGCAGGATAGAAATTTCTTATTTCACACAGGCTTTAAACTAGAAAACAGCTAAGAAAATGAGGTTAGCAATCAAAATCGGAAATCATTTTTGGGATGAGGAACAAAGATGCAGAACAGATAGGATACTGAAGGGAAGGGAGGACTCTTTATATGATGATAGTATGGTTTTTTCTAAAGGAAATGCACATCAGATTTTTAAAGAAAAGCAAAATACACTGGCAAATTCAGTTTTGGTTGCACAATGACAGGTTGTACTGATACTATATTTTAATGACTATATTCTTAAGGAAAGACACTGCGTGCAAGGGGAATGATTTCGAATTTCAACCAGCTTGCACTACGTACCTCCTTATAGGGGAATTAATTAATTTTTCTTAAATTGGTACTAAGGAGTTACAAAGATAACTGAAATAATTGTAAAAGGAATACACTAACAGATAAGGACTAACACAGATTCTTCTAAGGAAAGGGTGAACAGAGGATACTGGCAATTTAGGATATGAGTAAGATCTTAATGGGATTGTTATAGGATTTGAATAGGATGCAAGGGCAAAAGAACAGGATTTGCAGTTTTTGGGTATTGGGTGATAGGATAGTTACAAGGCAAGCTTGAGTTTGGTAATTTGAACAGCCAGCAGGGCCTCTGGACAGCAGAGAAAAGGATCTGGTCACTGGGCAGCGGGGTCAGGAAATCTGGTTACTGGGTCAGCTGAGCTCTCCTGCATGGTAACAGCTGGGCAATGTCTGGTCACTGTGGGCAGCGGGATGGGTCAGCTGGGCAATGGGTCTGGTCACTGGATTCTCCCAAAGGGGATCAGCAGCCTCTCCTCTTTTCTCCCTGGATTAGTGGTTATGCCGGGACCTAGATGGGTGGTTCTGCCTGGATCTGAATTGGCGGTTCTGCCTGGATCTGGATGGTCATGCCTGGATGGGGTTAGCTGCCTCTGGATCTGGTTTTGGATTCTTGGGATCTTGAATGTGGGATGTTGAATGTTGAATATCCCTTGCGTCCCCCTGTCTCCCCCTTAAATAGCCAAAGTGACATCATAGAATTTTACAGTCTGGGGGGAAGTACCCAGGAATTAGTCCTATCCTAGGATAGGCCAGCCTATCAGTCCTCCCACCTACCTCTGGGCTGATTGGTTCAAGGGAAGTGACATCACCTTATGTGTGTGGATTTTATGACTCCCTTTGTTTTGCAAGCCTATTTTTTACACAAATTAGTTATGGAACAAAACTTCAAATGTACACTAGTCACCATCATAAAAAGCAGATATGCAGATCCCCATTTCACAAGGAATTGGCCAGTCGGAACACCAATTCTGTGTGGTGTTGCATCACCCTTTGGCACAATTTTGCTGTTTTCAGGAGACACATAATATCTAGAATTCTGCAAATGGCTACACATGTGCATACTAGAATTTGGCATATTTCCCCAAATTTAATGTATGTGCCATTTTGCCCAGAAATGCCTTTTTTCTGCCATTGTAGTTCACCACGTGCCAGAAAGATGCACCTGGTCTCATTGTTCTTGTCCAAAAATCACATAAAATACTAGCATAATATTTAATTCTTGCTTATTTAGGGTGCTGGGCAAAATGTCTTGATGTACAATAGATTTTAAAATCAGTGGCCCAGATTAGTCACTTACGTGGGTGGTCCTTCCATATTAGATGAAGCTATTGAGAGAGAAGTTATCAGTGAAAAAACATACAGTTATCTTACAAAAGCCCACACGATAATGCCTGTTTTTTTATATACTGCCAAAAGTACATAAAAGCCTGGAGAAACCCCCAGGTAGACCCATCATTGAAGTTACAGAAAGCAAAATACCTTGATAAAGTTCTACAACTTTTGATACAGAATAGTCCCACTTATGTGACGGACACAACTCACTTCCTCACGTTATTGAAAGACATCCGGTTCATAAAGGGCCGAGACATATTATTCACAATGGATGTTACCTCTCTGTATACAAACATCATACACGAGGATGGCTTGGAAGCAGTGGAATGGCTACTGTTACAATCAGAAACATGCCTATGCGACAGATTGTTCACACTCACATTATTAAAATTGGTACTTAACAACAATTTTTTCCAATTCAAGGACAAATATTACCTGCAAACATCAGGTACAAGCATGGGAGCGGCAATGACCCTGTGCTATGCAAACGCGTTCATGTTGTACCTTGAAACAGAACATGTCCTCAATTCCCCTTACTGGCTTAAATATCTTTCTATGTTTGTCCGTTACATTGACGACGTATTTGGGATCTGGACAGGTCCACCAGAAGAACTAGAGAAATTTTTCTCCATGATGAATAACATGAATAGACGGATTAAATTTACCACCGAAACCAGTGAAACAATGATTAATTTTCTGGACGTACAGATTTATTGGGCAATGGACCAGCTAAATACAAGAATCTATACCAAAACAACTGACAGAAACAGCCTATTGCTGCCAACAAGTTTTCACCCACAAAGGACATTGGAAAGTGCACCTTATAGTCAATTCCTTAGGTACAGAAGGAATTTCTCAGATACAGAGGAGTTTAAACGACAATCAAAAACCCTGGAAGAAAAATTTACAGAGAGAGGGTACAAATGAAGCACGATCAGCAAACTAGCCTCCAAAGTTGAGACCATACCAAGAGAGACCCTATTTGAATCAAAATCTAAAAAGACTGAAGGACAGCTAGTCTATGTGACAACATACTCTGTGCAAAGTAGAAAGATTAAAAGTATAATTAAGAAGAACTGGCCTATGCTTCAATTAGACCCACAGTTACAACAACTCTTTCCACAAACTCCAATTTTCGCTTATAAGAACAGCAATTCTTTACGAAACAGTTTGATAAAAGCAGCGATGACAGAAGCCCAAAGGACAAAAAAAACAATACCGCAGAACTTACCATGTCAAAACTGCCAGCACTGCGGCAATGTCATCACGGGTACAAAGATTTCTCACCCATACTCGAGGAAAAGCATTGAATTACAATGCACATGTGATGCCACAAATGTGGTATACGCTTTAAAATGCCCGTGTGGACTCTATTATGTGGGCATCACCACTCGTAAAGTCAAAACCAGATGGACCGAACACAAGTCTAATATTAGAACACAGAACACTAAATCTCCGGTGGCAACACATTTTAAAGAACACAAACATACCATTGCACAATTAAAATGTCTGATTTTAGAACAAGTCAAAGTGGCCTCGAGGGGGGGCAACCTACGAAAGAAATTTTTACAACAAGAGATATTCTGGGTTGATACATTAGATGCTTTGAGCCCTAGAGGAATGAATTCAGATTTTGATTTGATGTGTTTTGTTTGACTTAATTGCCATCACACAAATGCCTCTGGAGAAAACAGATCGTGAGTGAAAGAACCAACAGGTGATCTGTATCAATTACAGATTGTGAAATATTGATGCTAATATGTGGCATGTTTTCTGTAACTATCTGCCATATTCTAAATGACATTCCAATGGTACAATAATACAACACATTATGCTATGCTTCCTGAACAATCAGATTGTGAGTGGGAGAACCAACAGGTGACCGGTACAAATTACAAACTGGAAATATTTGATATCAAAATGTAATATGCCTTCAGTAAATATCAGTAATATTCGAAATGACAATCCAATTGTGCAATAATATAACATATTATGGGTAAATATTACTTTTAACACTACGGGAGAAAGGAAATTTAGTACTGCATGAGACACACCATTCGCAAAACACGACCCGGGTGCACTGGAGGAATGCAGTTTTATTTCACAGCGTTCCTTCCCTTTAGCACTTGAGGTCGAGTAATACTTATTTAATTTTAGTACATACACGGGAAGATACTTATTCAGAATTAGAACGCGACCGTATGCCGCCCATTAACAAATTCTGTTTTTTAGACAGAGCCTTGGTTTAGCTAAGAATATACAAAATACTGACAGAGAACTCCATGGAGTTACCATGGATATGTACACAAACTACACAGGCTCACACCAAGATGGTGGGCACCATAAAAGAATACACACATGCGTGTGATCGCCATGGTTACGAGGACAAACTCCCGATGGCGGCGGTTAGCTACTCCCTGTGAGATGAGCGGAATTCTACAGCAAGGTAAATGAAATAGCGGCCACATTAGGTTTCCGTATAATCTCCTGACAATAGATACCCATAGAAATAACTCACGGACACATAAACGGCACTTAATGCGGCGCACAGCGTTACCCTGATAATCCCCTGAATACACACAACAATACGCGTAAACGCATACCGCGCACCGGTGACCTTAGCTTTGCTCTCTCCGTCTTTACACTAGAACAATAATATTAGGCTTCTTCATTTTAAATCTCCATTTGAACGTAAGGTACTACATCTGCAGATAAGCTGAAATCTAATTTATATTTACAGAGTCTTGAACGTTTCCTGTGGGTGATAGATTGGATACTCTTCCACACAGTACCTCTCTTTGAGATATAATGCTTGCCCTTTTGGTGAGTATGTCGCATTTAATCTATTAACCACAATTAAAGAAAATATAACCATGAAAAGTGCAATTTGAAACTTAATGGCTCAACGCATTTAAAAATGATTTTTAAATAATGTATTTCTATATGATGCCAAACAATTACAATGAGGCCCATTTCTGTCTTTCTACAGAATGGACAATACTCCTTGAATCAGACAACTAGAACAGATAACTTGAAGGCCCTGAAGATGAACTTTTCAGTTCGAAATGCATTGGCATTAGCGATAGGACATCGTCCCAAGTTTTTTCTGGATTTTGAAGAACTTACATTTAAGGGCAATTTGTCAAACATATAAATTAGGCACAATTCTATCCAAAAAAAACATGGAGATAATGGGGAATTTGTAGCCTGTGAATTGGTAGACATAACCTTATGATCTACCCAAAGTTAGTCCATGTATTGAACATCAAACAAGTACAAAACAAGCTGAACTTAAATGTTATTTTTATGTTGTATATTCGTTATTATTATTTTTGAACAATTGATTACCTGAGTTGTTGAATGCAAATATTCATTGAATGAACCAGTAAGTACATGCAACCAATGCCCAATTTAATTGGTGAATATTAAATTTGAGCACTATTCATTTTATGAAACTCATGCCTGTGATTTTTGAGACTCATGATTATCTGGACAGTGAAAAGACATGTCTGAAGTAAGAAGAACATATCTTTAAAGTATGTGTTACAGTTTCAATAATTATAATGACTCTTGATGTAATAATAATTGACTGTAGGAACAGGTCTCAATTGACCTGTCAGGATACCCCAGGTGGCTGGAGGGAGCATGCAGCACCAAAGTAATGTGAGTGGTGGCAATTGCGGGAAAAGAGTGACACATAGGTTAAAACCCCTTTGTTTTAGGACTTTGCTTTGTGTCCTTTGCAGGCAAAGGGCTAGGTGTGGGCAAACCAGCCCCCTAGCCCTTCAAAACAAGGAAAGGAGGAACCGGACTACATTTCCCAGCAGCCTCGTGTGCAGGAGAGTCACCGGGAGGCTTCTGGACCCCGCCCTGCCGAACGCGCATGCGCGCCAGGAACACGTGGAGCGCCGCTTGCGCTACGGGATCTTGAAGAGGCAAGACGTGTTTCCAGTGGGCTCCTGCAGGCAGCTATCAGCGGGGCCACACCCCGCCTGCGAACGCTGCAGGCCCCGCTGAGTCCTACAGATAAGTGCACTTTATTCCTTGTCGCTTTCCTAACACTCGTTCAGAGTGAATCACGCTTCACAGTCACAGGCGGCGTTTCGGAGCCCGGCATTGTGATTACTTGAAGCCGCGCAGCTCCACGCCAAGTAGCGAAGCGCGGAGTCCGGTTTTCCGAAACTTTAACCCTTGTAAACCTTACGGCCGGAATTCCGGCACAGTCAATTCAATAACGGAGCACCGGCACTGTTCATTCGCTGCTTTGCGAGCCGAAGCGCAGACAGAAGTTATTCATGCCTGGTCTAAACTTAAATGAGAACCCGGCATGTCATTGTGTGATCTGTTTCTTAAGCATATGTACGCTCACTCCTGTTTTTTGGTTCTTGTAGCGGAGTTCCGTTGTTCGCACAGCAAGATAGAACATTGGTGAATTAACCCCGAGTCTCCTGCTGACAACCGAAGCTAAGTGCTTTCCCTTGTTACGTTATTGTAATGTGATTCAATGTGTGGTGATCTTATGTTCTGAAGATCAGTGGGTATGCTGTAATATTCATACTGCTAGAAAGCGTACTTGTCATTGGTGTAATCTAGTGAAGGAGTGCAGGGCAAAGTGTCAATTGCTTAACAAAACCCCAGGAGGGGCAACACATCTGAACCACTCAGCTTTCCCTTATCCCTCCTCTTTCCCTTTCCTACCTTGTTATCCAGTTTTCCTAACCACCCCAACCTAACCAACCAGCGAACCCTAACCCTCTTTCCCCGGAGGGTCGCGGAAGCCTGTGTTGTCAACACCCAAGGCCCCAAGACCCAACGGGGAGGTAGGTGTACGTGCTACCTCCGCGCAAGGCCAAGATCGTGACAGGAGCGCAAGCCCATGTATCGTTAAGCGCCCAGGTAGCACGTCACCATGGAGGAGGTATTAAATGCCCTAAGAGACTTGAAAACTGATTTGCTTGCCACAAGGCAGGACTATGTTAATTTGACTGGCCAGGTCCATACGTTAACTGTTCAGGCAAATGCCCAGGCCACCCCATTGCCCGCGGACCATGCACCACCTACCCCAGTCCAGGTACAGGTATCCACCGAGCCTACACTCCCCTTGTCAGCTCCAGAACGTTATCATGGGGATCCTCAAAAATTCAACCAGTTTGTAATGCAGTGCCAATTGCATTTCATCACAAAACCAACTGTGTTTCGCACGGCTCAGTCCCGCACGGCCTTTATGATTTCGTATCTTGGGGGTGATGCAGCATCATGGGCCACTCCGCTGGTTACTAAAGATGACGCACTTCTTTATCAGTAGGACATGTTTTTGGAGGAATTTGGGAAAATATTCAATCGAAGGGCTGCAACTCTGATTAAGGATAGGGAATTGCTCACTTTACGTCAAGGGGGTAAGGATTTGGTTTCCTATGTAACCACCTTTAATCGGTTGGCTATGGAGACGGACTGGCCCCAGGAGAAGCGCCTAGCTCTGTTCTACCAAGGACTAAGGGACGAGGTAAAAGACTTGATAGCTCAGGTAGATCCCCAACCCGAAACATGCTCCGCTATGATCGACCTGGCCTTACGGTTGGATCAAAGACAGTATGAGAGGAGGCTAGAGAAGCGTAAGTGGGACCCCAAGCCCATGGTCCGACTGGATCACCAACCAAAACCTGGTAAGAGCGAAAAACCCCTAGATGAACCAATGCAAATAGGGACGGTTCGAGGCCCTTTAACCAAGGAAGAAAAAGACAAACGACGTCGAGAAAAGCTCTGTCTTTACTGTGGGAAGGCCGGACATTTTGTTCGGGATTGTTTGGCAAAACCCAAAGGTGAGCAGTCGGGAAACGCGAAAGCTCGCCAGTGAGGGTGGCCCCGGCGAGCCAATCTGAGACGGACTGGCCCCAGGAGAAGCGCCTAGCTCTGTTCTACCAAGGACTAAGGGACGAGGTAAAAGACTTGATAGCTCAGGTAGATCCCCAACCCGAAACATGCTCTGCTATGATCGACCTGGCCTTACGGTTGGATCAAAGACAGTATGAGAGTAGGCTAGAGAAGCGTAAGTGGGACCCCAAGCCCATGGTCCGACTGGATCACCAACCAAAACCTGGTAAGAGCGAAAAACCCCTAGATGAACCAATGCAAATAGGGACGGTTCGAGGCCCTTTAACCAAGGAAGAAAAAGACAAACGACGTCGAGAAAAGCTCTGTCTTTACTGTGGGAAGGCCGGACATTTTGTTCGGGATTGTTTGGCAAAACCCAAAGGTGAACAGTCGGGAAACGCGAAAGCTCGCCAGTGAGGGTGGCCCCGGCGAGCCAATCTGAAAACACCCCTAGTTCTTTAGCTAATACCCTGCAAAGCAAAGTAGCACATGTGACCGTTTCAGGCCATATCTCTTGGCAGGATCATCGGATACCGGTGTCATTGATGCTGGACTCAGGTGCTACTGGAAATTTTGTCGATGAAGTCTTAGTAACACAATTGGGGATTCCGTTACTGTCCAAGGAACGGAGTGAAGAGGTGAAATCTGTAGATGGATCACCCTTGATTTCAGGCCTAATTACCAAGCAAACTCAGTGGGTACGTTTGGAGTGTAGTCCACAACACTCTGAGAACATCAGCTTTGACGTGATAGCAGCGCCCCAGTTTGGCATGATTCTGGGTCTGCCATGGTTGAGGACCCATATTCCCGAAGTCAATTGGACCCAAGGAACGGTGCGTTTCATGTCAGACCATTGTAAAACAAACTGCCACCTTGATAAGATCGAAAGTTTAGTTTCCTACGAAGAACATGTTATTGGGAGTGTTGAAACTGGCCTACCATCAGTCTATCAGGACTTTAGGGACGTTTTTAGTAAAGCCGCTGCAGAAACTCTGCCACCTCATCGAACATTCGATTGCAGAATAGATTTGGAACCAGGAGCGGCCTTGCCCTGTAGTAGGATTTATGCACTGACAGAATCTGAAAACGAGCACCTCAAAAACTATATTGAGACGAATCTGGCCAACGGCTTCATACGTCACTCTAAGTCACCTGTGTCATCCCCTTTGTTCTTCGTTCCTAAAAAGACCGGGGACCTGAGAACATGTATAGATTATAAGGCTATTAACCGGATAACCATAAAGAACCGCTACCCCTTACCGCTGATACCAACTCTATTAGAACAGGTGAGGGACGCTCAGATATACACCAAGCTAGACCTGAGAGGAGCGTATCATCTGGTGCGGGTGCGTGAGGGGGACGAATGGAAGACTGCCTTTCGAACCAAGTTCGGTCTATATGAATATCAAGTCATGCCATTCGGCCTCTGCAACGCGCCCGCCGCCTTTCAGCATTTTCTGGACGAGGTCTTGCGTGGATATTTGGACGTGTTCACTATGGTCTATATTGACGACATCCTAATTTACTCACGCAACATTGAGGAACATCAGGCTCACGTAAAAGCAGTGCGACTACGGTTGCGTGAGCATCAGCTCTATGCAAAACTGGAAAAATGTGCGTTCCACCAAACCTCAATAGAATTCCTAGGGTTCATTTTATCGCCAAAAGGCATTACAATGGATCCGAAGAAAGTACAAGCCATCACGGAGTGGCCATCTCCCACATCTGTAAAGGAAGTACAAACGGTGTTGGGGTTTGCGAATTTCTATCGTCGGTTCATAGAAGGATTCGCAGCCAAAGTACAGCCCATCACCCGTTTACTCAAGAAAGGCGTAGCCTTCCAGTGGGATGCGGCAGCAGAGGCAAGCTTTGTAGCTTTAAAAACTGAATTCACAGCTGCTCCCGTATTACTCCATCCCGATCCCATGCGTCCTTATATCATAGAAACAGATGCTTCCAGCTATGCTCTTGGTGCAATTTTATCCCAAAGAGACGATTCCGGACAATTGCACCCGGTGGCCTTCTACTCACGTTCCCTGTTACCAGCTGAACGGAACTATGTGATAGCCGACAGAGAACTCCTGGCCATCAAGGTAGCATTTGACGAGTGGCGTCATTACTTGATGGGTGCTCGGCATACGATTACAATATTGACGAACCATAGGAATCTTCAGTTCCTAAAATCAGCCAAGGCTTTGAGTCCCCGACAGCTTCGATGGGCGATGCACTTTGCCGAGTACGATTTCGTGGTAACATATCGTCCGGGTACGGAGAATAGAAAGGCTGATACACTGTCTCGTTACCCAGAACCCGACCCTAGTCAGGATAAAAAAGAGGAACCGAAGCCAATGGTACCACCCACGCGTATTGTGGGTAGTATTGTAGTAGATGATATGTTCAATAACATACGAAAAGCCATGTCAGCTCAGGAATTAGTGCAATGGAATGATCCAGGGAAAAAACAAACAATTAAGAATGGTTTACCCTTCTTGGGGTCATCCCTGTACTTACCAACACCTGCAACGCGTAAACAGGCCATTAAGTGGTGTCATGACTCGCCCTTTGTAGGGCACCCTGGAGTGGTCAAAACCCAAGAATTGGTAATGCGTCATTTCTGGTGGCCTCAAATGAGGAAAGACATCCGAGAGTATGTACATACGTGCGAGTGCTGTTTAAGAAACAAGTCAGACCACCAAAAACCGGCTGGCATGTTGCAACCCCTACCCACTCCTCCAGTACCCTGGCATACTGTTTCCTTGGACCTGATCGTGGACCTGCCAACAAGTCATCATTTCACCACCATAGTGGTAATAGTAGATTCTTTGAGCAAATTAGCACATTTCATACCTTGCAAGGGGGTCCCCACGGCAAAAGAGCTTGCAGACCTTTTCCTCCAGAATATAGTACGCCTACATGGCATTCCACAGCACATCATCTCTGATCGGGGTGCACAGTTCACCTCTCGCTTTTGGAGGGCATTCTGCGAATCATTAGGAATTACCTTGCGGTTGTCCACCAGTTACCACCCCGAAACTGATGGGCAGACCGAGCGAGTAAACCAGACTCTAGAACAATACCTGCGATGTATGACCTACGACAATGATTCTTCTTGGGCAGAAACCCTTTGGTTAGCTGAGTTAGCGTATAATAATGCTATGCATTCCTCCACTAAAGTGACACCGTTTTATAGCACCTATGGGTATCATCCACGGTTCCAGCCTGTGCCCCATGTAACAGACTCAGTACCAGCAGTCCAGAACCATAGGCAACATTTAATAGAAGTATGGCATGTCGTCAAAACAAACTTAGAGAAAGCTAAACAAGCATATAAGACTTATGCAGACGGGAAAAGACGAACTAGTCCACCATATAAAGTTGGGGATCGGGTCTGGTTGGCCACACGAAACTTACACTTGCAAGGTCCTAGGAAGTTCCAACCCCGATTTGTGGGCCCTTTTCCCATCGAAAAAATCATAAATTCAGTGGCTGTTCGCCTGACCTTACCACCTAGAATGCATGTACATCCGGTTTTCCATGTATCCCTGTTAAAACCTGCCTCGGCCTTGATGCGCCTTAGTAAGCCTCCACCTATCATGGTAAATAGTGTGCCAGAGTTTGAAGTGAAATGCATACTAGATTCTCGTGTTGTGCGAGGAGTTCTACATTACCTGGTAGATTGGTTGGGCTATGGTCCCGAGGAGCGCTCATGGGAGCCAGCTACTAATGTCCATGCTTCTCGTTTGATTCGAACATTTCACCTGAACAATCCCTCTAAACCAGGACCTGTTGGGAGGGGGAGTACTGTCAGGATAACCCAGGTGGCTGGAGGGAGCATGCAGCACCAAAGTAATGTGAGTGGTGGCAATCGCGGGAAAAGAGTGACACAGAGGTTAAAACCCCTTTATTTTAGGACTTTGCTTTGTGTCCTTTGCAGGCAAAGGGCTAGGTGTGGGCAAACCAGCCCCCTACCCCTTCAAAACAAGGAAAGGAGGAACCGGACTACATTTCCCAGCAGCCTCGTGTGCAGGAGAGTCACCGGGAGGCTTCTGGACCCCGCCCTGCAGAACGCGCATGCGCGCCAGGAACACGTGGAGCGCCGCTTGCGCTACGGGATCTTGAAGAGGCAAGACGTGTTTCCAGTGGGCTCCTGCAGGCAGCTATCAGCGGGGCCACACCCCGCCTGCGAACGCTGCAGGCCCCGCTTGAGTCCTACAGATAAGTGCACTTTATTCCTTGTCGCTTTCCTAACACTCGTTCAGAGTGAATCACGCTTCACAGTCAGAGGCGGCGTTTCGGAGCCCGGCATTGTGATTACTTGAAGCCGCGCAGCTCCACGCCAAGTAGCGAAGCGCGGAGTCCGGTTTTCCGAAACTTTAACCCTTGCAAACCTTACGGCCGGAATTCCGGCACAGTCAATTCAATAACGGAGCACCGGCACTGTTCATTCGCTGCTTTGCGAGCCGAAGCGCAGACAGAAATTATTCATGCCTGGTCTAAACTTAAATGAGAACCCGGCATGTCATTGTGTGATCTGTTTCTTAAGCATATGTACGCTCACTCCTGTTTTTTGGTTCTTGTGTGCGTAGTTCCGTTGTTCGCACAGCAAGATAGAACATTGGTGAATTAACCCCGAGTCTCCTGCTGACAACCGAAGCTAAGTGCTTTCCCTTGTTACGTTATTGTAATGTGATTCAATGTGTGGTGATCTTATGTTCTGCAGATCAGTGGGTATGCTGTAATATTCATACTGCTAGAAAGCGTACTTGTCATTGGTGTAATCTAGTGAAGGAGTGCAGGGCAAAGTGTCAATTGCTTAACAAAACCCCAGGAGGGGCAACACATCTGAACCACTCAGCTTTCCCTTATCCCTCCTCTTTCCCTTTCCTACCTTGTTATCCGGTTTTCCTAACCACCCCAACCTAACCAACCAGCGGACCCTAACCCTCTTTCCCCGGAGGGTCGTGGAAGCCTGTGTTGTCAACACCCCAGGCCCCAAGACCCAACGGGGAGGTAGGTGTACGTGCTACCTCCGCGCAAGGCCAAGATCGTGACATGACCATTGAATGATACACGGGGGCATAGACCCCTCAGGAGTGCAGGAAAGTTTCGCCCTTTGGCAACAAAGGGTCTATCTTTCAAATTGTTGGCTTTGAACCTCTTTTGGCCTAGAGGATTTATACTTTCCAGCACCTGAAACACATAGGTTCATTAGAACCTGATGAGTAAATATTGAACTCAAGAATATTGGCTTAAATAGTCATTAGATTTATTAATGAATGTGTAGTGCTCCCCAAACCCTTTCTTTCCTGGACCTTCCACTCCCCCAGCCAAACTGTCTCACCATAGTTCAGCCTGACCAACGGGTTTCCATGACTCCCCTTTGAGGCCATCCAATGGGTGCTGGGAATGAATGCATAGGAAATCACACCTCCAAGGCAAAACACAGGGCTTCAGCCTTCCTTTGTCCTTGGGAGCAGTTCAGCTGGGCAGTCTGGTAGAACCTGTAATTATCATACTGTCAGGTATCATAAGAACAGAGCACATGCCCTTGCAGCATCAGTTCACTGCTAAGTGCGAAATCAGCCTTTATACCAAACTGGGTTGACATGAATTCCTGGACCTCAGCCAAGCTGAGTGGTTTTTTGGGGGGAAAGAGCATAATATACATACCTTTACAGCCCCTGTACCCACCTATGCAATGGTGTTTCTGTGCAAGCTACAGTATTATTTCACATTTAGTTTTCAAAATGTAATTTTCCGCCTTTGCAAAAGCAGATTGACACATGTTCTTTTTCTCTCATGTTAATTTCACAAAATGCGGTTTTGGCTGCACACAGTTTCCTTTGCATTAACTTTCTGAAAGGCTTTTAAGATGTGGTCAGTTTTTGGACACAGAGATATGCTGCAAATAGTTTCTTGGTAATTGACACAAGGCAAAAGAGAGAGCCATGCTGTAGCTTTCTTTTGCAGTGATTTGCGTTTGCTGGTTCCTTTCAAAAGTAAATCCTAGTCGTGCGGACTTGAAACATAATTCTTTGCCGTCAGGGACTTTATTAAGGAAAACAATGCCGTTCTGAGAGGGACTGCCTTATTTTATGTCTCTCAAGTGAAATACACATGCAGGGCTGTGTTTTACTGGAGCAAAACTGTGTGATGTTTAAAATGAAAGGAGGCACAAGTGCGATGCCATCTTGAATGGAGGTTATTTTCTTGTGTAGTCTTTTGTTTTTAAATGACAGAACGGCAATGCAGGTTATTTTCTCTGGATTCATGTGAAAGAAAATAAAATGCAGCCATTCTTGGGGTCGTTGTGTTCAAATCTCGCCACACATGTGCTAAGCAGACAAAAGCATTGCCATTTTTGGGCATTATTTTCGATGCAGTTTTTGTTGTCGGCGAGTTCTGACTTAGGCCTTAAATGTACCCCACAAGTTACTGCTAAACATTTATTGGGGGAGTACAGACATCAAATTGTTTAACTCTTTCTTTCGCTTGCTTCGAGATAGCTCAGTAAGTGTGCTTAACCGGCATGTCTGAGCTACATGGGGCCATACTGCTCTGCTTAATTCTAGGGGCAGACAATAATGCAAGCAAAAAGGTGCCATCCGTAAAACCAGAAACCAGGCGTTCAACGCTAGCTTTTATCCACAAATGATGTAGAGGACAAATATTGACATTTGCATCTGAAATTTCCACAATACCCTTTAAGGCAAGAGCATCTTGACAATTAAGCACAAATTGACGGATATATGAATTAACCAAACCATTGCATACACTGCACCGCTGCAAAATATACAGTCGGAAAACATTCAGCAAGTAGTAAAACCTCTGAACAACAAATCATCAACCTCCAGAATTACAAACATGGCGTTTATCGAAAGCATTTTTTCTGTGTTATTGTACCTATGGGTCCAACCTTTAAAGTACAAGTAACATTAGTTTGTCATCAGCCTTCAAGATGGTTGGATTTTATAAAAGCCTTCTGACACTTTGCACCTGCTGAACTGCGACTGTCCTCAAGAGTCATAGACCCAGCGTTTACTTCAGTCTGATTTAGTGGGCTTTCATCCATTGTGACTAAGACACCACCACTAATAGAAACATTCTACTTTCTCATGCCTTTCGATAAGACATCCGTTGGAGATAGTTTGTTGAATCTTCAAATGAGCTACTGGGGGATCTCCCACCAATTTAGCTGTTGCCTTTGTAGCTCCTGGGGGATCGTTGCACTGCTGGTGTGGGCCACTTCTGCAGACTTCCATCAGCTTTACATTTTTGATAAAACTCCCGATCGGGGTACTTCCTGCATGTTTAACCAAGCTCTGGAGGACGTCGGCCACACCTACATCCTGTGAAATAGTCTGACAGGGTTTATCCATCGTTCTGCACGGGATCCTTTGACTAGCAGCCACAGAAAGGAGTGGAGCTTTTCATCAGCCATTCTATACCTTTGAGACATTTGTACAAGCTTGCAAGGACTTTATTTCTGGTGGCCAGCTGTTCCTTAATCATCTCGATCCCCCTTTCTATGTACAGAGGAGTGTGATATTCAGACACAGGAGAAAGTAGAGATATGTCTTCTCCCTCAGGTTTGTGGTTGGGTGAAACTAAAGTCCTCCAGCCCCAGCCCTGACCCCGGGCTCACTGGGTATTGCAGTATTGATATCACATAAGACCTTGTAGCTGGTGTTTGATGAATCAGGGAAGGTGCAGCCTCAGATTCCCTTCCAGGTAATATTTCACACATAATACCAGCTATTGCAGGGGGAGCTTGACTAATAAGACGTCAACTTATCTCTCATTTAGCTAATTCGTCAAAGACAGATTGATGACCCTTGAACTATCATTGGGCACCATGATAGCGATCTCAGGTGTTCAACCAACTGCATATCCACTAGGCTTCACACCACACTGGGAGGGCCCCTCTGCTTCAACTGCCACCTTATCCGCCTGTGGTTCCAAGCAGTTTTTGCCTTACAGCCTATTAATTAAACGCTCCGGTGCCTCTAAGATAGATCTATCAGATGGAATACTTTTCAAGCCTGTACCAATACAATTTGGGATAACATCCAAATTAATTTCTCCAACCGCTAAAAGCAGGGCAGAACGAATTGCCGAAGTGCCCCATACATTAATTACAACTTGATTATCCTGTGTCACTCGACTGGAGTCAGTACCCACTGGAATCAGAAAACGCTGCTGTTGATGAAACGCTGGTAGCATCACAGTGCCAGGGATAGAGGTGGGCTGACCTAGAGACATGCAGGCGATATCTGCACCCCCACCTGGTTGTCTTCTGTATGTGAGCTCAGTAGTGTTTTACTCAGATTAAGTGATTACCTGCTTGTCTTGTCTGTGGCTTCGTAGCGCCTATTTTATTGTAGATTGAGTGAATTTACTTGTTCTTGAAGCGTTTACTGGTTGAGCAGTTTGCTTGGCTTTCCTGCTTCATTTAACAACTAACAGCCCTGTGGAATTCAAGGCAGGCTTCAACTTCGACTTTGATATTGGCTTCTGCTTGGGGTTAGATACTATGTTGACAAGGGCCACAAGAATTATTCAAAACTGATACCTTCCGCACCAAGCAGGAGAGCCTACTACCTGCCTCTGCACCATACAGAGGTCAGATCATAAAGCAAATAACTCACACCGGCCACTGGGTTCACTGAAAATTCAATTTGTCAAGTCCTTCAAAACGTGTACATCACTAGAGCAAAAATCATATTCTTTCAATGCATTTTTGCACATGGACACATTTTGCCCTAGGGCTCATCCAATTCCGTATTAGCACTAGAGCACCCATTGCACAAATGAAAACATGAATTGAAAGAACATCTTTTTGGATTGGGAAAATTGGTGCCCTATTTTGTATGGGTTTATATAGCACAAACCTAGCGAGAACGCAACAGAGCGCTGTACAAGTAACCTGGAGTTAACAGAAATTGGTGGAATGGCAGGCTATAGTAGCTTCGATAGCCCATAGTACAGGGGTGATATATAGCTATGGGTAGAAGGTCCTCATTGACCCGTAGGTGTACCCTGAGTTGGGTCGTAATTTTCTTCTTAACTGCAGGATTGGTGGAGTGGCCCTGATTGTGACCAGGATGGTGTTCTTGTAGGCTGGGACATAGCAAGAGAAGGCCTATTTCCTGGTTGTCTCCTGGCGTGTTAGTTCAGTCTCATTCCTCACAATGGTCTGGCTCCTAGCAGGTGCTTCCAACCTCAGCCTGCAATCTTTATGGCTAGGTAGACTGGCTTACAGGCAGGAATTTCCTTGTATGGGGTGCAGGCAGTTTTGTAAAGTATACTGGCTGCGAAGGTTAGACAGTGAATTTATCTTACATAGGGGCAGATATGGTCAAATGTCCTACTTCCCAGTGTGAGGCATGTAACAGCATGTGAAATGGCCCTATTGTGGGGCAGCTGTGTTTCCAGGATGCCAGTGAGGATGACATTCCCACTACTGCTACTAGAGCCTGGACCATGGTGATTAAATCCTAAGATTGGTGGGGTTTGCCTTTTAGCAGCGGGTTAGTTGTTTGGCTTTTTTGTTGATATGTTGCCAGTTGGAGAGTTTGCTGACAATAATGAGCCTGATTTGTCACATGTGGCCAATTTAGATGTGACTCCATCAAAATGTCATTGTTCAGCCACACTCGCAGATTTCCTCTGATGGATGGCTTAGTAGGATGCTGTTCTGGGGAGATTGAGTTCCAGGTAGGGATGTTTGTCATCCAATCTTGGATGGAGGTGACGTGTTTCCTGTGGCATGAGCTTAAACTTGGTATCGTCAGTGTACTACTGAAGTGTTAATACCATGCAAAATCGCTCTTGCACGGGTGCAAAGTTTCTGTAATAAAGCCCTACATGATTTATTTATTTATCATTTTTATTTATTTAAGCATTTATTTCCAGTGCACAAAGCCCTCAGATATCTAGGCCGCTAGTTACAGAAAGAGCATGATACAAGTGCAGGAATAAGCATATGGTTACATGCAATGATGTGTGTACACATATTGATTTTACCATTACTATCATACATATAGTAACGTCCTTACACTTTCCTTTCCGTGGGTAAATCAGAATTACTTCCACAAATCTCTATGTGTAGCACACACAGTGTTTTTAAATGCATTTGGGAAAACTCCCACTAACATGAGTAATTTCCAATCTAAATATATCAAGAAGAGAAAATGACTGGACAGCGCTGACCTGCGTTGGAAATATATCTGAAAGGCAGGAAAAACATGCTAATCTGACAGAAGCCTCCAATTTTCCAGGAAGGGATTGGAAAAACACGTACAACTCGTGAGAAATCTCACTGAGGCAAAACTGTACTATGTGATCCATATGGTGCAATATAGTTCATCAAACACAGAGTGTCATATTCTATATGTTTTATCTCCAGCACAGAACGTGGTATAACCAAAAAATGCTATGGGCGGAAGGTTATGAATTCATTTTAGAACTGGCATTACCATGCAATTGCTTGGGAGCCCATCTGTCCCATTGCTGAAGGGAACCAGCCATTTGCACTGACCCGAAGGGAGCGGCCCAGCCCGAGCAGCACGACCATGTCCTCTCTGCACAGAAACATAAACAACCCCACACGTTTCGTACTTGTTGTGCCTCATCAGTACAACACATTGATAGGGCCCCTTTTGCAACATTTTTACAGTTTGGATGGCAAACATGAGGCAAACACGGTTCGCGCTTTTTCTGAACCGATACAAGCTTTATATAATATGGCTTCATATTGCAATCTGCACTTTAAGCTGAACAAGCCACATTTCCCGAGCCCATATTAATGACATGTTTCACCACAATATTGCAATTATTGTGACAGTTGCAGACTGCACCAGGGAAAAAATGTATTGTAACTATACATGTTTGTACTGGTGTGTTTTCTTTGCACTAGCACAACAAATTGAAGTGCGTTGGTGCAAAATTTCTTGAACATGTATGTAAGGTTTAAAAAAGGCCGGATCTGCACAGGAACAGTGAGGGCCATTTTAAAATTATTCATTTTCCTGAGTGCCCAAGTATGCTCTGGAATTATGCAGTGCCATGTACCAGGTTTCGTCCTCATAAAACTGCTAGAACACTGGCCAGTGGAGGACAAAGCAGAGTTCATTTTTGAAAGCTCAGAGGTCTGCCCATTGGAGGGTGCAATTAGTCCCTGCACCCCTTACAGGGGGGCCACAAATTCAATTGTGACCTCCAAACACATGGCATGATTAGGGTGTGTGTAAAACCCGGAATGGGCCGGAACGGGCCGGAATGGTACTCTAACATATAAAATGGCAGCAAAAATCACCTGAAAATGATGCAAGCGCCCATGAAGAACATTTTGAAATGAGAAAGGTGCACCAATATGCTGTCATTAACCCATTACTGCTCAAAATCTACATTTTCACACGAAAAAGGACCCGGAACGGGCCGGAATAATGGCAGCAAAAATCACCAGAAAATGATGCAAACACACATGAAGAACATTTTGAAATGAGAAAGGTGCACCAATATGCTTTCATTAACCCATTACTGGCCAAAATCGACATTTTATCACGAAAAAGTACCCGGAACGGGCCGGAACGCTACCCTAAAATATAAAATGGCAGCGAAACTCACCTGAAAATGATGCAAACACACATGAAGAACATTTTGAAATGAGAAAGGTGCACCAATATGCTGTCATTAACCCATTACTGCCCAAAACCTACATTTTATCACAAAAAAGTACCCGGAAGGGAACCCTAATATATAAAATGGCAGCAAAACTCACCTGAAAATGATGCAAACACACATGAAGAACATTTTGAAATGAGAAAGGTGCACCAATATGCTGCCATTAACCCATTACTGCCCAAAACCTACATTTGATCACGAAAAAGTACACGGAACGGGCCGGAACGCTACCCTAATATATAAAACGGCAGCGAAACTCACCTGAAAATGATGCAAACACACATGAAGAACATTTTGAAATGAGAAAGGTGCACCAATATGCTGTCATTAACCCATTACTGCCCAAAATCTACATTTTCACACGAAAAAGGACCCGGAACGGGCCGGAATAATGGCAGCAAAAATCACCAGAAAATGATGCAAACACACATGAAGAACATTTTGAAATGAGAAAGGTGCACCATTATGCTTTCATTAACCCATTACTGGCCAAAGTCGACATTTTATCACGAAAAAGTACCCGGAACGGGCCGGAACGCTACCCTAAAATGTAAAATAGCAGCGAAACTCACCTGAAAATGATGCAAACACACATGGAGAACATTTTGAAATGAGAAAGGTGCACCAATATGCTGTCATTAACCCATTACTGCCCAAAACCTACATTTTATCACAAAAAAGTACCCGGAAGGGAACCCTAATATATAAAATGGCAGCAAAACTCACCTGAAAATGATGCAAACACACATGAAGAACATTTTGAAATGAGAAAGGTGCACCAATATGCTGCCATTAACCCATTACTGTCCAAAACCTACATTTCATCACGAAAAAGTACCCGGAACGGGCCGGAACGCTACCCTAATATATAAAACGGCAGCGAAACTCACCTGAAAATGATGCAAACACACATGAAGAACATTTTGAAATGAGAAAGGTGCACCAATATGATGTCATTAACCATTACTGCACAAACTCTACATTTTATCATGAAAAATTACCCGGAACGGGCCAGAACGCTACCCTAAAATATAAAATGGCAGCAAAACTCACCTGAAAATGATGCAAACACACATGAAGAACATTTGGAAATTAGAACGGTTAAACGATGCATGTCATTAACCCATTACTCACGAACATGGTGTATAGTGATGTCTCTGTTAGTGGGATTGAGAGAGAAAAGAGCAAGAGTGCTTTGAGGTACTGTTGGCAGCTTCAGTTCGGAGAAACCGGTCACTGGGCATTGGTGCATTTTCGGTTGGTAGCCGGCATGTGATGATTGTGCATGGTTTGGTTTTATGCTGGGTTGGGTGTTGTGAAGTGCATCAGGGTTGTGGTGCGGTAGAGGTATGGTTGTGTCCAGTTCAGAGTTTGCAGTTGAGTATGCAGAATTTGATCATTTTTAGTAACGTTAGTTAGAAGAATCCCATGTCTAACTTACACATTTAGGCTAAATGCAAAATATGGAATGCAGGTAGATATATGATATTAGGTAATATGAGTGGTGGTGTTTTTCTTTTACCTTGTCAGTCACTGTAGGTTGTCTACGTCAGGCATCCATGGGCTAACAAGGGCAAGAAGGGAATGGAGCTGCTCTGGAGGGCGCTTCCCTTTGCCTCTGGTCCTTAGCCAATGGCTGTTCAGGCAAGGCTGCCCTGGAGCTCACGCCATCCACCTCTCTCCCCAATGACTTAATCTCATTTTCTTTTGAGTACATTTGTATTCAGCTCCTTGCTCCACCTCCTCTTGCATAATTCTCATCTATTGACCTCCTTGAGTCTTCAGTCTCTCTTTTCCAATGACTTGGACCTCTTAATCAAATCTCTGCCACTGAACTCGGGCAATTCAACCTGCCGAACATGACTACGGCCACTGTCATCACCTTCACTCCTCATAATCTGACAATTTTCTGGTCACTCTCCCCCAATCAGTCGACCCAATTTTTCTGAAACTCACTGGACTAAATAACTCCTCATCTGAATAAAGTCAGTCCCTTCCTTTAGGTGCTCTTTCCATCTGTTACCAACTCAGTGAGAAGGCCTTCCAAGATTTTAACCTAGCACTAGTGCTCTCATTGAGTACCATTATCCCTCTTGCCCGTGTCCTGAACCTTGGATTTCCCCAACCATCTAGCATCTCAGAACCTATTGTGAGTGTTAAGAAATTGTGGGATGTTTTTATCCACGCATCCAAGCCCTACCTCAAAAACTGTGCAGTACTGGCATTGAAAACATCATGATGGCCAGAGCTTCCCAGAAAATGCCCAGGGAAGTGCATGAAGAATAGGCTGCCACCCATGTTGCCGATGTTATGGGCAAAGAAGGGCACTGCCTAAAACCACCATTGGACTACCCACACAGTAGCCTGAAACCATTGGGAATGGCAATGCTGATTGCCAAAAGCAACCTAGAATTGTGGGGAATTCATTTTCTTAAATCCCAAAAAGGGGTGCAGTACCAGTACTCACCACTATCAGAAAGCCGGCGTTTTAAAACCACCAGATTTTGTTTAAAACTGAATAGAAGAACCCAAAGCATGCCAAAGAAAGACTTACTGAGAGGTGGATACAATCTAAAGTTATATTCTGAAGTGACTTGAAGGTTTATAACAAGACTGGCTGAGCTGTGGATTTCAGCAGTTTAAGTAAATTTGGACTGAAAGACACTAAAAACCTAAATGTTTAAAAGAAATGAGTGACCTACTTTTGAGTGTCACATAGGTTGCAATTGTTTAAATGTCATAGTTTTAAACTTAGAATCAGCATCCTAGCTGCATATGTAAAAAATTGTCTTGACTTAAACTGGGTAACAAAAAGTGACATTTTATCTGAAGCCTGGCTTAAGGAACTGAATTCTGCCCACCAGCTACCCCCGACAGGAGTTGAGACTTGCACAACAGCTGTGTTCCCAGGCCTATCTGCCTTTTGCTGCTCCCACCAAAAGGGATATGACACTTCCCTGATTGAATTACCTGGGCTCTGCAGGAAATTGAACAAAGCCCTGTCCTGACTCAGGCAAATGTTTTATTACGGGGGCTGTAAAAGTGGGTTCCTCCTGGAAGTAAAGGGGAGGAGCACTGCCTGTGAGAGCAAGCTGGCTTGGCAGAACTGGAAAAACCAGAAATTCAACCTTGTGCTGGGGGGAAACCACACCCCTGTAGCCAGAATATGGTTTTAGAAAAAGATGTATAACTCATAGAGCGGACTTGTGAAAATTATTTAAATGATACCATAATTCTTGTGATTTTTCTGCTCACATTTTAAGAGGTTTTTAGAACCGGTGGCATGATCTGGGGGCAAGCTAGCAGTTAAGAGGGTATTACTTAAAATGTATGCATGTTAAAAATCTGACACTTCATCAAGTAATGTCCATACTCCTTGCGCACATGTGTATAAATTTGGGGTAATGTCCGATATTGCGAAACCAGTTAAAAAGTGAAATATGTGCCATTTTTGAACCCAAGCCCCCAGGAAGAGCAGATTTGGACAGGGTATACCTCCTGTGATATGTGATGGGTGCATGTAATTTTAAACAAATGTGTACCTGTGCAAATATGTCTTTTGGGTCAAAATATAGATTGTGTGTAATTTGACAGGGGTGGGTTCTCTGTACCATAAACAGACCTCATCATGATGACACTTCATTTCATTCCCCCAATCAAGGGGAAGAGGAGGAAGTGGCCAATGACAAGTGGAGAGGAGTAGAGCCTAGTGATGCTGCACACACACCCATTTTCAAAACACATAAAAGCAGACAGTCAGGACAGATAGGGACCTTCAAATCCATTTGCTGCGGGACGCTCTGCCGGGAAAATCCATACTTTACCTCCATCAATCTCTAGCGAAAGCTGTGCAGAAAGATCCAGACTTCAAATCCATCAATCTCCAGAATCCAGAGAGAGAGAGAGAGCTGACCCAGATCACTGTGAAGTGCAGAGACCAGACCAGAGTCCAGTCTAAAACCTGACCAGATCCATGGCGAGGCCCATTTATTTCCAAAATATATTGTGAGTACCTAGCAGACTGTGCAGAACCAATCTCTTAGTTAAAATAATATAATTCAATCTATTTTAATCTAAGTAGAACTGTCTCCTAACTGTCACCTGTCATTTGTAAAGCTGTCACCTGTCACCTGTCATTTTCTAGTTGCAAGCTGCACTTGTCACTTTGAATTTTAACATTCCAAATCCGAAAAACTACCTTTATTTAATCGCTCATATCTCCGTGACCGTTTGTCTTAGAAACTTTCCTCTGAAAGCTGGGAATCGTGGCTTTACTACGAACCTAGAACCGCATTCCTACCCCCGATGCCGCAATCACAAAAAACGCACTCGTGAATTTGCCGCGATTTGCAAATTTCTCAACGTGTGAAAACAGCAGTTTTCTTGCTTTCAGTTGCCAAAAATTCGTTTAACCTGCTAGTTACCCCTAGATCCTTGCTAAAGTGAGCCTGGACTAATATTAACTTGATACCACTCACCCTGAACCTCCTAGAGGGAATTAAAAGCATTTTAGCGTATTTTTCACTTCATTGCCAGCACATATAAAAGCATTTTGGGCCTGTGTTGTAAACTTCTGTAGTCTAAGCTGCTGGGGTGAACTGAATTACATTTAATTGCATTTCTGAGAACTGTGTGCTTTCCTTCCATTTCCTTGCATTGCATAAAGGGGGGAGGGGATTGCCAGAGAAAAGTGATTACATTGTTTTGTTGAACGCATATTGAGTATTTTCTGTACTGCATTTTCATTCCACCTTGCATCCATTTGAAACCATAAAGTATTGTTGCTATCTTATCCATCCTATAACCACTCATCATTGATTATAAAGAAGTGTGCTAGTGCCAGACTATCCATTATTGATTACTGCTCAGATTCAGTGTTATATTCAATTATTAATTTATTATAAAGTGTGATATATATCTATATTGTTTAAATTATCAAATAAACCTTTTAACTTGCAAAACAGAACTACTTCTTGGCTCAGTGGGGTCAGGGTTATTCAAAGAGAGGGGTGTTATATAGGGGTAGTCATCCAGAACGCATGAACTGGACATAAAGATATATTAATAAGGGTTTCCATTCAGTATCCCAGAGTAGGCATTGACTTAGCTGTAGTGTTGAATTGAATCCTCTTACAAATTGGGGGCTTGTGCCGGAGGTTTGGATTAGATCTATCACTTGTGCAGATTAATACAGCGTGCCAGCTGACCAGATACACATATCCGGTCGGATCACACGCTGTGTTATGCTGTAAAGCACTCCTCAAAGGAACGCTCTAAGAAAAAGGTCTGTTTTGCAAAAATAAAATACTAATTTCTGTAAGTCAGGACAGAGACCAATCTCTAGAATGACGACCTTGGTAGATATGAAAATAGCCAGAGAGCACTTCTTACATAAGTTATTTGTGAGAGGTGAGTGGACTCACCAGGACCAGACGGTCTGGTTGCAAGCAATCGCACCCCAGATCACGGAAACTGGGTCAGATATATGGAGAGATCAGGGTCCCTTACATGTGGCCCTGAGTGAACTATATTTGGCCCCGAAGGCTAAGGATGAACAAGACAAGATGGTTAGGATAGCGGCATACCTGTACCTATATATGGGAGACATGCAGGATAAATGTACTGAAAGCCAAGATCTGGCGAATAAGCGACAGATGGCGTTAGAGAAGGTCCAATCTGACCTGGTCTCTTCTGAGCAGAGGCTGCAGGGGAGTCAGGAGTCAGAAAATGAGAGTAGACAGCACATCATTAAAATAAAGAGGGATATGGACATCCTGCAACAGGAAAAGGCTGACCAGGATACCAGATTTCTGGCCTTGCAGAAGGAGTACCAAGAAGGTTTGGACTCCCTACTGCAGAGCCAGAAAAAGCTGGAGCAACAGTTAGACTTCAATAGGGCATGTGCTGAGCAGGTAGTCACCCTGCAAAGCCACCTAGATAGGGAGAAGGCAGAGAGCAATAAACTGATTTTGAAAGACCTGGATACCCAGGCAGAGCTTGACCAGGAGCGCCAGAACACTGGTGCCTTCCAAAGGCAAAGGGACGACCTGGCGGCACAGATGCAGGCTCTTAGTCAGGAAAGGGATACCTTAGGCCAGGAAGTCTGCCACTTAAAAAGGAAATTGGAAGAAAATCACCTGGCCCACCAGGGACTGGGTGACCTCCAAAAAAAACACCAGGACTTGCTAGAGCACACCAGGAGGGTGGAGGATGCTCTGGCAAGACAGGAGCAGGCCAATAGGGACACAGCTCAGGAGGTAACCCTCCTGCAGCAAAGACTGGCCCAGTGCTCCAGGACCAATCAGGAAACGCAGAGAGAGAATGAGGCTCTCTGCCAGCACAATGATAGGCTCCAACAACAGGTAGCGATGCAGGAGAGACTGATCGAGTCTAGTAAGGCCTTAACTGAGGAACTGAAGGCGCAGGCTCTTGCATTGCAACAGGGAGCAGGGGCGGATAGAGATGAGGTTCGCTGGGAAAGAGAAACTCCTGAGCATAACCCCAGGAGCCCTAGTACCAGAGGCCTTTATCTCTCTCAGTCCCTGGACTCTGCCACCCCCATGTCCCCTGGCGCACATGAGCACAGGGCCACAGGGATGGCAGATTACTATCCAGCCAGAAGCATGGGGCTCATAGGCCAGTACCACCCAGGAATGGAGGGGCGGGCATCTGGGTATGGGCACCTAAGCACAGTGCAATTTGATGGGGAACCCCAGGAGAGTAGGCCCATTAAGGGCATCCTGAAAACCTCTGCCCAGTTAGGTCAGTGGGGGGGGGGGGTACCCATCAAATCCTGGCAGCAAGGAGGGATCAGAAGACTCCTCTGAACGGTACAGGACACAGGAGACCAGGTACCCACATTCTGCCAGCCATTCCCAGGCTCGCAGAATCCGGGAAAACCTGGAAAATCAGACAGGAACCTCTGGGAGCAGTGCCTCTGAGTCAGAGGACGAATGGACAAGGGTTACCCGAACCAAAAAGGCCAATAAGGCAAAAAGGGCCTTGATTAAGGACCCATTGAAACAGATTAAGGCAATCAGGAGTGTCATCACGCCTTATCATAAGAACGCCAAGTACTCTGTTTGGGAACACTTGGAGCTCTATGAGCAAATGATGGAGACTTTCCATTTGAAGGACAGCAGTAGCTGCATCCAGTACGTCAAATGGACATTCTCACCAGAATACTCCAGTTTCTTTGCGGGGCTGGAGGACCAAAATCATTTAAGATGGTCCACCTATAAGGCGGCCATCTTGAAACATTTTTCTGTTCACAGAAATCCTCAAGAGGCTCGCAAGGCAGCCTACAATTTGCAATGTGGGGAGGATCAGGCCCCACAAGAATTCGTGCAAGAACTGAAACGTGCCTTTGCGCAGACCACCAGAAGGGTGCGCACAGACAGCAGAGAATTTGTTAATACTTTTTTCCATGCCTTGCCCAAATACATAATGACCCAGCTCGTGAGAGATTTTCATGAGAAAAGATCTTTAGAATGGGTCATTGAACAAGCCACCCGCATCTACGAGGTGCAGAAGCCAATAGAAAATAAAAATAATGCGCCCAAAAACCCCAAAACTAACAGCACCCCTGCTGCTGCCAAGGTGGCAGAGGTAAAGGTTGCCCCCGTTTTGGATTTGGAAATGGGGGGGCCTAAAAACCTACCTGCACCTAATAATGCTAGGCCCAGAAGGTCCTCGGGCCAGTCACAAACAGGGAGTCAAGGAGGTAGTCCCACAAATGGGGTCCCTCGCTCTCCTGACTATGTAAGCCCCCGTTACAAGGGAAACAGACCCATCCTGGGTTATGTGTGGACTCCTCCAGCCCAAGGGGGGGGATCCAGCCAAGCACCTAACCCAGGGAACTTCCCTCCTAACTTCCCACCGGAGGGCAGAAATTCTCCAAATCCTGGGCAGAACTTTTTCCCCAGGTATCCACCCAACTTCCAACCCCAAAATCATCCATCCTTCTTTCCCCAATTCCCTGAGCCCAGACAACCTAATCCGGGAGAGGGGAGGCCAAGGGTGGAGGGGTATCCAAATCTTCCCAACCAGGGGTACTACCAAAGAAGGGATAGCTACCCTTCCCGGGATCAGCCCAGGGGAGAAAACAGGGCCCCGTATCAGCCTGAGCGGGTTTCCCAGTTAGAGCGCCAGGTTCAAAACATGGCGCGGGATCTGGGTCACA
The DNA here is from genome assembly GCF_040938575.1 of Ambystoma mexicanum. Lineage (NCBI taxonomy): Eukaryota > Metazoa > Chordata > Amphibia > Caudata > Ambystomatidae > Ambystoma > Ambystoma mexicanum. Next base: position 553,235,844 of record NC_090928.1, read on the forward strand.
TACTGAGGGCTCAGCAGAACCCTCAGATCGGAATGCCGGCGCAGAACGCACCCAACTCTGGACCTGGTGCTCCAGAACAATGACGGGGGCAGCACCCCGATAACTCACCGGTTCCCAGGGAGGAGGCACAAGGGGAAGGGGGGTGTAAAGCCTTGGAGGAAGCTTCCTTCCTCACTTGTAAACAGCCCCTGGAAACCCAGGAACCGGAAACAAAATCTCTTGCCCCTGAAAGTCTGCCTCCTAAGGAGCAGAGGGGGGGTAGGAGAAACAAAAGACCCAAACAGACTCAGTTTGAGGAGGAGGTACAGATCTTCCAATTTGAGGGAGAGGGATCCTCAGAGGATCCTGGGAAAAGGATCTTCTCCTTCAGAGAGGGGGGAACTCCTCCCAAAGACAAATGGGTCCCTAGGGATGCAAATCCAGACTGGGGAGATGTGGAGACCGAGCTACCGCCGCCCACCATCTCATCCCAGAACCAACAGCAAGGAAATCCCCTGGTTCAAACCCATCCTGGTGACTGCCTCCAAAAAGGGGGGGGCGGCCCGGAACCGGAGCCAGGGGAACCCACAATGGATCTGATCTCCAGTTGCCAACTTTTTCTTTCAGATTCCCAAGGCTCTCCACAGAATTCTGCCCAAATCTCTTCGCTAGCGATGTCCAAAACCAGAAAGTTAGCCCACCAGTTGTCCAAAAATGTGCATTATCTGTGCCCCCTTGAGGAGAAGGAGGGAAGATACTATGCCCCGGTACAAGTACAGGGACAGGGTACAATTTTGGCACTGGTGGACACGGAATCTCAAGCTACCCTTCTGTCCAGAAGGGCCTTTGATGAACTGAATGCAGGAAGGGGAGGGAATTACCAAATTCCTCTCACCTCACTTCCTGGACAACTCCAGAACTTTGACGGGAAGGAAATTCCCGTCGAGGGGACGGCAGATTTGGACATTAAAATTGGGCGACACAAGTTGAAACACCCGGTCATAGTTGTGACTCCAGAGGGCACCCCTTGTTTACTGGGGAATGACCTCCTGAGGAGGTTGTCACCCTTAATAGATTGTGTAAACAAGGTCCTCTGGACCCAGACTAGCCGACCAATGAAATTAAAACAGAGTGTCAACCATGTTAGTTTAAACGGCACCTGCCACATGGTTGAACAAAAATCTGACCAAGTAGAATTTCACTTCCAGAATAGCCAAATTCCAGACGTGACAGTAATAGCAGTAGGACAACAGACTGGTGATGGGGGGTCCTCTCTATTTCTGAAAATTAACCTTCCTTCCAGTCTAAAGTGGTACTCCACGCTGGAAGGAAACACTCTGAGATTCTATACTAATCCACAATCAGAAACTCCCACTCCTATAGTCCAGCAAGATGTGAAATCAGCTCAGAGCCTGGCTGATATTCAGCAAATTGGAGAGCAGTTGTTCATCCCTGTCCAGTTAAATGATGGGAAGGACTCTGTTCTCACTCGAGTGTGTGTGAACAACGGTAAGAGCTTCATCAGCGAAGCCATGTTCCGCCAACTCCCAAAAGATCCAGCCATTCCCACATTCAAACTGATAGACAAATGGGAAATGGACCGGGAAGCAACTAATTCCAAACATCTCCTGCCAAGCAGGTGTATGCTCAAAATCTCCATTGGCAACAAGAGCATAGTCCACAATTGTTGGGTCGTGCGAGACGTCCCTGCCGCCTTTTACTTAGGCAGTGACATTCTCAATCGCTTTGCCATTAGTTTGGACCTAATAAACTTCAAAGCTTGGTCCCGATTAGCGGATAATCCCATGGGCTTTGATGATCCAGAAAAAGCATTTAGATCAGCTCAATTGCTACCTTATGCAGTTGAAATTCAGATCAAAGAGGAAGTCACCATCCCAGAAAGGACCCGACAATTCTCCCTGGAAGTGAAAGCTAAAAGAGGACAATATTTGCAAAACCCTGATGCTTACATACATCTAAATGCTTCTCTCCAACAGCAAGGGTTAGGGGTAAACCCAACTCCATTAGTCAACATAGAACATGACACCATTCCAATAGAGATGGATAACAGCGACTTAAAGAGTATTACTCTAGCCGCAGGCACCATTATTGGAATGGCAGTTGATGACCGTCATTTTTCCATCGATTTAGGTAATGAACTGTTAGGGCCAATCCCCAAGGACTGCTTTGACAGTGACAGTGATGACAATACAACACCAGACAGGATTTTTACCCGGCATGGGGGGAACTTCCTGGTGTACACTTCTTGCCCTTATGGTAAGGAAGATGTGACTTGTGACTTCAGGAGGGATGAGGTGATTTTCCAGGTCCATGAGGGCTGCCTTTCCCACCTGAAGCCTCCAGTCCAAATCAGCACTCTGACCAGGGACTTCTCCACCCAGCTGGAGGAGGCCGCTGAGATAGCCAAACCAGAAGTCTTTCCAGGCTTCAGGCAGATGGTGGAAGAGAGAGTCAACCTAGCTGATGCCTGTGTGACTCTGGAACAAAAGCAAAAGTTGAAACAAGTTTTCTTGGATTTCCAAGATCTCTTTGCGGTAGACTCATATGACTGTGGTCGCACCGACATCCACACAACAACAATCCCCACGGACCCTGGCATGACTCCTGTGTTTGTGAAGCAATATCGCTTGCCTCTCGCATCCATGGAGTCCCTTACTGAAATAATTAAGAACCTTGAGTCCCGGGGAATAATCCGTCCAGTCCACAGCACCTTCAATAATCCGGTGCTGGGAATATTGAAGCCAAACAGCCAGTGGAGACTCTGCGCCGACCTCAGGGAGCTCAACAAACGGGTCCATACTTCCCGATGGCCTCTGCCCTACATTGACCAAGGGCTGGCCCAGATCCAGGGGTCACAGGTATTCACTGCAATAGACCTGACCAATGGATACTGGACCGTGCCGGTCAGTAGGGAGGACCAATACAAGCTGGCTTTTACCTTTGGGGGCCAGCAGTACACATGGACCCGGACTCCCTTCGGATACCTCAACTCCGGCAATGAATTCAACATTTTCCTACATAAGGCCATGCCCGACCTGGGTGCGAGGGGTAACCTGGCTTATGTAGATGATGTCCTCATCAAAAGTTCATCTGTGAAGGAACACATAGCGGAGATCCGTTATGTTCTGACCCAGTTGAGGGCCGCCAGAGCAAAACTTTCCTTTCAGAAAGCACAGTGGTGTAGAACCCGTGTTAATTTCTTGGGGCATGAGATTACTCCTCAGGGTCTCTGTCCCCAGGAAAAGAAAGTGGAAGCACTTCAGAAACTGAAAGACCCCACAACTCTGCGGGAACGAAGGAGCCTCCTTGGACTGACTAATTACAGCAGAAAATTAATTGAGGGCTACGCAGAGATCACCAGACCCCTGATTCATCTCCTGAAGGGGGGGTCAAGTGGGAATGGGGTCCAGAACAAGCCGAGGCAGTAAAACAACTCAAAAGAAGCCTCTCACAAGCGCCTTGCCTAGCTTACCCTGTCAGAAACAAGGAGTTCTTCCTGGAGACGGGGTTCTCTAATACGTGCTTCACAGCAGTATTATACCAAAAGCATGACAAGGTCAATAAAGTAATCTCCCATGCAAGCAAAACTTTATCCTCTGTGGAGGAAAAATTCAACGATTGTGAGAAGGCACTCCTGGCGACGGTGTGGGCATTGAAGAATTACCGCCCGTTTATCCAGGGGGAACACATCATAGTGGAGACTCCACACCAGCCTCTGCAATATCTCCAAAGTGACAGAATCCAGGCCGGAAATGTGAGTAATTCCCGAATTACTTCCTGGATTCTGTCAATGCAAGGCTTTCCTGTGGAGGTCAGATATGGCCAAAACAAGAAGAGTCCCCTCGCGCAAGGTCTGGCTGACTTGCATGATTGTGCCAGAGAAAACTGTCTCGAGGACGAAAGTCTAAAAATCAAGGACAACACGGAGGCATACCTTAATTCCCCACACAAAGTCTTTGAAGAGGACAAGTGTGAGGGAATGCCCACTGTCTATGTGGATGGATGCTCTTACCATGTTGACAACGACAGGGAGAAAGAACTGGTGGCCGGCGTAGGGAATGCCTGGGTGAATGAGTCCCCAGAACCCTCCGCTGGATACAAAATTGGTCCCCGAAGTAGTCATGTGGCAGAATTGATGGCTGTGCATCAGGCCATCCTCACTGCTGTCCAGCATCAACTCCACGAACTGGTCATAATCACAGATTCGGATTATGTACGGAACGGGTTCGTGGAGTACCTGGTTAATTGGAAAACCAGAGGCATGTTATGTGCTAACAACAAACCCTTGAAACATGGGAAGTTGATCCAAAACATTGATGATCTGGTCACCTCGAATGAGATGACCATCTATTGGAAAAAGATCAAGGGTCATTCCAAAGTAGAGGGACCAGACAAAACTGGAAACGACTTAGCTGATCAGCTGGCCAAAACCGGGGCCATCCAAGGGGATCCAATTGAGATAGAGTCCCTATTGGGGGAAATCCAGGTCACTGCTATCACTAGGTCCCAGACAAATGCTCACAATGACCTTTCAATTGCACAATGGAGTAAGGAGACCCCTGATGCTGATTTGATTACAGCTCAGAAGGGGGATTCAATAATTGGTAAATTTTACCAACACATTGAGGACCCTGAGAAATTTCCCCTGACGGATACCGATTACACTGGGAAAGAGGACCTAAGGGTGTTGATGAAATGTCCAAAAATGTTCCGAATCCAAGACGGTTTGCTGGTAAGGAAATCCAAAGCTGGCCACGATCAGTTGGTGGTTCCTACCTCATTCCGAAGCCTGATGTTAAGTCACGCCCATGATGCGGCCACCGCCGGTCATAGGGGGTTTCACACAACACTGGAAATCTTAAGAGAGGTTGCATACTGGCCACACATGGGGCAGGACCTCGACCAATACTTGAAGGGGTGTCTTGTGTGTGCGCAATTTCAGCCATCATCCCTCACGCACCGTGCGCCTCTCCAAAAGAGGGGGATGACACTGCCATGGTCAGATTTACAAATTGACTTTGTAGGCCCCATGATTCGCTCTGCTAGGGGGAATAAGTACATGTTGACTGTGACATGCTTGTTTACCAAGTGGGTGGAATGTCTCCCAGCCCCAAACTGCAAGGCAGAAACCGCAGCTGCCCTGATGATTAACCACATCTTTTCCCGTTTTGGTCTACCTCAAAGGATTGAGTCAGACAGGGGTAGCTACTTCACCAGTGAAGTAATGACAAAGATGTGGGAGATACTGGGGGTCAAAAGGAAGTTGCATATTGCTTACCGGCCAGCTTCTTCTGGGGCAGTAGAGAGATATAACCGAACCATTGTGAGCATATTAAAGAAGTTTGTGGCAGATTCTGGGCCAAGTTGGGATATCCGATTACCTCTGCTCCTAATGGCCATCAGATCTACCCCTTCATCTGCAACCAAAATGTCACCATTTGAGTTGATGACTGGACGCAAGATGGTGCTTCCTCAGCATTTGCTCTACAGGACCCAAGAGCAGACACTGATAAATGCCTCCACAACTCATGAGTATGTGGAGAATTTAAGGAAACACCTTCAACATGCTTTTGCTTATGCTCAGCGGAATCTAGAAAGATCAGCTGATAGCATGAAGACCCACTATGCCCTGAAGACTTCCAGGAAGGAATATCAGGTGGGGGACCGGGTCTATCTATACAATTTCCAAAGGAACCAGGCCAAACAGCGAAAATGTTTGCCTACATGGAAGGGACCCTTTGAGATTATAGATAAAATCTCCCCTGTGGCCTACAAGATCCGCATCCCCAAAGGCAGTTTGGCAGAGGGGGAAGACAAGTGGGTCCACATAAAGCAGTTGAAGTGTTGCCATCCCAGGCACACTCTGCAACAACTGGAGGAATCCTCTGGAATCTTAGAGGGTACTGTCTCAGATTAATTCAGTTCTAACTTAAAATATCCTACATATCGCCTATGCAATTCTGAGTTTCTCAATGTGGGTGTTTTCGTTTTTGAATGCAAAAAGAAATGTGCATGTTCATATGTTGTGACTATAAATTTATATGCCACCCCACTATATCAATGGTGGGGGAAAAATGTCTATGAGTAGGTATTGCCGCTCTTCCTTTGTCGTCCTAGGAGAAAGAAAACCTGGAGACTGGCCAAGGAGGACGATCCGGAGACCGGGAGCAGAGACGCAAGGGGCCCAGAGTACCGCCCAATATTCCCATCAGGACCGGCGAGGAGAACCGATCTATCAGTACCGGATGCAGGAAAAGATGCTGAACTGTGCCATCTATTGGAAGAAGATGAGGAAACATCCCAGGTCTTGCGAGTCCCATTAGTGAAATAGAATGGCCATCGCAAGAGGGGGGCTTGTGGGATGTTTTTATCCACGCATCCAAGCCCTACCTCAAAAACTGTGCAGTACTGGCATTGAAAACATCATGATGGCCAGAGCTTCCCAGAAAATGCCCAGGGACGTGCATGAAGAATAGGCTGCCACCCATGTTGCCGATGTTATGGGCACAGAAGGGCACTGCCTAAAACCACCATTGGACTACCCACACAGTAGCCTGAAACCATTGGGAATGGCAATGCTGATTGCCAAAAGCAACCTAGAATTGTGGGGAATTCATTTTCTTAAATCCCAAAAAGGGGTGCAGTACCAGTACTCACCACTATCAGAAAGCCGGCGTTTTAAAACCACCAGATTTTGTTGAAAACTGAATAGAAGAACCCAAAGCATGCCAAAGAAAGACTTACTGAGAGGTGGATACAATCTAAAGTTATATTCTGAAGTGACTTGAAGGTTTATAACAAGACTGGCTGAGCTGTGGATTTCAGCAGTTTAAGTAAATTTGGACTGAAAGACACTAAAAACCTAAATGTTTAAAAGAAATGAGTGACCTACTTTTGAGTGTCACATAGGTTGCAATTGTTTAAATGTCATAGTTTTAAACTTAGAATCAGCATCCTAGCTGCATATGTAAAAAATTGTCTTGACTTAAACTGGGTAACAAAAAGTGACATTTTATCTGAAGCCTGGCTTAAGGAACTGAATTCTGCCCACCAGCTACCCCCGACAGGAGTTGAGACTTGCACAACAGCTGTGTTCCCAGGCCTATCTGCCTTTTGCTGCTCCCACCAAAAGGGATATGACACTTCCCTGATTGAATTACCTGGGCTCTGCAGGAAATTGAACAAAGCCCTGTCCTGACTCAGGCAAATGTTTTTTTACGGGGGCTGTAAAAGTGGGTTCCTCCTGGAAGTAAAGGGGAGGAGCACTGCCTGTGAGAGCAAGCTGGCTTGGCAGAACTGGAAAAACCAGAAATTCAACCTTGTGCTGGGGGGAAACCACACCCCTGTAGCCAGAATATGGTTTTAGAAAAAGATGTATAACTCATAGAGCGGACTTGTGAAAATTATTTAAATGATACCATAATTCTTGTGATTTTTCTGCTCACATTTTAAGAGGTTTTTAGAACCGGTGGCATGATCTGGGGGCAAGCTAGCAGTTAAGAGGGTATTACTTAAAATGTATGCATGTTAAAAATCTGACACTTCATCAAGTAATGTCCATACTCCTTGCGCACATGTGTATAAATTTGGGGTAATGTCCGATATTGCGAAACCAGTTAAAAAGTGAAATATGTGCCATTTTTGAACCCAAGCCCCCAGGAAGAGCAGATTTGGACAGGGTATACCTCCTGTGATATGTGATGGGTGCATGTAATTTTAAACAAATGTGTACCTGTGCAAATATGTCTTTTGGGTCAAAATATAGATTGTGTGTAATTTGACAGGGGTGGGTTCTCTGTACCATAAACAGACCTCATCATGATGACACTTCATTTCATTCCCCCAATCAAGGGGAAGAGGAGGAAGTGGCCAATGACAAGTGGAGAGGAGTAGAGCCTAGTGATGCTGCACACACACCCATTTTCAAAACACATAAAAGCAGACAGTCAGGACAGATAGGGACCTTCAAATCCATTTGCTGCGGGACGCTCTGCCGGGAAAATCCATACTTTACCTCCATCAATCTCTAGCGAAAGCTGTGCAGAAAGATCCAGACTTCAAATCCATCAATCTCCAGAATCCAGAGAGAGAGAGAGCTGACCCAGATCACTGTGAAGTGCAGAGACCAGACCAGAGTCCAGTCTAAAACCTGACCAGATCCGTGGCGAGGCCCATTTATTTCCAAAATATATTGTGAGTACCTAGCAGACTGTGCAGAACCAATCTCTTAGTTAAAATAATATAATTCAATCTATTTTAATCTAAGTAGAACTGTCTCCTAACTGTCACCTGTCATTTGTAAAGCTGTCACCTGTAATTTTCTAGTTGCAAGCTGCACTTGTCACTTTGAATTTTAACATTCCAAATCCGAAAAACTACCTTTATTTAATCGCTCATATCTCCGTGACCGTTTGTCTTAGAGACTTGCAGTAACTTTCCTCTGAAAGCTGGGAATCGTGGCTTTCCTACGAACCTAGAACCGCATTCCTACCCTCGATAGTTTTGCCGCAATCGCGAAAAACGCACTCGTGAATTTGCCGCGATTTGCAAATTTCTCAACGTGTGAAAACAGCAGTTTTCTTGCTTTCAGTTGCCAAAAATTCGTTTAACCTGCTAGTTACCCCTAGATCCTTGCTAAAGTGAGCCTGGACTAATATTAACTTGATACCACTCACCCTGAACCTCCTAGAGGGAATTAAAAGCATTTTAGCGTATTTTTCACTTCATTGCCAGCACATATAAAAGCATTTTGGGCCTGTGTTGTAAACTTCTGTAGTCTAAGCTGCTGGGGTGAACTGAATTACATTTGATTGCATTTCTGAGAACTGTGTGCTTTCCTTCCATTTCCTTGCATTTCATAAAGGGGGGAGGGGATTGCCAGAGAAAAGTGATTACATTGTTTTGTTGAACGCATATTGAGTATTTTCTGTACTGCATTTTCATTCCACCTTGCATCCATTTGAAACCATAAAGTATTGTTGCTATCTTATCCATCCTATAACCACTCATCATTGATTATAAAGAAGTGTGCTAGTGCCAGACTATCCATTATTGATTACTGCTCAGATTCAGTGTGATATTCAATTATTAATTTATTATAAAGTGTGATATATATCTATATTGTTTAAATTATCAAATAAACCTTTTAACTTGCAAAACAGAACTACTTCTTGGCTCAGTGGGGTCAGGGTTATTCAAAGAGAGGGGTGTTATATAGGGGTAGTCATCCAGAACGCATGAACTGGACATAAAGATATATTAATAAGGGTTTCCATTCAGTATCCCAGACTAGGCATTGACTTAGCTGTAGTGTTGAATTGAATCCTCTTACAAAATGTGAGGCGGACGACTTTGTAAAGAGGTTTCAACTTTAGCCATTTTATTAAATAAAAGGGTTGGACAAACGCGTCACTATCCCTACCCTGACAAGGATTTCCCCATTTAAAATAAACTAAAGAAAACACTCTAAAGGATATTTTTCCCTCACACTTGCACATTCAATAAATCAATAAGGAAATGTATGGCAGTTCAATCTAACAATTATATATAACAATATAACATAAAACTACATTCACAATATGGCCACTGCCTCTTCTCATAACCTGGGTTAATTCCCCTTCCGTAGGTTTGAGCAAGGTTTTGCTCCACAGTTCATAAGAAATCAGGAAATTCTGTTTGGCCACAAAGTTCCACACAGTTCTTGCGGATTGAAAACTTGATAATAAAAAGTTCATTTGTATCAACAACGTACAAAAAGAAGTGATAGGTTCCAACTCCTCCTGGAGTAAGAACAAGTTTTACATTTGTCTCCTTCAAGTAAACAACAACTGTCTTTGTCAGGATGATATGCCATTGTGTCGGGAGGGTAACTCTGGGGCAAAATGACAATGTGGAGCAATTCAGGTTTGATCCCCGGGTCCGCGCTTCTAAACCTCTGGGTTTTAAGCGCCTTATAAATAACCAATTACAATTGTGGGTGATTTTAATATTAAGGTCAATGAGGTGGAGAACTTTAAGGTTCAAAGCTTTCTGTCCTCTATGAAAGAACTCTCCCTCACCCAGCAGGTTCATGAACAGACCCATTCCTTAGGTTATACCTTGGACCTGATTTTCTCAGCAGATGCTGAGATCACTCTTTTTGCGGCCTTTCAAATCCTGTGGTCTGATCATTTTGTTGTTCCCATCACCTGGGGCATTAAGGGCCCGCCATCGGTTCCACCAGCCAAATTATTCCAGCGGCGTGGATGGCGCTCAGTATCTAAATCTGATATGACCTCTTTTATACTTGTCCGACTTTCAGGGCTGTCCCCTGTGGACATGAATTCTTCAAGTAGGACTCTGACCACAGTTGCAGACAGCCTTGCTCTGCTCAAGATATCAAGGGTATCTTCACGCCCCTCTCAGCAGTGGTTCAAGGACAAGCTGTGTGCCCTTCGCCTACAACACAGGCAGATGGGGCTAAAGTGGAGGCGCTCTTATACCCCCAGGGACAAGCTTGCCTGGTCTCTGGTCACCTTGCAGTATCACCTTGCCATTTCATGTGCCATGAAATACGCATCTCTTAAGTTGCATCTCTTATTGAAACTTCTGTGAATCACCGCAGGGAGTTGCTCAAAGTGGTTCGTAATCTCGCTACTGGCTTACCGGTTCCTGTTCCCTCCTCTCAGGCCCTGTGTAATTCCTTGTCCAGGTGTTTTATGGATAAAATAATTTCTATTCAATCGAATATTGCTGTTACTCACCTTCCTTCTGAGGCTGATATTGATATGATATGATATTTTATTTGTATTGTGCCCATACACAAGTGTTACAGAGTGTGACGAGGCAAGGGAGGGGAAACAATGGAGGACAAAACAATGATCTTACTAGGCCCAGTTACATTGAGAATGTGCAAGTGCAGGGGAGAGGGAAGGGGGAAGTGCGAGGGGCAGGGGAGGAGTGGAAAGTGCTGAACACATGATAGAACAACAACAGGAAGTGCGGCCAGCAGGTGTAAGTGTGAAAATAAGGCGTCGACAATGGTGTATGATAAGTGCAAGAAGGGGACTGTAGGGTAGCAGATACAAACCCAAGTGCAAGGGTTGCCAGGAGGCAGTGCGGGTGTGTGGCTGGGAGGGCACGTATCTGGGCCAGATATCAGAGGGTAACCAGGTGCCCAGTGCCAAAGCAGACAGATTAGCAGGGGAGAGGAAGAGCGAAGGCAGAAGCAAAGAGGAAGGTCTTGAGGTGCTTCCAGAAATGAAGATGGTTCTCCTCAAGTTTCAGAGAGGCAGGGAGGCTGTTCCAGATAGAGGACCCAGCCGAGGAAAGGGATCTACCACCAACTCGTTGCTTGGAGAAGCGACTGACCCTTTGGGAGTTGGAGGTGAAGGAGTGAAGAGCTCAAGTAGGAAGGTATTTACAGAGGGAGACTTCAAAGTATTGTGGACCCAGGCCCCAGAAAGACTTGTGGACAATGCAAAGGGTCTTGAATTTAATCCTTGCAGCCACTGGGAGCCAATGAAGAGATTTCAGAGCTGGAGAGATACAATCTCAGGGTTTGAGGCCAAGGACAAGTCTCACAGTCTTTTTCTGGATGAGCTGCAGAGAGCAGAGAGTGGTTGCAGGCAGATTTAGAAAGAGGCTGTTGCAATAGTCCAGCCTAGAGAGAACCAGAGCTCTGGCGACAGCGAGCTTCTGGGGAAGGAGAGGAAAGGAAGAATACCTCTGAGGATGTGCAGCTGGTAGTTAGACTTTTTTGAGACGTCAGAGATGTGTGGATAAAAGGAAATCGTGGAGTCAAAGATGACCCAGAGGTTCATAGCCTCACAAGTGGGAGCAGGGAGAAGGTCAAGGGAGGCCTGCCAGAGAGTGACAGGAAAGGAAAGTGCAGGTGTTCCGATGAGCAGTATCTCTGTCTTACTGGCATTAAGGCAGAGGTCGTTGGCGGTGCACCACACCTGGATTGCAGACAGACAGTCAGCGATGAAAGAGGGAGAAGAGGTGGCAGAGGAGAGCCTGAAAACAAGTTGGGTGTCAACCCGCATAGCAGTGAAAGTTTGAGCAGAGAGCAGCAATGCAGTGGGCAAGTGGTGCCAGGTATTGGTTGAAGTGCCAAGGAGAGAGGCTAGACCCCTGAGGAAAGGAAGGACCCAAGTTGGACCTGGGAGGGTCGGTTGGAAAGGAAGGTGGTCAGCCAGGCCAGGACCTGATCAATGATACCAAGGTTATCACAGAGGCAATTGAGCAGGATGACATGGTTGACCGTGTCAAAAGCAGAAGAAAGATCAAGTAGGATGGAGACAGATGGGATATTTAAATCAAGATTGGAGAGCAGGTCTTCACAGATGCTCAGGAGAGCACTTTCCGTGCTTCTGGCAGCTCTGGGAGGAAGAGGAGAGGATGAGAGGGTGGATACGATGTCCTTGATTTTTTAGATGAAATGAAAGGCAAGGGCCTTGCAGATGGCCTGGGAGGCGACAGGACAGGTAGAGACTGCCACAGGGTTGGCCAGCTCCTTTCAGTTTTTAAAGAGTTTGGCCGAGTTGTGAGATGCCACAAAGACGCAGGCTTGGATATGGGCTCTCTTCTTAGTGCGGACAAGGAGCCGGTATTGCCTTTGGAGCAGGCCAGTTTGTCAGAGGATGCACAAGAAGCCTGCCATTCCCTCTCAACCACCCTACACTTGCGTTTAAGAGTAACAATGTCAAAGTCATGCCAAGAGTTGCACTTGGCTTTGGGCTTCAAGCAGATCTTCAAGACAGGAGCAAGAACATCAGGAGTATCAGAGATAGAAGAGTAGAGCATGGAAAGGGCTGTGTCAGGATGTCAGTCAGCCAGAGGAGGAGGAGGGGGAGAGAAAGTGGTACTGAAATCCTCAATTGACACACGATTCATGGGTCAGATGACCAAGAAGGTAGGTGGCAGTGTTGGAGTTGGCTTGGCCTGAGGGTAGAGAGGGAGAGATGGGAGGAAAGGAGAGAGTGATCACTACAGGAGAGATGAGTGGTCAGAGGGATAGAGAGGGGAAGGTCTGGAGAGATCACAGCATCCAGAGTGTGCCCAGCAGAGTGAGTCTGGCAAGAGGGGTGAATAGAAAGAGAGAGAGAGAGTTACAGAGGTCATGGAAGAGTCCAGAGGAGGGACAGGAAGCAAGCCTGATGGATGTTGAAGTCTCCAAGAAGGAGGAGTTGAGGTGTAGAAGGAGCTCGAGGGGGGACAAAAGAGGAAGGAAGAGAGGGTAAGGTAGCCAAGGAGGAGGCAGAGGGGGAGCAAGGAAGCTGAAGAAGGGAGAGACGGGACAGCAGGAAAATAAAGGAAATTGATGAGGCATGGGAAGTGTAGGGTGTCCTGACCCACGTTTAAGCTACCCTGCTACAACATTTGGTGCTGTGGGCTTAGGAAATTCAAGATGGCGGAAAACCCACATGTGCGCCGAAATCCAGGAAAGCTGCGCAGTTGTGCGCACACCAAAATGGTTACCTAACTTGCCACCCACCAGGGTAAAGAAAGGTCTTTGTTAACAAAATCCACTTTTACTGATGTCAAAAAGTTGCTATAATCGTGACTCATTGGACCACTTTAAAGATTCAACCCTTTTTGTGGGGTTCCACATAACCATCTTACTGTAAGGAGCCCCATCAAAACAATGTTAAGCAAGGATTTACTACCATGTAAGAACCATTCCTGTTTAGAATGCATTAATCCAAGAAAATCCCAAAAATGGGTGCAGTACCAGTACTCACCACTATCCAAAAGCCGGCGTTTTAAAACCCACTGTGTGTTTTTCTGAAGGCAAGCAAAATGCCTATTTCAAACCTTGCAACATGTGCAAAATATTCACTGAACACCAGCAGACATTTGGCAGAATGGAGTTTTGTGTGCCTACAAAATCTGGGAAATGAAGAGCCCAAAAACAATGCTTATAACAAAAATGCTATGGAGTCAGCAGCTTAAGCCTAACTGCAACTGGATTTAAAACCACCAAAATCGAAAATGTTAAATTAAATGAGTGACCTATGTTTGGTGTCACATGCCTTTGTAACTGTTGAAATGTCATAGTTTTGCACTTAGAATCAGCATTCTAGCTGCATGTGTAAAATTACAAGTTATTTTAAAAGCAACAAAAAGTTAGCTGAAGGTCTGGCTTAAGGAACTTGATTTTGCCTAGCAACGGATCCCATCAGGAGTGAAACTTGAGTCACAACTATGTTCCCAGGCCAATGTTCCTTTTGCTGCCCACACTAAGGATATGCCATCTATCTGATAATTGAATTTCCTGTGCTCTGCCAGAGAGTGAACAAAGCCCTCTCCACTCAGGCAAAGGTTTTTATTACAGACGTCGTAAAAAGTGGCTTCCTCCTGGAGAAGCTGGGAGGGGCACTGCCTGTGAGAAGCAAGCTGGCTTGGCAGAAACTGGAAAGACTGGTTTCTGTACCATGTGACCTGAAAAGACACACCCCTGCAGCAAGGATATGGTTTTATAAAAAGGGGGATCATTCATAGTGCGGACATGTGAAAATTTTATAAATGATACCATAATTCTTGTGATTTTTCTGCCCACAGTTTAAGACGTGGTAGGAACCGGTGGTATGTTCAGGGGGGTTTTAGCGGAAAAGTGGATATTACTCTAAATGTGTGCATGTTAAAAATCTGAAACTTCATCAGTTAATGTCCCTACCCCCTGCACACATGTATGTAAAGTTGGGTCCATGTCGGAAATTGAAAAAGCAGTTAAAAAGTCAATTATGTACACTCTTTGAATGCAAGCTCCGAGAATGAGCAGATTTGGACATAGACATGGCTAAATTCAGCCACACCATGTATATGTAATTTCAAACAACTGTGTAACTCTGAAGTATGGATTTTGATCATATATATATTTGGGTGCACAGATGATAAGGGAGGTTGTTTCAAGAGATCATAAAATGACATCAATCTGACTCACAGTTCAGTTTGCCAATCAAGCGGAGGAATAGAAGCCTGACCAATGACGAATGAGAGGGGCAAGTCTAGTGATGCAACACACACACCCATTCTCAAGAAACAGATAAAAGCAGAGAGTCAGGACACATAGAGACATTCAATTTCATCTGCCGCTGGAAGCCCTGCCGGAAAAATCCATACTTACCTCCATCAAACTCCAGAAAGCCAAACTAGAGACTTCAATCTATCCAGAGCAGAGACCAGACCAGAGAGAAAGCAGTGCTGTGCCTAGCAGAGACCAGACCAGAGAGAAAGCAGTGCTGTGCCTAGCAGAGACCAGACCAGAGAGAAAGCAGTGCTGTGCCTAGCAGAGACCAGACCAGAGAGAAAGCAGTGCTGTGCCTAGCCGAGACCAGACCAGGCGCTGTGAGCAGAATCCGGAAAGACCTGACCAGACTGAAGATCGTGACCAAGTCGCTTTCCTGTTCAAAATCTCTTGTGAGTACTTAGCAAAACTCAGAACACATCTCTTAGTTTAAATTCATCTAATTCAATCTATTTAACCTAAGTAGAACTGCCTCCTATCTGTCACCTGTCATTTCTAGTAAAATTTGTCATTTTGAAAAAGTGTGCGTTTAAAATTTACAAAACCAAAAACGACCTTTACTAAATTACTCATATCTCCGCAACCGTTTGGGCTAGAGACTTGCAATAACTTTCATTTGGAAGCTGAGATCCCAGGCTTTCCTAGGACCCCAAAACGGTAGAGATAGTCCTTGCGTTTCCTTTGTAATAGCGCTCGGCGCATCCGCGAATTTTGCCGCGATTTGCAATTTCTTCACATGTAAAAAAACTGCTGCTGCCTGATTTCATTTGCCAGAAATTCGTTTAACCTGCTAACTATCCCTGCATCATTGCTAGTGTGAGCCTGGACTAATATTAACTAGATACCACTTACCCTGAACCTCTGAAAGGGAATTAAAAAGCGTTTCCAGCATATTTCTCATTCATTGCCAGCACATATCAAAGCAATTTGAGCCTGTGATTTCAAAACTCCTATCTGTTTTCTGTTGTCTAAGCTTGCTGGATTGAACTGATTACAGTTGATTGCATTTCTGAGAACTGTGTGTTTTCCTTCCATTTCCTTGCCTTGCATCAAGGGGGGGAGGGGAGTAGCCAGAGAAAAGTGATTACATTGTTTGGTTGAAATCATATTGCGTATTTTCTGTACTGCATTCATTGAATATTGCATCCACCTGAGCCTACATAAAGCATCCTCTACCACATTATACTTTTGTTCCTATTTACCAGTGTGCTACCTTATCCATTTCATGTCAACTCATTAGTGATTAAAGAAGTGTGCTAGTGCCAGATTCTCCGTTGTTAATATTTACCATATCAGATTAAGTGTGATATTCAATTATTAATTTATTAAAAAGTGTGATATATATTTTAATTTATCAAATAAACCTTTTAAACTTGCAAAACAGAATTACTTCTTGGCTCAGTGGGGTCAGGGGGATTCCAAGAGAGGGGTGTTATACAAGGGTAGTCATCCAGAACGCATGAACTGGACCTAAAGATATATCAATAAGGGTTTTCATTCAGTATTCTAGACTAGGCGTTAACTTGGCTGTAGTGCTGAATTGAATCCTCTTACAAAGTGGGGGCTCGTCCGGGATGTTGGGTTAGATTTACCAGTTGTGCAGCTTAATACAGTGTGCTAACTGACGGGATACATACACCCGGTCGGATCACCACGCTGCATTACGCTGTGAAGCATTCCTCAAAAGGGACACTCCAAGAAAAGTTCTGTTCTGCAAAAATAAAATACTAACTTCTGTAAGTCAGGACAGAGACCAATCTCTAGAATGACGACCTTAGTAGACATGAAAATAGCCAGAGAGCACCTCTTGCATAAGCTATTTGTGAGAGGTGAATGGACCGAACAGGGCCAGGATGTGTGGTTGCAGGCCATCACACAACAGGTCACTGAAACAGGGTCAGATATATATAGAGATCAGGGTCCCTTACATGTGGCCCTGAGTGAACTATATATGGCTCCTAAAGCCAAAGAGGAACACAATAAGATCGCCAGGATAGCAGCATACCTGTACCTATATATGGGAGACATGCAGGATAGATGTGCTGAAAGCCAAAATCTGGCAAATAGGCAACAGATGGCATTACAGAAGGTCCAATCTGATCTGGACTCTTCTGAGCAGAGGCTGCAGAGGAGCCAGGAGTCAGAAAATGACAGCAGACTGTACATTACTAAAATAAAGGAGGATATGGATGTGCTGCAAAAGGAAAAGTCAGAACAGGATACTAGATTTCTGGCCCTGCAGAAGGAGCACCAAGACAGTTTGGACTCCTTACTGCAGAGCCAGAAAAAGCTGGAGCAACAGATCAATTTCAACAGGGCATGCACAGAGCAGGTAGCCACCCTGCAAATCCAACTAGACAGAGAGAAAGAGGAGAGCAATAAACTGATCCTGAAAGACCTGGATACCCAGGCAGAGTTTGATCAGGAGCGCCAGAAAGCTGGTGCCTTCCAAAGGCAAAGGGACGACCTGGCGGCACAAATGCAGGCTCTTAGTCAGGAAAGAGACGCCTTAGGCCAGGAAGTCTGCCATTTAAAAAGGAAAATGGAAGAAAATCACCTGGCCCACCAGGGACTGGGTGACCTCCAAAAAGAAAACCAGAACTTGCTAGAGCACACCAGGAGGGTGGAGGATGCTCTAGCAAGAAAGGAGCAGGCCAATAGGGACACAGCTCAGGAGGTAACCCTCCTGCAGCAAAGACTGGCCCAGTTCTCCAGGACCAACCAGGAAGCACAGAGGGAAAATGAGGCCCTCTGTCAACAAAATGATAGGCTCCAACAGCAGGTAGCGATGCAGGAGAGACTGATAGAGTCGAGTAAGGCCTTAACTGAGGAACTGAAGGCACAAATGCAGGCTCTTGCATTGCAACAGGGAGCAGGGGCGGATAGAGATGAGGTTCGCTGGGAAATGGAAACTCCGGAGCATAACCTCAGGAGCCCTAGTACCAGAGGCCCTCATACCTCTCAGTCCCTGGACTCTGCCACCCCCATGTCCCCTGGCGCACATGAGCACAGGGCCACAGGGATGGCAGATTACTATCCAGCCAGAAGCATGGGGCTCATAGGCCAGTACCATCCAGGAATGGAGGGGTGGGCATCCGGGTATGGGCACCCAAGTACAATACAGTTCAGTGGGGAACCCCAGGAGAGTAGGCCCATTAAGGGCATCCTGAAAACCTCTGCCCAGTTAGGTCAGTGGAGGGGGTACCCATCAAATCCTGACAGCAAGGAGGAATCTGAAGACTCCTCTGAACTGCGCAGGACACAGGAGACCAGGTCCCCACATTCTGCCAGCCATTCCCAGGCTCGCAGAATCCGGGAAAACCTGGAAGAACAGACGGGAACCTCTGGGAGCAGTGCCTCTGAGTCCGACGAAGAATGGACAAGGGTTACCCGAACCAAAAAGGCCAATAAGGCAAAAAGGGCCTTGCTCAAGGACCCCTTAAAGCAGATTAAGGCGATCAGGAGCGTCATCACGCCTTACCATAAGAACGCTAAGTATTCTGTTTGGGAGCACTTAGAGTTGTTTGAACAAATGATGGAGACTTTCCATTTGAAGGACAGCCAAAGCTGCATTCAATATGTAAAGTGGACCTTCTCCCCGGAATACTCCAGTTTCTTTGCGGGGCTGGAGGACCAAAATCATTTAAGATGGTCCACCTATAAGGCGGCCATCCTGAGACATTTTTCTGTTCACAGAAATCCTCAAGAGGCTCGCAAGGCAGCCTACAATTTGCAATGTGGGGAGGATCAGGCCCCACAAGAATTTGTGCAGGAGTTAAAGCGGGCTTTTGCACAGACCACAAGAAGGGTGCGCACGGATAGCCGTGAATTTATAAACACGTTTTTCCATGCCTTGCCCAAATATATCATGACCCAGCTCGTGAGGGATTTTCACGAGAAAAGATCTTTAGACTGGGTCATTGAACAGGCTACCCGCATCTATGAGGTGCAGAAGCCCATAGAAAATAAAAGCAATGCCCAGAAAAACCCCAAAGCCAACAGCACCCCTGCTGCTGCCAAGGTGGCAGAGGTAAAGGTCACCCCCGTTTTGGATTTGGAGATGGGGGGGCCTAAAAACCTACCTGCACCTAATAATGCTAGGCCCAGAAGGTCCTCGGGCCAGTCGCAGACAGGGAGCCAGGGAGGCAGCCCCACAAATGGGGTCCCTCGCTCTCCTGACTATGTAAGTCCTCGCTACAAAGGTAACAGACCCATCCTGGGTTATGTGTGGACTCCTCCAGCCCAAGGGGGGGGATCCAGCCAAGCACCTAACCCAGGGAACTTCCCTCCAAACTTCCCACAGGAGGGCAGAAATTTACCAAACCCTGGGCAGAACTTTTTCCCCAGATATCCACCCGACTTCCAACCCCAAAATCATCCATCCTTCTTTCCTCAATTCCCTGAGCCCAGACCACTGAATCCGGGAGAGGGGAGGCCAAGGGTGGAGGGGTACCAAAATCTTCCCAACCAGGGGTACTACCAGAGGAGGGACAGCTACCCTTCCCGGGATCAGCCCAGGGGAGAAAACAGGGCCCCGTATCACCCTGAGCGAGTTTCCCAATTAGAGCGCCAGGTTCAAAACATGGCGCGGGATCTGGGTCACATACTGAGGGCTCAGCAGAACCCTCAGATGGGCGTGCCGGCGCAGAACGCACCCAACTCTGGACCTGGTGCTCCAGAACAATGACGGGGGCAGCACCCCGATAACTCACCGGTTCCCAGGGAGGAGGCACAAAGGGAAGGGGGGTGTAAAGCCTTGGAGGAAGCTTCCTTCCTCACTTGTAAACAGCCCCTGGAAACCCAGGAACCGGAAACAAAATCTCTTGCCCCTGAAAGTCTGCCTCCTAAGGAGCAGAGGGGGGGTAGGAGAAACAAAAGACCCAAACAGACTCAGTTTGAGGAGGAGGTACAGATCTTCCAATTTGAGGGAGAGGGATCCTCAGAGGATCCTGAGAAAAGGATCTTCTCCTTCAGAGAGGGGGGAACTCCTCCCAAAGAAAAATGGGTCCCTAGGGATGCAAATCCAGACTGGGGAGATGTGGAGACTGAGCTACCGCCGCCCACCATCTCATCCCAGAACCATCAGCAAGAAAATCCCCTGGTTCAAACCCATCCTGGGGACTGCCTCCAAAAAGGGGGGGGCAGCCCAGAACCGGAACCAGGGGAACCCACAATGGCTCTGATCTCCAGTTGCCAACTTTTTCTTTCAGATTCCCAAGACTCTCCACAGAATTCTGCCCAAATCTCTTCGCTAGCAATGTCCAAAACCAGAAAATTAGCCCACCAGTTGTCCAAAAATGTACATTATCTGTGCCCCCTTGAGGAGAAGGAGGGAAGATATTATGCCCCGGTACAAGTACAGGGGCAGGGTACAATCTCAGCACTGGTGGACACTGGATCTCAAGCTACCCTTCTGTCCAGAAGGGCCTTTGACGAATTGAATGCAGGAAGGGGAGAGAATTACCAAATTCCTCTCACCTCTCTTCCTGGACAACTGCAGAACTTTGACGGGAAGGAAATTCCCGTCGAGGGGACGGCAGACTTGGACATTAAGATCGGGCGACATAAGTTGAAACACCCGGTCATAGTTGTGACCCCAGAGGGCACCCCTTGTTTACTAGGGAATGACCTCCTGAGAAGGTTGTCACCCCTAATAGATTGCGTAAACAAGGTCCTCTGGACTCAGACTAGCCGACCCATAAAATTAAAACAGAGTGTCAACCATGTTAGTTTAAACGGCACATGCCACATGGTTGAACAAAAATCTGACCAAGTAGAATTTCACTTCCAGAACAACCAAATTCCAGACGTGACGGTAATAGCAGTAGGACAACAGACTGGTGATGGGGGGTCCTCTCTATTTCTGAAAATCAACCTTCCTTCCAGTCTAAAGTGGTATTCCACGCTGGAAGGAAACACTCTGAAATTCTATACTAATCCACAATCAGAAACCCCCACTCCTATAGTCCAGAAAGATGTGAAATCAGCTCAAAGCCTGGCTGATATTCAGCAAATTGGAGAGCAGTTGTTCATCCCTGTTCAGTTAAATGATGGGAAGGACTCTGTTCTCGCTCGAGTGTGTGTGAACAACGGTAAGAGCTTCATCAGCGAAGCCATGTTCCGCCAACTCCCAAAAGATCCAGCCATTCCCACCTTCAAACTGATAGACAAATGGGAAATGGACCTGGAAGCACCTGACTCCAAACATCTCCTGCCAAGCAGGTGTATGCTCAAAATCTCCATTGGCAACAAGAGCATAGTCCATAATTGTTGGGTCGTGCGAGACGTCACTGCCGCCTTTTACTTAGGCAGTGACATTCTCAATCGCTTTGCCATTAGTTTGGACCTAATAAACTTCAAAGCTTGGTCCCGATTAGCGGATAATCCCATGGGCTTTGATGATCCAGAAAAAGCATTTAGGTCAGCTCAATTGCTACCTTATGCAGTTGAAATTCAGGTTAAAGAGGAAGTCACCATCCCAGAAAGGACCCGACAATTCTCCCTGGAAGTGAAAGTTAAAAGGGGACAAGAGTTGAAAAACCCTGATGCTTACATACATCTAAATGCTTCTCTCCAACAGCAAGGGTTGGGGGTAAACCCAACACCATTAGTCAACATAGAACATGACACCATTCCAATAGAGGTGGATAACAGCGACTTAAAGAGTATTACTCTAGCCGCAGGCACCATTATTGGAATGGCGGTTGATGACCGACATTTTTCCATCGACTTAGTAAATGAACTGTTAGGACCAATCCCCAAGGACTGTTTTGACAGTGACAGTGATGACAATACAACACCAGACAGGATCTTTACCCGGCATGGGGGGAACTTCCTGGTGTACACTTCCTGCCCCTATGGTAAGGAAGATGTGACTTGTGACTTCAGGAGGGATGAGGTGATTTTCCAGGTCCATGAGGGCTGCCTTTCCCACCTGAAGCCTCCGGTCCAAATCAGCACTCTGACCAGGGACTTCTCCACCCAGCTGGAGGAGGCCGCTGAAATAGCCAAACCAGAAGTCTTTCCAGGCTTCAGGCAGATGGTGGAAGAGAGAGTCAACCTAGCTGATGCCTGTGTGACTCTGGAACAAAAGCAAAAGTTGAAACAAGTTTTCTTGGATTTCCAAGATCTCTTTGCGGTAGACTCATATGACTGTGGTCGCACTGACATCCACACAACAACAATCCCCACGGACCCTGGCATGACTCCTGTGTTTGTGAAGCAATATCGCTTGCCTCTCGCATCAATGGAGTCCCTTACTGAAATAATTAAGAACCTTGAGTCCCGGGGAATAATCCGTCCAGTCCACAGCACCTTCAATAATCCGGTGCTGGGAATATTGAAGCCAAACGGCCAGTGGAGACTCTGCGCTGACCTCAGGGAGCTCAACAAACGGGTCCACACTTCCCGATGGCCTCTTCCCTACATTGACCAAGGGCTGGCCCAGATTCAGGGGTCACAGGTATTCACTGCAATAGACCTGACCAATGGATACTGGACCGTGCCTGTCAGTAGGGAGGACCAATACAAGCTGGCTTTTACCTTTGGGGGCCAGCAGTACACATGGACCCGGACTCCCTTCGGATACCTTAACTCCGGTAATGAGTTCAATATTTTCCTACATAAGGCCATGCCCGACCTGGGTACGAGGGGTAACCTGGCTTATGTAGATGATGTCCTCATCAAAAGTTCATCTGTGGAGGAACACATAGCAGAGATCCGTTATGTTCTGACACAGTTGAGGGCCGCCGGAGCAAAACTTTCCTTTCAGAAAGCACAGTGGTGTAGAACCCGTGTTAATTTCTTGGGGCATGAGATTACTCCTCAGGGTCTCTGTCCCCAGGAAAAGAAAGTGGAAGCACTTCAGAAACTGAAAGACCCCACAACTCTGCGGGAACTAAGGAGCCTCCTTGGACTGACTAATTACAGCAGAAAGTTCATTGAGGGCTACGCAGAGATCACCAGACCCCTGATTCATCTCCTGAAGGGGGGGGTCAAGTGGGAATGGGGTCCAGAACAAGCCGAGGCAGTAAAACAACTCAAAAGAAGCCTCTCACAAGCGCCTTGCCTAGCTTACCCTGTCAGAAACAAGGAGTTCTTCCTGGAGACGGGGTTCTCTAATACGTGCTTGACGGCAGTATTATATCAAAAGCATGACAAGGTCAATAAAGTAATCTCCTATGCGAGCAAAACTTTATCCTCTGTGGAGGAAAAATTCAACGATTGTGAGAAGGCACTCCTGGCAACGGTGTGGGCATTGAAGAATTACCGCCCGTTTATCCAGGGGGAACACATCATAGTGGAGA